>NC_138382.1:69976245-70117819 GCF_054177405.1 Leptonychotes weddellii | reverse complement strand
TAGTTCAGGGCAAATTGCCTAACCCTTTTTGGCTTCAGTTTCTCCAACAGTAAAAGGAAGAGATGGGCTTGATGAAATCCAGAGCCTCTTCCAGCTCTGATATCCTTAAACCCTGGGCCTTAGTTGGCTTCCTAGCAACCAAGGAAAAAGGTAGAGATCTTGACTGAGAAAATGACAGTGTAGCACTGGGGTCTGTAGAGAATCTTCTAGTTGCATCAGTTTTGTTGGATCTCACCTGTCCATTGGGACCCACCCTAAGAAAAAATGTATTTCCTGCTTGAAATTTCCGGCAGCACATGCATACGATGTGTACAGAGAAACTGCTTTTACCACAGCAAGCCAGTGGTAGCTTTGGACTTCTAACCAGAGTTTCTGACCGCAAAGCCTGAGCTCCTTCCCTTGTGCCAGGCTGACTCTCGTTGAGGCTGTGGGGTGAACAAGGAGGCCTGGGCTGCACTGAGAATCGGAGTCAACAGAGAAACTTACCCTGAGCTCTTCCATCCAGAGTTCAGTCCAGAGCCATCTCACAGGGCACTGGAAGAAAACAGCCAAAAGGTAAACAAACCTCAGAATGACATTTAAGTAGTAATAAACTTGAACGATCCAAGTTCCTGCGGCCCATTCAGACAAGAGCCACAAGTTATGTACTCGTTCTCTGGTTTCCAGAAATACCAGAGATGTTGTAAAATATGGCAGCATGACTTCTTCAGATTACCTAAATTGCACAACCGTGAGGCAGACCCACTGCCAGGCATTTTCCCATCTCATTTAACAGCCCTCACAGCACCCCTTAAGGTGTGTATTTTCTGGTTTCGGAAACTGAGACTCGGATAGATGAGATAATTTGGCCAAGATCACATAACCGTTAATAGCAAGGCTAGTATTAGAACCAACATCTGCTGGCTCCAGTTCGACTCCTCCTTCCACTGTTCCAAGCTGCCCACAGTTCTTCATTGTTGCCAGCCCAATTTATATACACCCTTTCTGGGGCCACCCTGCAGATTTGGGAGCCTTCCAGTTGCATCACTTCTGGTAAGTTCCTGGCTCCTGCTTTGTTGAGCTCTATGGCACTCTGTCATCGCTGGCTGCTGGAACAGCCAGGGGGCCCATGCAGCAAGGAAGGACACCGAAAAGAGGAGCGAAGGAACTCTAGTCCCCGTGATGCTGAGAAGGACACTCACCTTTCCTCATTTGAATCTATAAGTCCACGTCCCAGGATGCTGTTCTTGCCCGAGATCTGTATCTATAGAGGCCTCTGAGCTTTCAAGTGAAGTGAGCCAAGTGCCAGCCCATTCACTCGCACCCCACTCCCGTGGCCAGGGGCCATGCTCCCCCCCGAAGCCAGCACAAGGCGAGGTCCTCATGGGGCCTGGCCCTCGGCGTTCACAGAGGAAAAATGAAAGTTGCTTTATTCCCCGGCCTCTTCATAGCTCCCATTATGACGAGAGGGCTCCACAGTGAGGAGCCAGGGCTGTGATATTTCTGCTTCAGCATGAGAGATTCATATGTTTGACTAATCAATTCTTTGGCACTGACTTCCCGGCCTGCATTTTGTTCTCCTGCTTTTGATCGTCTGTTTGCCTTTTTGCCATTCTGCTGGTTCTTGTTTGGAGCTTTTATTTTCCAGGAACACTTTGACCTACTCGATCCTCTATACTCTTCTCTCTCTCTCCCTTTGTCATTTTCCTCTCTGATTTTGGTTTCCCGTGTGATTGACCGCACACAGCTTCCACATACAAGCGAAGTGGAGACCCTCAAGTCACGAGGCCCCGATAACTGCAGGGTTTTGTTTTGAGAGCCCAGGGACCCTGGACTGCAGCCAGCCCCCAGCCTCCCAGCCAAGCTGGGCGGTAGCTCTTCTGTCCCCATCCCAGCCTCGCCCTGCAGCACGCAGTCGCCGATGTCGGGTTGGCGCTCGGTGGTTCACAAAGCCCTCTCAAGCGCACGCTGCAAACTGGGAGGGAGGGCGTGCAAATAACTCGTTTTTGGTCCCATTTCTCAGTGGAGGGAACTGGGCATTGGAACCAGGAGGTGACTTCCCCGGTGTCCCGAGCTAGTGAGTGGCCAGTCCAGGGCCAGGCCCGGGGCTGCGTGCCGCTGCGTTGCAGCCGTCTGTGGATTGCGGGCTTCTTCCGTTCTCGGTGGGCATTGGCCTTGCAGCTGCTTTGTCCTCAGCGCGAGCTCGTCCGGTGCAGCTGCCGCTTCCTGAGTGCTTGCTCTGGGCCGGGCACAGCGCCGAGCGCTTGGCCTGTGTTAGCGCTCGGGCCCTCGCGGTCACCTGAGCTCAGAGCCGTGAAGGAGCTCTCCTGAGGTCACCCTTCCAATGCCACGGCTAGGACCGCGGCCGGCTCTGGCTGCCTCTCACATCTGCTCTCTTAGCAGAAGAGCCATGTACACGGGGCCGTAGAGGCAGAGCAGAGGGATTCTTACCTTAGGAGGGAGTCTGGGAAGCTTTCTGGAGGCAGGGATATTGGAATGGGGCCTTTGGGATGAGTGTTGGGCAGTCAGAGGAAGAGGAGGGCTGTCGCAGGCCTTCTGTGCAGCCTGCCTCCTGACCCGCTCTGGGCTCACCTTGTTTTCCGAGTCGGCATTTTGTATCCGAGGATCCCAAGGCTAGAAGGATCTGTGGTCTTACTGCTTGTTCCATGCTTGAGTCTCTTCCCCAGCATTCCCCCATCCCCACCCGACCAGGAGGCTTTCTAGCCTCTGCCACACACCTCCAGGGCCAGGGGACGTGCTTTCTTCTGAAGCAACCTCTTGCATCTTTAGAATGTTCCCCTTGCCTCTCCCCTCGCTCACGCTCTCATCTCTCTCTCTCTCTCTCTCTCTCTCTCAAAGAGGGGAGGGGCACACAGGGTTGGGAAAGAGCAGAGGGAGAGGGACAAGCAGACTTTGCACTGGGTGCAGAGGCCAACTCGGGGCTTGATCTCATGACCCTGAGATCATGACCTGAGCCAAAATCAAGAGTCGAACGTTTAACTGACTGAGCCACCCAGGCGCCCCAGGAATCTTTTCTTATTTTAGTGAGAAGTTTCCCTCTGTGCCCCCCACCCCTCGAGGCTGGGGAATGCCACAGGGCCGCAACACTCGTCTGTGGAAGCAGTTGACAGCAGTGGCTGGAATGTGAGGCGGAAGTGGGGTTTCTGCATGTCTGCAAGAGGGGCTTGGTATGTGGAAAGGCCAATGGTGTGGAGTCCAGAAGCCCTCGGTTACACGTCACCAGTTTTGCTGTGTGATCTCATATGGGTTACTCTCCTCCCCTGAACTTCCTCATCTGTGAAATGGGAATAACAGTCCCCAGTCTACGCGTCTCAAGTGGCTTCTGTCCACAAAACATCACAGGCACACTCGTGCTTATTGAAGTGCCGCAGAAACCTCGCCGTCCATCTGTATTCTGTCACGATGGTGCATGTTTGGGGTCTGTCTGTGTGAGCTCGCTCTGGTTATTCCATGCAGTCAGTATTCCTCTTTATCCATTTAGTGTATATGTGTGTATGATGTGTACAAAGTTGTGATCAACAGATTTAACCCACGTTCCTGTTCCTGGGTAGGCACTATGGGCCTGGGTCTGGGGTAGATGCAGGGAACATGAAGGTTCCTACGACACAGCCTCTGCCTTTGAGGGGCTCTCATGTGGCAGGAGAGACAAGAGCGAAACTGTGAGAGGCTCAGGGCCTTGGGCGGTGCTGCCGGGGCTGTGGGGAAGACAGCAGCGGTGGGCACCTTTGTCTGGACTTGTGAGCTGTTTTTGCAGAGGGCACCTCTGCTGACCCAGGAAGGGGAGGAAAAGGAGTGAGGAGGCAGGGACAGCCCGCTGTAGGCACTTTACAGGTGGTTTCATCCTAAGTAGGTGGCTTCTCAGAAGTGGAGGAGGAGGAGAGAGAGAGGAGTTGGAGACGGGACTGAGCGCAGAACCCGATGAGTGGGTGAGTGAGTGGAGGTTTCTTGGCTGAGGTCCGGAATGCCACAGGCTGAGTGGCGGGGCAGACTTCAGAGTTGGAGTGTCAAGTTTGAGGACCACGTCGGTCATCCCAGGGGAGGCACTCAGAGTGCTGTTGGAGAAACAGGTCTTGGAGTTTCAGTGGAAAGTCTGGCCTGGAGATGGAGAACTGGAAGGCTTTCCTCTCTTGTCAGTTCATCTAAAATTATAGAGGCCTGTTTGGTGCTACCCAAGAGTATGGAAGACACCTTTGTGCACTCACTGGGCGTGTGCCATCCATCTGCAGCCTGGAGCGAGGGCTGGATAGAAGGTCATGAAGATGGGACGATCATTGCTAGTTCCCTTTGTTGAGCACCACCAGTGTATTAAGAGCCTCCCACCAGCCCTCCCAGTTAGTATTGGTATCCCCACTTTACAGAGATGGAGACCGAGGTTCAGACAAGTTTAGTTAAGCTGACTGGTGCTAATTTAGAAGATGCATCCACCTGATTTCCAGAGCCCCTCGGGTGCTGTTGTATACTTTCTCTTGTGCTGTCTGGTGGTGTGTGCCTTCAACAGACTGAAGCTTCTGACATTTGCCTGGCTGCTTTGCCCTCAGAGCCAAGCCCATTCACGGTCACATGTGTATATTCATTATCCATCAGGCCTCTTATTTTTGCAAATTATCTACATGTGCTGGTGTGTGTTTGAGTGTGATGATCATCGGGCGAACCATCCCCTGCTCACCTTTGAAACAGTATCCCTATGACCCAGTCTAACTGATGCAAGAGAGTCTTCTCTCATCTCTTTCCTTCATTGCTCATTTCCTGTCCGTTCCTTCACTGTACCTTTTGGGTAGTATATTAGTATATCATGATGTGAATATGCACTATGTAAGTTGTAATTTTACTTTATGTTTAAATAAACTGTGTGCACACAGAGCATAAGATGTATGCAGGACACAGCCAGGGGTACTCTGCTCTGAATTCCTCTGGCTTCTATGTTTTTTTCAAGTTTGAAAATGTGTTAGGAAGAAAGCAACATTATGATAATTGGAAGTTCAGTATATCTGTCTTTTTCCTCCATTCTTTTATACTTTTTTAGATACAATTAACACTTCACACCTCACCTGGTCCCTCCTCAGTTACCTTTGACACTTCCTTGATACTTATTTAGATGTTCGTGGCACCTTCGCTTTGAATTCTGGTTAAGAAAATCAATAACTTTAACATAAGCATTTTTTCCTCACTGAAGATACACAATTAGTGAATTACATACACGTGGACATCCACTTTCCTTTTTTTAATGTGTCAAAAGATCATGACACAATTATGTGAAAAAAGAAAAGTGATTTACCATCAAATCTGTATACCTGCTGTGAAGTTGCAGAAACAGCTCATTTTATTACATTTTCCAGAACAGAGCATTTCACAGAATATGGGAAAATGTAGAGGGAGAACTTCATGGGTGTCGTCTCGGAATTTCCAAACCACGCATGACGCATTTATTTTAAAATGGCTGTGTTTTCTGTAAGCGTGTATGAATGCAGATTTCAAGACACACTGGAATTTGACTCTCTCCTATCAGGTGCAGACAACATGATCTATTGTCCTCACTGAGAACGAAAGTAAAAAATATGCCTTTTGCCAAAACTTTTGCTACTTTCCCAGTTTCACTTTAGGAGGCTTGTCTTGTGTAACATTGGCTCTGGACTTCCAAGTCTAGCTGAGGCAATATTTCCTTGATTGGTTCCATCCCTCTTTGCCTGTGCTATTTGGGAGCTGTCAAATAATGTCATCATTAACCCATTGCCAACGTGCTTGAAAAAGAATCCTGAAACTCTAGATGGATTTTGATGCTAGAACTTGAAAGATAAAAAGAAAGTTGTTTTCTGAGTGAATATATTTTAAGGGCAACTGAACAAGGCTGAATGAAATTTCACAGTAGAAATGGAAAACTATCTTTTCAGTCTCTGAACATTAGTTATTTTAAGACCAAAAAAAATTGTTTTTCTATGTTAATATTTCCCTGGCTTTCATCCATTTGGGAGAGAAAAGTCATAACCTCACATATCAACTTGAATGGCTCTCAGCCTAGAGCCTTGCCCATAAACACACAGTGAATGAGTTAACACACTTAATCATAACTATTATGATCCTCAGTTATAATAAGGATGCCAGTTTTTACATTTGGATCATTTGCTACATCAGATGACTTAGGTCATCTCTTTGTGTAGATAATAAAATCTATTGGAATTTCCTTTTGGACAGAAGTTATGGATCTCATAAGACAAAATGGTAGTGATTGCACTTAATTCTCTCCACCCAGTTACCCAGACAAAAATATGATAAGTGTTTCTTTATCAGCGTATATAGAAATTTTGAGTCTTGGTTGGGTTCTGAAGTTTAAATAGGTGTTTATTCTGTTTTATCCTGTAAGCAACATCTCTTAGTGGAGAGAGTCTGAACTTAAGACAAACCTGGGCTGAAATGACCATGTGACCGTAAACAAATTAACTCACCCTCTCTGAGCCTATTTTCTCATTTGTAAAAGGGCTTTACTTACCCTTATCTCAGTAAATGGTTGTGAGGACAAATGTGGAAATATTTATTAATAATAATAATAATAATAATAATAATAGTGCTTGGTGCCAGGTACTCTTTAAAGCACTTGACACATTACCCATTTATCTTCACACCAACCCTGTGAAGTGGATACTGTTATTTTTCCTGTTGTATAGATGTGAGAACTAAAGCACAGAAAGTTAAGTGACTTGCCCAAGTCACAAAAATAGTAAGCATTAGGGTTGTAACTCTAATGCAGAGCGTCTAGCTCCAGAGTCCTTGCTCTGAATCACCATACTATGTTGTCTTTCAGAGCCCGGCAGGTCGGAGGTGTTTGATAAATGCTTGTCATATCTGGAATCTTTCAGCTCAGGTGTATAAAGGGGGCATACTCATGCCCACCGAGGAGCAGTGGCACTGTAGATGGTATTCCTAGCCTACTCTTCTTGATCATCAGGTACTTGTCTAAGGGAAGCCACGTTGCTGGATAGAAGAAAGAGCACCTCTGACCCAAGACTATCTGGGATCATCATGTCACTGAGGAATCTTTAAATATGCTATTTCTAAATTTCAAAGCTAGTTTGAGCTATATTTACAGCATTTAGCATATGAAAAATCATTGGGAAAGTGGACTTTTAAGTGGAACGGTTGTGTAATGGAATATTTCACGTTCCGGTTCAGCCATAAAGCTCAGGGCTGATAAACAAAGCATCTGAAGCCAAATGGCTCCTCATCTGACCCCAATTAAAATAAAGATTTCATTCCATTCTGTCCTGACAGAGAGGAACATATTGTTGCCTTTAAGGGAGTTTGGTTTAGTTAATGAAAGAATTTTATTTCATTTTTCCCCCCCAAATACAATATCTAATTAAATAAAATTCAGTTTGTTAGAACTTCTGGTAGGGATATGTTAACTCTTTTAAGGCCGTGTTGCCTACGTGCCTCAAGATGTAGAGGGTACTTGTAAATCCCATTTCACACATTTATTGTTTAAAGAAGAAATAAGCTCAAGTCATCTTAAAGACAAACATCTTCTTCAAGGCGTATCTGTTGATACATCCATTACAGCAACCTGTGTATGTAGGTAGCGTGGATTCTGTATAAAATATCACATATTTACATAAAGCCCTGTTTCCTAGAAGCATTTGTACTTGTACATATTGTAATTTATCAATCACCATAGATCTGTCCATATAGAATATCTCACACAGGGAGCTGTAGCTGCTAAAATATGTTAGGTAACATAAGTTGGATATTGATGCCAAGTTATCACGGAGTTCCTTTGGAGTTATCTTGAAGAAATATGCGACTGTCTAAAGAATTCATCATCTAACATTAAGAGTGAACACCAGCCAACTCTTTCGGGAGGTGGGGGGGCGGTTCTTGTGTCATGCTGTCACTGCTTTTTTGTAGCCTTTTGTGTTGTAGCTCCTCATGACTGTTGAGTTCATAATTACCAAGCAGAACATTTTGGTGTCATTGTGGAGAAGTTCTCTTCCGCCCAGTGAGGCATGAGGAGGCGGCTGGCTTGCAGGACCCTGATCGGTCACCTCCACACCTCTGAGGACTCGCCATTGTAGTGCGGGAAGCTGCAGGGAAAGAAGGTGGCCTGAGCATCAGGGCACCTGCCCCCGGGCAAGCCCCTCCCTTCTCTGGGCTTCAGGTTCTTCGTCTTTAAAATGACTGAGCAGGGTCCATGGCTCTCTGAACGCCCCTTGGCTCTGCCCTGCTCAGATTCTGCATTCAGTAGAGCAGAAAGTACATGGTGCTTTTAAATCCACTAAGAATTTATAGTCAGATGCTAAGGATTTATGGTCTGAGAAATAAAAAGTCTTTAAGACTATAAAACCTAAGGCATTTAAACCACATTTAAAAAAAAATTCTGTGAGTTTGCATGCAGTGGCTCCTTCTGACATTCAGGGAACACTGACTCAGCGTAACTGAGCACCTGTTCTCCACAGGCCCAATGCCAAGTGTACAGAGACATATTATTCATGGCCCTGCCTTCCAGGAGCTTATCTCCTGGGCAGAGGGCAGGGAGGCAAAAAGCAAGTAAAGAGGTCAGCCCTTTATTAAAATTGTACTCTGGGGGCAGGGGTCACAGAGGAGAGCATGTTTTGGCTGGACTCTGAAAGGTGAGTGCATTCACCAGTTGGAGAAGGAAAAATAAGGAGAGGCAACATACAGGGGCAAAGCAGTGAGTTCTGCACTATTGGAACCTGGGGATGGGCTGAGTGAGGAATAAAACTAGAAAAGAAAGCTTGTGAAAAATCTTAGACTCTTACAAGTTGCAGTGTAAGGTGTGTGCCCCATGTTTTTCCAACTGGCAGTAGTGGGTGTTCTTTGAATATGTAGGGTTCTGTGGCCAAGGGATTCTGGGAATACAGTTGAATTGGTTCCCCTCTTAGAAGTACACAGTGTACGATAAATGCTCTGCGTACGCCTCAGCAATTATCTGTACCAAACTTGATTGAACCCAGTATTTCTCAAACTTTTGACCATTGAACCTCCTGAGGTAGAAGGCCTACTGACACTGTGGGACCAACTTTAGGACAGAGAGCTTGAGATGAGGAGTTCCACTGGAAATCAATGGTCCATGGAAATACAAGATCCAATCCGCATTTTAGAAGGATCATTCTGGCCTGGAGGAGGAACGGGAGCTGGGGGAGGCAGGGAGAATGTCACCAGTGTCAGAAAGGTAATGAGACACCTGGTTACACTTGGAGCTGTTAGAGGTGCCTTTCCAGGGGAAACCGCCCCCCCACGCCCCCTCCACCCCGACTGCAATCCACACCTTCACGTGCATATGTGAGCCTTGAGGGAGTCCTACAAATGGGCTCTCCAGATGCTGACATTGCAAGTCATCTCTGGCAGCCTTTCCAGAGCTCACAGATGACATTGGTGGCCAACCCAGGAATGAGCTTGGTGATAGGAGGTTGAGAGCAGGAGATGAAGACAGATGCTGAGGGCCCACTGTGTGCGGGGACTTGGCTAGGTACTTTTACATTCACCCCCAACTATTCCTCGAGACCACCTAAAGGCACTGATGTTGTGCCACTTTGATGTGTAAGGAGAAAGAGGCCTGGAGAGGGTGGTTGACTCTCCCAGTGTTACATGGCTGATAAGGACCTGACTGACTCCTAAGCCCATGGCCTTTAGCCCTGAGCTGTCCTGCCTGCCCCAGGTAGCCTCCCTTTAAAAGTACTGACCATCTGCCAGGCCTTGTGCAAAGCACTGTGCATTCTTGAACGTACTCTGCCCAGCAGCCCTATAAGGTGAGTGGTATCCCTGCCTCACCCATGGGCAAACTAAGGCTTTGTTAAGTAGCCAGGGTCATAGCTGGACATTGTAAAGCCAGGAATTGAACTTCAGTCTGGCTGCTCACTACTCCCCCTAAATAATTCTGAGGAGGAGGTTCAAGAAATTGCTCAGAAATGTTTCTCTATAGAAATACTAGGAAATTAGTGGGCTTTATTTTTGGCACAACAATACTCCAGCTCTGGGCTGAGTTGAGCCCAATGGTTCGATCCTTGCCTTGTTGTTGGCCATGCAAAACTCAGATTTCTGAGTGAAGAGGTTATTGCAATAAATTCATCATGTGTCCTCAAGCCCCGACTCTTGTCCTTTCACTGAGCTCAGAGCTGAAGGTTCAGGCTTGAGCGGAACGCTGTCTTGGCTCTTACTGTCGAGTGGGATACCCATAGGGAGAGCTCTCAATGTAGCGTGTTAAGTGCAATTACCAAAACCTGTTGAAGTAACCCAGAGGAAGGGGAAATTAACTCTATTTGAGAAATTAGTGCAGGTTTCACAGGAGGTGTGTCTGCAGTGGGTTTTAAAGGATAAATAGGAGTTCGCCAAACAGAGAAGGGAGAATGTCTGAGCTTATTTTTCTCTCTTGGATTGAATGTTGATGATCCACTTAAGAACAGTAGCTGAATTCATATAGAACTTGAAATTAGTGCCCTTGTTACCTTGATTTGCTTTTAAGAAAAATCTAATCCCACCCTGTCTGCCAAGCTGACATGATTAGAATCCTGAGATGTGGTGACCCGTGGAGGCCTTTTACGTCTGTCTTCTCTGAGCAGCATTAAAAATGTTTGTTTACTTAGAGACCATGGTGTATCCAGGTGACATGCTTCATTTAAAATCATTCAAATGATGAAACCTGGGAAAAAATAAGCAAATTATTAGACTTTCAGCTTTTTAATTAAACCCGCCCACCCTCCTCCCCCCGTGTAGGCTGACTGGCTGGAATGAGCCCAGTTGTGAAGGAATCGCACGCTTCCTTGCTCACCGATTCATTCGTCGGTGGCAGGATACTTACTCTGTGCTGGGCTCTGAGGGTACAAAGAGGGAGGACACAGGTCCTGCTTGCCAAGTGCTCGCAGATGAGTAGAGGAATCAGAGGTGTTTGATGTGGGCAAGGAGTGCTCTGGGAGCAGCAGAGCCAAAGGCGAGGTTGCTTTAGCAGCACTTTCCCGAAGAGGTGCTGAGCCGAGCCTCGAAGGATGGATTACCACCACTGCCATGAACCTATCAGCAAGAAGAGGTGGTGGGGAAGCATGTGGGCTCTAGAGGCAAGCTGCAGGGTCCCCACACCAGTTCCGAGTGTCCTTGGCAAGTCCTTAACTTCTCTGTCCATTGTCTCCTCATCTCTAAGATGTGAATCAATAATAGGCTCTCCCTCTTGGGGTTGTTGTGACCATTAACTGAGCCATTATTTATACAGAGATTAGAAGACTGCCTAGTGCATTTGTGAGGGCAGTAAACATCCATTGCCTTGTACCAGACACCAGATTATAGTACTTCAGCTCCTCCCCACAAGCCTTTATGGTATGTGGTTTTATACCCATAATTCAGACGAGGAAACCAAGTGTTGAAAGTACCTAGTGATTTACGTAAAGCCACACATTTAGTACGTGACGGAGCCACGAGCTGCACGCCAGCCTCCCGGGCCCCAAAGCCCCGGCCGCCTCCATCACACCCGTGCTCACATCTTTACTGCCCCCCTTCCTCCAAGCTCTGGGATTTTTTGAACAGTGTTTTTGCTTTAATGGTAGTTAAAGCTTTTTTCATAAGAGAAAAATTTTTGACCTATGTAAAGTATGGTATATGGAGAAAGGACGGGCTTAGAACAAGAAAGACCTGAGTTTCAAATCCCAGCCCCGCTTCTGCCCAGCACCCTGGTGATCTCGGGCGAGCTCTGCCCTTGACCAGTGCACTGGTGACCTTCCACCAGTTACCTTCCTTCCTGAGCCCCCTCAGTAAAACAGGGATACTAATTCCTACCTCACAGGAATGGTCGTGGAGGCGAATGAGAGAAGTGTGTAAAGCTAGTATGTGTCAAGTGCACACAGTAAGGACTCTGTGAATGTCACGTGTCCCTTCGTCTTTCCCCACCCTTCCGTGATGTAAAATCTCTTCTTTAAATTAGAATTCCCCAGCAGTTATTTCAGCCAAGACTCTACATATTTAAACCATCTCTTAGTTGTCCGCATGTAAATTCTTCTACTGGAAGTGTCTTTCTGACCTGAACCCTAAAATTGCGCGCATCTCTTTTCAGAGCCTGTACACACCTGTGTCCGCTCTTCGGGCTCCTTTGCACAGTGATTACAAACTTTCCCTCTCCTCGAGTGGAGTCTGGCTTGAGGGGGCAACTGCCACTTTTGTGGTTCTGCTTGTAAAATCAGTGTCCCGTTTCCCAAGATTTGGGACGTAACTTGAGGGGTGGGAGTTGTGTTTTGTTTTGTTTTTTTAGTTGGGAGGGAGATGGGTCTATGGAAGTCTCACAACAGCCAGTATTTATATGGCGAGCCACAGAAGCTGGATTTGGCACGCTCAGTTCTGACCATGGGAGTCATACCCGTAGGTCCTCTTCTAGAGAAGCAAGGAAGCAGTTCACATCAAGAGCCTCAAAAATGTTCATGCTCTGTTGGACTCAGCAAGCTTTTCCTGAGTCACTGCCACGTGCCAAACCCAGCGTTAGGCAGTCATTCCTCGGCTCTGGGCTGCACACTGTCAAGTAAGGGAAGTTAGCCGCGGGAGCAGACGCTTCCAAAGCAGTATGGGTAGGTGCTGTGATAAAGGGAAGCCCAGGAGCCGTGGAGTCCCACAGAAAGCCTGCCAAACCCAGGCCGAGAAAGGCATGCGGGGGCTCAGTGTTGAATGTTGTCACCCCAGGAAAATTTGTAAGGGGACCTGTCATGGAGGAGCGCTGTCCTGGTGGCCGTGTAGCTAGAATGAACCAGAAGAGGTGGGGGAGTGGTGGGAGACTGCACAGGACAAGCAAACAGGGTCCAGATCCCGGGAAACCAAGGAAGGCACATTCTGGTCCTCAACCCAAAATGAATTTGATTTCAGCACAGCCCCACCAAAACGGTTCCCACCAGGGGCACCAACAATATGTAGACTGCAGTTTTGTATCTCTACGTGCCCCAGCACAGGAATAACAATGTTCTAGTAGCAGCTTCTAATTAAATTTTATCATGGTCCTGAATGCACCGCTGACCTGCGCACTCTTCCAAGTGAGTCTGATTCATAGGACATTTGTGCAGTTCTGCAATTTTGAAGAGGAATTTGTTCTCGTTTTTTTGCCTCCGCGGTCCGGCAGAAGTTCTAATTTGTGTAAGGCGGTTTGGGTAATTAACGAAGTGTGTTCTGTGGAGTGAGGCAGGAAAACTCAGAACGGGGCCGTCTTGCTCTGTGTACTTATGTGCTTAGTTGTAAATACCAATGAAATCCTTAAAATGAAGAGCTGTTTGTGTTAAAAATAAAAAAAGAACCCACGCCAAACATGTCCCGTTCAAAATCACTTGATGAAGCTGAATTTTTTGAACTCTGACTAGTACTTAATTTTAGCTACTTTTTTGTTTAAAGCACCAGGGAAAGCAGTGAGGCTTTCAGATCTTTGAATTTCCTTTTTTGGGAGAGATGATAGTGCTTCTCTAAAGTTTGTTTCTTACCTTTCCACCTTTGAACAATTGATTTTGATTAGAAACATTACACCCAGCATTTACTTTGACATCCCTGAGTACAAACAGTCATTTTAATGGTTTTTTTAAAAACAAAATCATGACAGGGACATCAATCCTTTGCCTGGTGTATGAAGGCCTGGTATATTAATTGGCTGTCAGATTCTGAAGAAATAATGGATTAATGTGCTTGATCGTAACACTGTGTTCAGAGACTGAAGTTTGATCCTGATGTCCCCAGTCTCTCTGCTTAATGCAATTACAGATATGCATTCAAGACATTTGAGTGGATTGCATTTCATTAATGTGATTTGAGCGGACAACATTAGGCTGCTGTCGGGTCCTCTCTGACAGCTAATTACTAGAGTGAAGCGTGTATACCGCTAAGGAACAATGGTGCCCTTATTGGGGCCATTAAAACAATAGAAAAATAGTGCTTTAAAACACTCGGGAGAGTTACTTTCTGTACTTGTCATGGGCCATGAAGATCACTCAGAGGGGGATGTGAGGAAGAAAGAGATGGACAAACACTGGCGGAGTCTATAAGAACAGGACTCTTGTCTTTGAAAGAATCCTAAATTCTAGCCAATAGGTGAGGTCCTTCTAAAGGAATGGGGGATCGCTTGCTCAGTATTGAGCTGGGGGTTCTTTCAGGAAGTATCATGATCTCTGACCACGAAGCCCTGATTATTTTGCCCCCTCCCCACCTACCCCACTCCCAGAGGTCTTTCATACTGGAGAAAGTGGCAATTTGGAACATCCGTGGTTTAATTACATTTTTCCTTTGAGGAGAAAAAGTGGCCTTTGTCTTGTGGTGTTATAACTGGGCCATATGGGCCATTTGAGTGTCTACCCATGGAGGGAAGAGGTGTAGAGTATTAATGAAAGTTTGCCATCCCAGTGGTATTTCTAGCTCCCAAAAATGTGCCCCCCCCCCACCCAGTCTTAGGAAGACCATGCATTCAAGAAGCATTCATCTGACTCTCGTTGTGTATCTAGCACGGCTGGTAATGTGATAAAAAGATGAATAAGGTGGGGCACCTGGATAGCTCAGTCAGATGAGCATCTGACTCTTGATTTCAGCTCAGGTCATGATCTTGGGGTCGTGGGACGGAGCCCCCTGTCGGTCCATGCTCAGCAGGGAGTCTGCTCAAGATTCTCTCTCTCTCTCTCTGCCTCTTCCCCAACTCACGCATGCAACACTATCTCTCTCTCAAATAAATAAGTCCTTAAAAAAAAAAGATAAGAATAAGGTACAACCCCTTGTTCCAGAGCTCCTCAAGTCCTGTGAGGGACAGACATTTAAAAAAAAAAAAATGCATTTGCAACCATGTGGATGGAACTAGAGTGTATTATGCTAAGCGAAGTAAGTCAATCAGAGAAAGACAATTATATGATCTCACTCATATGTGGAATTTAAGAAACAAAACAGGGATCATAGAGGAAGGGAGGGAAAAATAAAATAAATCAGAAAGGGAGACAAACCATAAGAGACTCTTAATCATGGGAACCAACCTGAGGGTTGCTGGAGGGAGGGGGTGGGGGTGGGGTAACTGATTGACGGGCATTGAGGAGGGCACGTGATGTGATGAGCACTGGGTGTTATATACAACTGATGAATCACTGAACTCTACCTCTGAAACTAATAATACACTATATGTTAATTAATTGATTTAAATAAAATTTATTTTTTTTAAAAAAAATGCACAAGACAGTGCTGGATTGGAACAGATGGATGTATAAGAGAAATATAGAGAAGGGAAGCCTGAAGCCTTCTCAGAAGAGAAGGTAACATATGAGGCTGATCTTAACAGATGAGTAGGAGTTTGCTGCCAAGTTAGGAGGTGAGCTGGGCCTCTGTGCAGAGGCTAGGAAATGGGGCGGTTGGACTGTGTGTCCTTAACAGGGAGGAACTGGCTTAATGACCCATCTGGGACGAAGCTGGAATAGAATTCTTAGCTGCACTCTTGAGGGTGTGTTCTGCAGCCTTGAGCCACCTTTGGCCAATGCTCCCCAGAGGCTATGGAAAAATCTCGAACTCAGTATCAGGGTCTGGATTCTAACCCTAGATTTACTCCCTAAAAGCCACATAAATCCCCCAGGTTTTCTCATCTACGAAATCAAGGTAGCACCCACCCTGCCAGCCTTGTGATGGAGCAGGTTTGGTTTAAGAGGATGAAGTTGTTATATATGCCCGGGCTCCCCTGGCAGCCGTGAGCGTCAGAATCCAGAGTTCAACTCAAGTTAGGCCAACTTCGGGGCCTATACGCCACACTGCTCCAGGTTCCTTTGGAGAACCAGTGTAAAAAGTTGGGATTATTAGCTAAGTGGCGAGCTCTGGGGGATTCCGCCTCATCTTCAGAACCTCCTTTAGCAAGACAAGGTGACAGGAAAATTCCCGCCACTGAAGCAGCCGTCAGTTGACAGACACTCAGTTGCACCCTGCCTCTCTACCAGGAAATGTGAGGAGCCTCTGGCCACCTACCCATTCTTTGTCCCCAGGATGTCGCAGCGCCGGTGGAGGGCATTTCCCCAGAAGCCATGGCAGACTGTTCTTAGCGTCCTAGAGACAGATCATCACCCCCCCTTCCTCCCTAAATGACTGCTTTTTATCTGAACTGCCATTAGGAGAGAGAGCCACAAGCTGTCGGTTAAGTATGGTGGTACAAGCCGTCACCCTCTGTCTCCTCTGTCCTTGACACCCCGTCAGCTCTCACCTGTAAGTCAGCTCCTCGGCCCCCAGCAGCAGTTCTCAGATGCCCCAAAGGCAGAGCGGCTGACTTTGACCCCCGGAAATCTGATCCCTGGCCAAGCTGAATTTCTTTAAGCGTGCATACCCCAGTTAGAAATGCCAGGCCAGATGGTACCGTTTAGGGCCCAGGCTGTGATTGCTCATCTCTGTTCTCCAGCTCCTGGCCTAGGAGGGCACTCCAGGAAACTCTTGGCTGAAGGAGTGTGTGGAACCTGAGAGAGTTGCTGGTGTGGCGGTGCCCCTCCCTGGGTCACCCCCATCTGCCGTATTGGCAGTTCGCAGCCCTCGGTTTTCATTCTGACCAGTGAGTCCCCTCTCCTCTTCCGCTCTCCGTATCCTGAATGATCTCTAGGACAAGAGGAACCTGGTTTAAGTAGAGTCGCAGGGAATGGAGGCGGGGATGACAAGGCCTGCCCTGCCTCCCTCGAGGCTCGAGTTCCACCACCTCGGGGAGTGTGAGCTTCCTGAGGACAGGGCTGGAGTGCCTCAGTCATCACGCCCGGTAACGGGACAGTGGTCCAGGGGTGCAGGGCCAGCTCTTGTGACGGGCCTGGGGGTCACGGCCCTGCCTGGGAAGGACGCTCTGCTCGCCCGAAGCCTGTCACAGAATGTTGGACACGTCTTCTGCCTCATCAGGGGTTCCTCAGGTGGAAGCCACATGTGCCATCATTCCCCAGGAGCCTCACTGGGTGAGCTCAGAAGCCCCCGCTTTCTCTCTGAATTGTATTTGCTAATTTCTCCATGGGAAACACAGCCCTGCCAAGACCTGTTTCCCTCCTATTACCTGGCTGGCATTTTTCTAATGGTTTCCTTCCTAATGATCCTCCAACAAAGAGACGATGGCGGAGGGTAATGCATCACTCCTGCCTCTCACTCCCTGGTCACTCTTGATAACAGGCTTAGCCGCGCTTCGCAGTCATTATCACATGTCTCACTGTCTTTGGGATGCAGAGATGATTTGCCAGCTCCATAAGGCTTCATTTTTACTAAAATGAAGGCAGGACAAAAAAAAAAAATTCTTATAATAAGTGTACACTCACTCCCGATAGATCTGATCTTAAAACCCTCCTGTGTCCCCTAGTCCATACAGGATAGTGTCTCCACTCCTTGGCCAGGCAGCCAAGATCTTCACGATCTGGTCAGGGATCTCTTTTGACTTCACAGACTCTTCTCGTCACCCTCAGGCCCCTTGTGGAGACACTTGTCCCCAAGGGCCCCAGCTATTCCTCTCTGTGTTCCTGCTCATCTCTCTGCCCGAGACGCCTTCTGGGGTCTGCCAAACGAGACTGTCAAAGCTCAGTACAAGCGCCACCACCCTGTGTTCCTCTGGGACACTTTTCCAGATAGCCCAGGTGGGATCAGCACCTTCTTTCTGGCCTCCTTTATACCCAGGCAAGCCTTTACCTACCACCGAAGCCCTGTGCTTATTCATGAGCCGATCCCTCCTGGGAAGCTGCCAGCTCCTCAGTGACAGGAGCCCCATCCAAGTCCTTGGCGGCCTCTGGAGCCCAGCACAGAGCCTGACACACCGTTTAGGGCCCAGGCTGTGATTGCTCATCTCTGTTCTCCAGCTCCTGGCCTAGGAGGGCACTCCAGGAAACTCTTGGCTGAAGGAGTGTCTGGAACCTGAGAGAGTTGCTGATGTGGCGGCGCCCCTCCCTGGGTCACCCCCATCTGCCGTATGAACATCTGAGAAAGGAAAGGAAGTCCTTCCCCAAGAGACCTTCCAGGCTCCCCCAAGTGAGATTTGTCTCTGTCTACCTCTGCTACTCCAAAGGAGCTCCTTGAAAGCCCTCTACTTCCGCGAGTTTTCTTTTTATTAGTTTCGTGTACCTCTCCCACTAGGTTGTGAGATCCAGTACCCAGGTCAGAGAGAGCCACTGGCTGAATAGTGAGCTCCCCCAAATCTGGGGTCACAGAGGAACAGGTTGAAGGATGGGGTAGGAGATAAGGAGCTGAGTCTGTAACATGTTACTGTTGAGATGTTTGTGGCACATTCAGGCAGAGATGACCAGTGGATAGTGAGACAGTCAAAGCAGGGCTCTGGGCTTCCCAGGATCTTTGATGGGCCGGAGGCCCCACTAGCCTTGAAATTCATTTTAAATGATGTACCCCTTGGAAGAGCAGTTTTTCTTTTAAAAATTTATTTGTTTGTTTATTTCTTATTTGACAGCGAGAGAGTGCACAAGCAGGCACAACGTCAGGCAGAGGCAGAGGGAGAAGCAGGCTCCCCGCTGAGCAGAGAGCCCGACATGAGGCTCGATCCCAGGACCCCGAGATCATGACCTGAGCCAAAGGCAGACGCTTAACTGACCTGACTCAGCCACCCAGGCGCCACTGAAGATTTATTTATTTATTTTAGAGCAACAGACAGAGCAGCAGGGAGGGGCAGAGGGAGAGGGAGAAAGAGTCTTAAGAAGACTCCATGCTGAGTGCAGAGCCCAACACGGGGCTCGATCTCATGAGCGTGAGATTATGACCTGAGCTGAAACCAAGAGTCGGATGCTTAAGTGACTAAGCCACCCAGGTGCCCCTAGCCTTGAAATCCATAAGGGCAAGTGGAAGTGTTCTTTTTCCATGAGCTGGGAAGAGGTGCACTCACAGAGTCGTAAGTGGGGAGGCCTCAAAGACCCTTCTTATAGTACTTCCTGCTCACTCCAGTCAGCCGAGATCCAGCAAGTTGACACCATTACTCAAGGAATGTTCACTGCAGACACTCACTTACAAGCTCTTTGAGGGCTGGGACTGTACAAAGCCAGGCCCTACAATCCCTGTTTCTCACAACCAGAATTACACAGGCAGCCTGTGAGGGTCGGCCAGAATAGGCCTGTCCCCTCCCAAGAAGACTACTTGAAGAAGAAAACATCTTTGGATGTGTACATTCTGGTTTGTCGGCTAGGCAGTCCTTTTACTTCATGGTCCTATTTAGTGTCTCCAAGCTTTGAATCGCAGAGTTGATAGGGAACTTCGATGCATATGTCCTCTTTTGTAGGTCAGTTGGCTTCTGCTTACACACCTCTGATGGTCAGGGAAATTCACTCTTAAAGAGCCAAAACCTTACTACAATTTTCATCCCCTAGCCCTAGTTGTATGCTTGGTAGTCCCATAGTGCTAGAATCATTTATGACTTTTCTACTGGTACTAGAACACAGTCCTTCAGCTAGCCTTTGGAGGGCTACAGTTTGTCACTGTCCCGCCTCAGATGTCTAAAACACCAGATATTCCGGATGGGGTCTGATGAGTACAGAACTTAGTTGACCTGCCCTCCCCCCTTACATTAGCCATACAATGTCCACCAGTGGCCACTGGCTGTATATGGCCTCTGAGCCCTTGAAATGTGGCTAGTCCAGGTGGAGAGGTGCTGTAAGGGTAAAACATACACCAGGTTTCTAAGACTTAGCATGAGTCAAAGAATGTAAAACTCAATAATTTCCTGTATAGATTACAGGTTAAAATTGTAATTTTTGTATACATCGGGTAAAATATCATACATTAGAATTTCCCATGTTTCTTGTTTATTTTCAAATGTGCTACTAGTAAACTTAAAATTACATATGGGACTCACGTTATTGTTCCATTTTAGACTCTGCTGCACTTGACTGCAACTTGAGATTTTCTACTTATGTGAATACAGCGGGTTGCATTATTCTTTTTTTGAACTGTATCACACTGTTGGCCATTGCTGAACCTGTACTGAACATAAAATTTTGCCTCTTTTACATCTACCATATAAATTGCTTTTAAAACAGGTCAGCCTTGACTAGTACATCTAGAGTTGATTTTTTTGAACCTAAGTGTAAGAATTTACATTTGTCCCAAATACATCTCAACTTGTTAGTTTCAGCCCATTGTTCCAGTCTCCTGAGAATTTTTTTTAATCCTTGCTGTCACCAGCTCCTTTACAGATCTGATCAGCATTTTCTATGTTTCTAAGTCGCTATCGATGATATTGGTTAAGCTCAGAACAAAGTAGAGAGTTCTACTGCACACCAAGCACATTGGCCAGCAGTTTTAACACCAACTACAAACCCATTATTCAGTTGTGCTTGTTCAGCCCATGTTTTTCCATTTTGCCCACATGGAGACTGAGTTTTTCCAGATGTCTCATGAACACCATCCTGTGTTATATCTAAAGCAGCCTCCTCTTCTCCTATCCAGTCTCACCCCCAAGCTGACTTACCACCCAAACAAACAAAAAATATGGTGTGACTTCTGGTTTTAGACACCAGATGGATGGACTCATTTTCACTAAAGTGTTAATGACTGGTAGGGTCTGAATTTCACCTTAGTATTAAAAAACAAAACAAAACAAAACGTGATTTAACTGGGGCCTTTAGTACCACAGGCAGATGGAGAACTTTATTTGGAGTTCATGCCACTAAGGCAGAGTCAAAAGGGAAGAAGTCTTGGGACTTAGTTGAGGAGGGATAAGGGGCCTTGTCCGGCCCCCTCAAGTCTTTCCTATTATAGTCGATAAGATCTAGCAAGTGCCGGGATTCGGAAATGGGAGCATCTCCTTTGTATACCCACTGCTGTGCTGGTTGTGCATCTACCCACTCTCTTAATCTCCTTTAGTCCTTGTAATTTCTGGAACTAGGAATTGAACCTCTGACTTCAGATCACGTGCTTTTGGCATGCCCTTCATCTGTGGCCTCAGACCCAGTCCCCTCCTTTCTAGCTAGGTGTGTAGTTTTGGTTCTCTTCTGCAGCTATGCGTGTACAGAGGTGTGTGTGTGTGTGTGTGTGTGGCAGAAGGAACAGAAAGATATTCTCTCAGCTGGCATAGGGCAGAGGGAAAATCTTTTTCCCCTTTCTACCTTTAAAGCCTTCACTATAGGAAATGTTTGGGAGACCAGAGGGGAGCATTTGCAGACCCCCTGCCTGGCCGAATTGTAAGCATGAGCTGTTTTTCCTGGGTGGCTCAGCAGGCTCTTTCTCCCTTTCTTTGGGGCTGATAGAAGGCGGCAGGCACCACACGAAGGTGCCTGTTTTCAAGTGCACTGCATGAGGGATACTGACTTTATTTCTAGTTTATGAAGCATCCCCGCCCCCGCCCAAGAGGACAGAGCTTACTTTGTGTAATGTTAACATCTTGCTGTAATACTGCCTCTTTAAGAGAACTACAGCGTCTGCTTTACAGATTTTGAGGTTCCTGCCAAGAGGGTCACTAGCCCAGCACCATCAGGTGGCAAGGCCTTTCAGGGACCACAGGGAGGGTCTCTCACAGAACTGAAACTGCGGCGGGGTGGGGATCATCCCTTGGCCACAAAATTAATAGAGGATGGAGAGCCTATGGATATCTTGCCCATCAAGAAGAGAATGATTTCTTGAGTTGGACCAACCAATTCTGGTCCACTCTTCCAACTGCTGCAAACCAGACTCCTTCGCTGGGGTCTGTCTTGCAGGATGTGGTGTCCTTTGCATTTAGAATTAGCTGGATGTAATGAATTCTGGGTTTTACATATTTATTACCATTGTCTGTGCTCCCTCTGGTCTTGTAACCACTTCTACTACCCAGCCTGACTCCCTCCAGGGAGAACAAGAGGGAGGCTCAGAGGTGCTGGCAGTCACGGAGGCAGCTGAGGGAGGGGAAGCTCTAACAGGCTTACAGTTGAACAAGCAGGGTTCAAATCACAACTCCATCATCCATTTATCTCCTCCAGCAGACGTTCATTGCAGCCCTGCCCTGGGCCAAGCCCTGTGCTACTGGATTGGAGATGAATGAAAACCAGTCTCTGCCTGGAGATCTTGTCTAATGGTAGAGGCCCACCTGCCGGATGGAGGCTTCAGTTCACATGGGAGGCAACACTTGAGCTGGGCCTTGAGGGAGGAGGAGGGGGCATTTGCCAAGCAATGTGATAGAAAGCTACTTATTTAGGGGGCCTGGTGGCTCAGTCGGTTGAGCATCCACCTCTTGGTTTTGGCTCAGGTCATGATCTCAGGGTCCTGGGATCAAGCCCCAAGGGGCTCTGCACTTGGCACGCCCCTTCCCCTGTTCTATGCATGCATGCTCTCTCTTCAAATAAATAAATAAAATCTTTAAAAAAAGCAACTTCTTTAACACTCTTCGAGTCTCACTGTCTTCATCTGTAAAAAGGGGGTTGGAATCAAGCCATTAAAACTTAAAGCCTGCAGACATGTCAGCATCCCCTTTCAGAGTGCTTCATACTATTCACTGGAGCAGGTCTTTCGTTCCCCTTACCCCCCCTTATCCCAATTATTTTAAAGCTTTTGGTCTTATAGGCCATTGTATATATTTACGTTTTTGTGATTTTTGTTGTTCAGACCAAGAAAATGGCGGAAAATATTCTAAGTGATCTCAGAAGAAAACCTTTGAGAAATTAACAGAGGCCTTTATAAGGAGGATGTGGGGCCAGAAAGAGTCCACAAGGACAAATGCATCCAGGAGAGTAATTTGGGACCCACAGGCATTGATCTGAAAGCGGCTTTGGGTCCTGCCATGTCTGTTCACCTCATATCAAGAACTATAACTTGGACTCATAACTAAAAGACAGGAGGGGGAGAAATGAGTATGGAGACTGTTCTAGTTAGGATGGTAGCAGCAGTGATATTGGGGAGGGAAAAAAAAAAAAAAAAAACAGACCTGCAGGCTGACTGAAATGACCCTAGACTTGATTAAACCCTGGCTTGGCCTCTCTTGGTTGTCGATGGTAGAAGCCCAACGTAACTTGAGCAGAAAAGGCAGGAGGGAGAATTTCTTGGCTTATATAACTGAGAAATCCAAGGCTTCTCCTGCTCCAGGCAGGACTGGATTCAGGAGCTCAAGTGATGTTGGCTAGTCTCTCACTGACCACTGTTTGGCTTTTCTTGTCTTTGCCCGTCAGTTACTACTTTCAAACATTCTCTTGCTTTGGGATAGAGGCATAAGGAGGGTCTGTGTGGTCCTTAGAGCTTGAAGTGAGGCATGCGCATTCACAGGAGACTGCTTGGCCTAGCCTGGCCACATCTGGGCGCCCCTGAACCAATCACTGTGACCAAGGATGGGGTCCTCTGGTTGGTCAAGCCGGGGTCACATGCACACCCATTGGCTGGGTGCAGGTTAGCAAGATCAGCCCCAGTGGGAAAAGGGAATGTTGCTACTTTCCATTCACATTGGAATGGAGGAGACAAATGAAGGGACGAGTAATCCCAATAGTGGGTCAGTGGTGGGGTGGAGGAACTACAGAAAATTGGAGGATTGAAGGTGCTGTCCTCAATCAGTGAGGAGGGCCTCACTGCAGTGCTCATGTTGGAGCTGAGGCTCCAAGGACAAGGAGGACATCACCAGCAAACTGATCCTCAGGGTTGGTTAGCTGGACACTTCGGGCTCAGCTGTAGTAACGTTCTGAGAGCTCCTTGGCCATGGCTGCAGGTGTAGAAGATCAGAGGGGTGTGCTGTGCGGAGTGGGTCTCATGGGGGAGACAGGTTGCCAAGCTGCTTCCTTCCCTGCCTCCCAGAAGTCTCTGAGGGCATGTTGCTGAAATAGATGGAAAGCCTCCTGGGCAGGCTGGTGGCAGGGCCCAAAGCCACGGTGAGTGAGCTCTGTAAACAGTGCAGACACTCCCCGGCGCCAGCATCCGAGAGCCCGGTTTTCCAGGTGCAAATCTCTGCTCCTGTAGCCTTGCCCAAGGAGGCCTTGCCCTTTGGCTAACTCAAGCCCAGGGTGGGGGCTGTCCTGGAATTATTTTCCCCCTTTCCTGATGATCCACCCCTCTCTCCTTTTACTGAAATTTTAAACGCATGATAATTATAAGTGAACTCCTTTTACAAATGATTTGGCTTTTTTTTTTTTTTTTTTTTTTGAAAATGCTCTTGAGCCCATGATTTTATTCTCCTTTTACAGAGGAGGAAATTAGGGTTCGGTTGTGACTTGACCAAAGCCACAGAGCTGAGAAAAAAGTGGCAGCACCCAAATCCATCCATCTCTTCTTTCCCACCACCCTCCACGCATCCAGTGTATGGATGAAACCTTGGGATGCCTGTCACGAAGATGCCAGGGGGAATCATCCCCCTCTCCACAGGTCACTGAGCTCCCAGGCCAAGGAGAAGATGGATCCAGAAAGAGAAATCTGCCCAGTGCCAGCTAAAGATTAGTGGTGGCTAGAAAATCTGGAAATGTAGGCATTAGAGTTTTATTTTCCACATGTGGAGGCCAGAAGGAGATTCTTTGATCCATTCCTTACGTCCAGGAAAGCTTGTTGTAAAACCCAGTGCACAGCTTCACAGTACATGCTCCTCAAAGATGAGTGAATACTGAGAGGAAAGCATCTTCTTGGATGGTCTGGCTCCTTTCCCTGGAAGATGACCCCGTGCTGTGTGTGTGTGTGTGTGTGTGTGTGTGTGTGTGTGTGTGTGGTGTCTCCTGGCGGAACATGGCAGGGGGAGAGGTAAGGCCCTTCAGCCCCTCCAAAGCCTGTGGTCAGGTACTCAGGTGTGGGAGCCCTGCTCACAGCCCCTGAGCCTGATCTGCTTGTGTTCAGTGGAGATTACAGAGCTTAATGATTAGTTCCTCCAAGCTGCAGCTGATGCCAGCTTCTACCCCCTTTACACCTAATTAGTCTCATTAATGAGCTCCTCTGCTCTCCATAGAGAGAGTTTCCTCTTTGGAATAAGAGGCAAAAATACCTTGCCCAGGTAGATTGCTGAAGCCTTTAATTATTGCCCACACCTGCTAAGCCTTGTGACTCACACCCAGTGATAGTGCTGAGCTGAAATGGGGCTTGTTTATAAGCACGAGCAGATTTTAACTCTTTCAGCACCAGAAAGGCTTTTGATTTAAAGAGATGCATTTCCCCAAGACTTCACACCTGCTCATTTCAAGCGCGCCAGGCTCCACGGCTCACGTGGGTCATCGTGAGGTGGCAGAGTTAAAGCTCCTGCCCTCAGGGAGCTCATAGTCTAGTCAGAGTGACGGGCCAGAAACTACATAGACAGTTGTGATGGCCACCATTTACCACCTCCCTACCACGGGGCTCCTGCAATCCCCGAAATAAAACTCTGAGGCAGACATTAGTACCTCTGTGTTATAGAAGAGGAGGCTGGGGGCAGAGAGGTGATGTCACCTGCCCCAGGTGCCAGAGGTGGGAAGAGTGTGGAACTGAGTAGAACCAGGTATTCTGGCCTCCATGACCAGTGTCCTCCCCACTCTTGTCCAGGGCCTCCCTTTCATGCCATCACCGCGCAGTGAGGGCCACAGTGGAGGTGAGCTCATGCTGTGAGGCCAGGAGTGAGCAGGAGTCACAGGCGGGCAGATGTGACATGAGCAAGGACCACCCAAGCAGAAAGAACCTGAACAAGTGAGAGCATGCCCTGTGCATTCACAGACCTGCAAGTCCTTGGTATGGCTTGAGCCAAGGAGCGGGGTGGCTAAGGGGCAGTGGAGCAGGAAGGGTAGACAGAGACCAGAGCAGGAGGCCCTGAAACGCAGGGTGAAGGCTTTGGACTTCCTCCCCGGGACCCTGTCCCATCCCCGCTTTGTACCCTCCCCATTACCTAGCATAGCTTTTAAAGTAGGTTTTCGGTCAGTGTTGGTGAACAGAGGGACACCCCCCGTGAAGGCAGGACAACCACTGAAAGATTTAAGGCAGCGTTGGGACAGTACCACAGGGCTGGCTGGAGGAATGCCCAGGTGGATCTCTCCATTCATGCTCTGATGGATCAGAGGACACCGGGATTTGAGGTTCAAGTCCTCACCATAGCCCTTGCCTCTACATGAGAGAGTTGCTGTAGGCTGCCCAACCCTAGGCAGTGGGGGTGGGATCCAAACCCAGATCCATCTGTCTGCAGAGCCCAAACTCTGCCTTCACCGTGTGTACTGCTAGGTGGAGGCTTACTAACTGGCTGGGAGCAAAGAGAGTCTCCTGGCGTGGGCTCCTTGGATACTGAGTAAGAAACTTTCAGGATAGGCACATCGGCTTCCCGAAAACCAGAGCAGCCAACTCAGCAGAACCAAGTCACTCTGACCAATTTAGGTGAACTTTACGATGAATACATATAACATTTAACAGCTTACATTCAATGACCACATTTACTAGGAGACACTACCCAGTTTGCTATGCGGTCCTAGGAGAGAAAGAATGCATTAAAAAAAAAAAAAAAAGGCCACGTCTCAAGGATAGTAGTAACGGCTCCCAACCACTGAGCCTCTATTACATGCCTGGCCCTGAGTCAGACATTTTATGTCCCTCATGACAGCTCTGTGAGGTAGGTTGTATTATCCCCATTTTACAAAAAACTAACTGAGGCTGGGGGAGCTAAAAACTCCCATACTAATGTGGAGAGTGAGCGACATTCTCAGCCCTGCCTGTCCCCCTCCAGAGCCTGAGCCACCCCAGAACACACCGTCCCTCAGCCATCCAGAATGTGACACCAGTCAACACGGCGTTTCCTTCATGACAGATGGAATGCAGGACAGACTGTGGCAAACTGAGTATGCAAGTGTTGGGTCAGCCAAGAGCTGGGGAACCCAGCAGCGCCCCTGAGCCTGGGCTGAGAATCTTGTGCTTTGCAGACAGAGACGGTCTGCACACAGAGGCAATCATGCAAGGCACATGCTCTACTCTGCTTGGAACTTGTTTCCGGGGTTCTTGGAGGCTGCCCTGGGCGGTGAGGGGGGAGTCATCAGGCAGCCAGGTGGAAGGGCTGAGCTGCTAGCCTCGACGTGGCTCACTAGGCCCCGGTCCATATACTCACCAGTGTCCGGAGCACTTTCTGTGTGCCAGGCCCGCTCTCAGGGTTGGAAATTTCGTGATGAACAAGACACAGTCCCTGCTCAGGGCCTCTGCTGGACTCTTAGGAAGGAAGGGTACTGGGGAGTCCTCCCTGGTCCTACTTGCCTCTCCAGGATGCTCCACTTGGTAGGGGGTGGTCCGTCTGCCAGATCTAGGCCATGGCAGTCCGTATCTACTCTTAACCTCCTTAAATAGCTCTTGAATCCCTCCCTTTGCATTCCTGCCCCCTCACTTCCGTCATCTCTCACCTGCATTCCCCTGGCAGCACCTCGGTGGGCGTCCAGCTTCCACTGTTCCTCTTTGGCAGACACATTCTGGAGGCCAGAATGATCCAAAGCACAAATACCTCCCCTTTCCCCTTTGCCCCCCAAGCTTTAGGGCTTCCCCGTTGCTTTAAAACATCTTGTCCTAAAAAGGCCTGCAAGATCTGGGCCCAGCCTTCCTCCCCACCCTTGACTCACGCCCTTGCCCCATCGCTGTCTGTATCCCAGCCAGTTTGGCCTTCTCTGGGTTCCTTTGCACTCCCCTATACCCCCTCTCCCCCCGAGGCCGGGAGAGCTCCTGCTTGCCTTCCTCTGTCAGCATACCTGTCACTTCCCCAGAGTACTTTCTGCTGCCTCCCAGCCAGACCAGACCTTAGCACCCTGTTAGATGCTCTGCCAGCAGCAGGAACTTCTTTAAAGCCATGATCCCAGTTGAGATAGTGTGAGGTTGCTCAACTCCCCTCTGGTAGCTGCCATGATAGCCCAGCAGGATCCCACCTGCTACTGGCCGAATTGATGAATGAAAGGCAGGGACCACCCCTCCTTGCAAACTTGGGAAAGGCTTCTTGAAGGCAGAGTCCTTGGAGTTGGGGCCTGAAGGAGAGGTACACATTTGCCAGACCAAGGGAATGATCTACAGTGTGTATAATGCTCGCGTTAAAAAAGAAAACCTACATACTGAGTTCCTACCACACACCAGTGCTTTTGGTCCCTGCAGTAACCCCCGTGAGGTTGGCAGCATCGGCTCTAATTTCTTGGGGAGGTGGCTAGGCTCTGGCTCAGCAGGGGTCCAGAATCTGCCATGGGGGGATAGGTGTGCAAAAACTCATGACCTAAGGATGGGGGTCTGCTCACAAGGCTTTGCCAAGATCAGACCCACTTTCCTAAAAGCTAACAATTCTTTCCTGAGCAGGAACAAAGAAGCATGATCAGATTCCATTCAAGTGTGCCTCCTCCAGGAGGCCTTCCTTGATCACCGCACATATGGCAAACAGCAGGGACAGTGATGCCTACTGCAAACCCTGTCTTAGTCACTGGCTGGTGGCAGCATGGCTGGTAGAACCTGACCTACCATTTCCTTATTTGGGTTTCTTCACCTCTCAGACCTTCAGCGTCTTCACCTTTACGATAGGAATAACGGTATCTCATGGGCAAAGGCTGAATGAGTGAAGCCATCTTGCACAGTACCTGGCACAGATGGGCGCTTGCCTCCTGTTGCTTAGACTTTGCCCCACCACTTCGTTCCCCCACTCCACTCTTCCCCGTTGCCACTGTTTCTGCGCATTCTCACTGCTCCCGTGGGTTTCTAGGTAGCTGCCATCCTGCCTGCTCCGTCTCCACCAACTGCTAGGTGCTGTTTAGCTCGCCCGTGCATATTTTACCCTCATATAATTTTTCCTCCTGAATCAGCCTCTGCAGATTCTAATCACCTCGCTTTCTCTTCCCTGAATTCCCTCCAATTTGGAGATTCAAAAGAGGCGCTTCTCTGCATGAACATGCTGTGATTTAGTTCGAAAACAGATTTCTCCTGGCAGAAGCCGTCTCTCTGAAAAGTGACATTTAGGACTGACAGTGGACAAGATTGTAAACAGGTTTCCAATAAGAAAAAAAAGTCAGCGTTAAGTGCATTCTATGAATTTTTTTAAACAATGCGTGCGTGTGTGTGCACACGTCTATAATTGCAGCCTTGCTGTGACACCGTCTGCTTCAGGGAGAATTCTGGGATAGTGCAGGTCTGTTTCAAACTATCTTGGTATTCTTTCACTTCTCAGAAATCAACTTCCATTTCATGGCACTCACTCCCATACAGGATTGTAGATGCTGAGTTCCTTCGGGCATTCAACCTGCAGGTATTGAGTGCCACTGTGGGCGAGGCCGTGTGCTCAGTAAGGGTACCGCGAACTGATGAGACCGTCCATTCTCTACCTGTAAAGAGCTCCCGTCCTCAAGAGGGAGGCCAGTGGGTAAGCAGGTAACTATGGGTTACTGTGGTCGAGGTAGGCTTGGGTTTCATGGGAGCGCAGAGGACGTTCCACAGCGGGGAGGCCGTGGGGACAGGGATGGCTCCCTGGAGGCCATGACACCTGAGCTTTGCCTGGTAAGATGAGTCGGGGTTAGCCTGCTGAAGGGAGGAAGCGACGTTCCAGGCAAAGGGAGAAGCAGGGAGGTCTGAAACAGTGTTCTGTATGGGAAGCGCAAGGCACTGTGCAGTGACTGAGACTTCTGGCTTGCAGGGGGACGTGTTAGGAAGCATGGCTGGAGAGGGGGGCTTTGCAGGGCTCACAGGCCAACCAGGAGCCTTGGAGCCCCCAAAAAGGCAGCAGGGAGTAGTGTGGCACTTTAAACATGAGTGATGAGATCAGATGGTCAGAGGGGCCCTTTGGGAGGATCCCTCAGGGGTGGTGCTCAGCAACATTGGGCGCAGAAAGCCTAGAAGCAGAGCCCAGGGCAAGTGAGGAGACCCCTAGCAACCAAGGCAGCCTGGCAGGGTCAGAGGGAGGGCTCAGGGGATAAGGGCATTTAGAAGGTAAAGAAGGTAGCCCTGCAGCAGAAAATCTCTTATCTCGGCGTTTCTCTTAAAACAACTTTGTTCCTAATACCAAAGTTCCCAGATGGTTTTTGTTGTCCTTGAGTTGTGTTGTGTTGTGTTGTGTTGTGTTGGTCTCTCCAGACACAGGGAATGAATTGCTAGTAAAAGGAATTCAGTTGACACTTGCCTTCGCCATTCATTATTACTAAACGAATATCTTTCCAGGGCTTCTTGGAATGTCTTTTGACAGTCCCCCTGGCCAGACCACAGATAACCCTGCAGTTACTTTCTAAAGGAAGCAAGAAGTGGGAGGCTCCCGATGTACCACCAGAGCAAGAGGGAGAATCGTTTGGTCCCTGTAGAGAGGTTATTGGCAAGAGGCCTTTGGGGTCCTGGTGGGGCAGACAGACCCAGCGGGCAGTGAAGGGCCTGGAACTGTCGGTCAAACTCTCATCCACATGCTCTCTGGGCAGCTTCTCGTTTCTTCCTGCCAGCCCCCATGATCCCTGGAGCCCTGGGGCAGAGGGAAGTGGAGGCCTGAGCAGACAGTCTGTCACGGGTCAAAGGGACTGCTAACTACAGGAATTTCAGAGTCATCTCTCAGGGTCGTGTGAGGATTAAATGAGGTAATGATTGGGAAGCCACCTGAAAAGCTGCAAGGTTTCCCAAGTGAAAAGAATTTAAAAACTGTTGGTTGCTGGTGTACTGGGACTCAGTCTGATGAGGGGCCAGGTGGAAAAGAAGGACTAGAATGAAACTTGGAAGCGACCTGGGGATGTCACTTTTTTCCTGTAGCTCCTCTCATCTGCAGCAAATGAGATTTGATGATGGTAGTGACCTTTTAAAAGGTGGCAGGCGACAGAGTCAAGAACCCAGACCTTGGACTCAGACATGCCTAGATGTGAACCCCCACCCACCACCTACTCGTTATGTGGTCGTGGGCAAGTCACTTGACCTTTCAGACTTTGCTTCTGGATCAGTAAAAAGAGGGTAGATGTCTTCATGTGCTTGTCACGTATATATTTGTGTGTGTGCACACATGAGAGAGAGAGAGAGAGATTTCCCTACCTCTTTCAGGGGAGGGTCCTTGACTGGTTTATCCATTACTCTCCCGGTGCTTCAGAGTACCTGGCTCATAGTCGAAGTACAATAAATAGTTTGTTTTTCATTTATAACTCACTTTTAATACCTCCCTGTCACTAGATCGGCAATAAGTTGGATAACACGATGTCATGTTTGGAGTCCCCTCAAGACTAGTTGCTTGCACAGCAGCGCATCCTGCCACCATCCTTGCCCCTCTGAAGTCTGGTATATCATGTCCCCTTGTGAGAATTTTACACTGAACTCTCTCATACCTACCACCTAGATTGTTCCGTTAACATTTTACTATGCTTACTTTGTCACACATCTATCCATTGATCATTGCATCTTGTTTTTTAATGCATTTTAAAGTAAGTTCATATATCAGCACTTTCCCCTAAACAATTCAACATGTGTATCTCTAACTATAATAAATACTTTTTGTGAAGAGCAGGCACTCAGTAAATGGTTGCTGCTGTCATCATCATCATCATCATCATCATCATCATCATCATTAAGGAAAGGAGCACAGTCATGGTGATTCGCTATGCCCAAAGATCAGTCACCCACTTGCCTCGGTGTTAGGAGGAGCCTGCCATTTCCTAGGAACTAAACTGTCCTCACTTCATGGACTCACCTCAGGCAGGGAAATGGCTGGAAGTCACAGCCATTCTGGTGCCCCCAGGCACAGACTTCAGCCCATCCCCTGGATGCTCATCCTTGACAACCTCCCAAAGCCTTTGGAAAACTTAATAATGCCACTGTAAAGTGGAGGTTGGGATTTTCACAATGGATTTCTGCAGAGCGAGGTTGGGTTTGGTTATCTGGGCTTAGTTTGTCCCAAGTCCTGCTGGGTCAGAGACAGTCCCACCTTCCTCTCTTGATACTGTCTGTCACAGAAGGGACTTGGGGCACAGAGGTCAGGAGCTGAAGGTTATGAATCCGGGTCCGAGAAAGTCAGAATCTGGGGCCCTGACCAGTGGCCTTGTCCTCACATAGGACCGTTACTGTCCACGGTCCCAGTGAAAGAGCCCAGGGTATAAAAGACTCCCCCAAGAACCTGCTCTTTTCCAAGAACCGTGTGGGGTCATAGTTGCAATTGGTATGTTTACGTTCAGTCAACAAATGTTCATTGAGCCCCCTCGTCCTTGAAGATAACCACCTTGGGAGAAACTGAGGCAGTCAGTCAGAAGGGTTTAATAAGCAGTTTCGTTTATAAAGGCGTCTCACGTCCATTTAATCCTTACATCCATCTCGTGGAGCCAGGAATTTGCTGTCATGTCCCACTAGGCTGTGGTAGGAGATGAAGGAGTGAACCAGGCATGGCCTCAAACCCCAGTCTCACCTCACTGGAAAATGGCCTGAAATGGCTCAGTGTACTGTCCAGCCCTCAAGTCCATCTGAAAATGGATCCCAGCTTCCTTAGGATAGTGTGTGGTACAGCCTATGTAAAAGTGCCTAAGTGTTTAATGAATGTGTCCATCACCTACTCCAGAAGCTTCTGCCCTGGGCATGGGGATAGGGTGATGAAAAAGAGAAGCAGAGCCACTGCCCTCTTGGTGCCACAGTCATTCAGACCTGAGCCAGACCACCTGGGTCAAATCCTGCCTGTGTGAACCCAGGGAAGTTGCCTTACTAGTTCTGTGCCTCAGTTTCTCATTTGTAACGTGGGACAGCAGCAGTATCTATTTCATGGGGTTGTTGTGAGGATTAAGTGAGTGGATGTATGTAAGACCCTTAGGTACTTGGCACAGGGAAAGCACATGGGCTTGTTACTCTTGTTACTACTATTCTACCGCCCCCACCAACCCTGTCCCAACCCCACCCCACCCCAGGTTCCCAAAGGCATTAGAATCATCTAAGCAGCTGTGCAAAGGTCTGAGCCATGGCCCAGGAATCTGCATTAAAAACCTCCCAAGGTGAGTCTCCTTGGGACACCAGGTGTAGGAACCACTGATCAAAGTTGGCTTCCCACATAGGTGCTGATGCTGAGACTCGAGGAGGGAGGGAGCATGCCCAAGGGAACATGGGTAGCCAGCGCTAGACCCAGAACAGCATCTCAGACTGCTGACCCCACATCTGGGCTCTCAGGCAGACACTTGCCCAAGATCAGACAGCCAGTATGCTGGGTCTTGAACCAAATCTGGGCTCTCCATACTTTGGTGACGAGTTCTCGTGTAAAGGGTCCAGCAAAACTGAATCAGCTATTTGGTCTGGAGAAGTTCATCTCTCAAATAAGGTAGTCCCTCTATCATGCGTATCAAGGCACTGCCCAGATAGTTGAACCAGGAATCCCCCAAATATTTAGAGTCCACAGCCAGGAAATAACTCCCTGGAGGAGGTGTGTAAGAAGTTGTCTCCCCAAATGGTCTCTTCGTCTACATATGTAGATGTGGGAATATTTACACCACTCCAGCGCTCTATCCGGGTGACTCTTATAATTAATATTTACTTAAAACAATCATTAGTCTCTGCTGGGCGACATTAAACCCACGTTAGCAGTATTTTTAGCTGGGCCTTCCCCACACCTGTGATGGCAGGCAAGCATGCGGCAGCAGGAAGCCCTGCGTGCTTTATACATAAGCCTCCCTGCACCTGGACAAGCCTGCTGCATGCCACGCAGGTAGCAGGCCAGGGGGGTCTGGGCAGACAGCTGTCTTGATGTGCACCTGGAGCCGCCCACACCTCTGCTCGGGGTCCTCCCTTTGCTTTACTTCCCCAACATCAAAAATGAAATTCATTTCTCTTAAGACAGCGTGGCCTCTGTGCCCCGGGCTGGACCCACATAAACGTCATGATTTTTCCCAAAAGGGTTGAGGATTTCTCCAGTAAGGGTGAGGAGGATGCTAGTAACAACCATTTATTGGATGCTCACGGCTTTATGTTCATTGTTCCCTTTAAACCACACAACAACATGACAAGGTAGGTGGTATTCCTGTCCTCTTCTGGAAGAGGACACGGATGCTCAGAAAAGATGAGTGCTTCCCCCCAGGCCACACAGCCAATAGGTGGGATCCCAGCATACTCTGACTGAACCCACGCTGTTCTGTACTTCCTCAACCTGTCTTACCTGATTCCGTTAAATCACTAGGGAGAAGGGAAGTGGAACGATGTCTATTGAGTGCCTACTATGTGCTAGGCAGTTGGCATATATTGCCCCAATTAATTCTCACAAGTGGAATTAGTTCACAGGAGATAAGAACGATTATTCCCATTTTACAGATGAAGAAACTGAGGCTCGCTCAAGATCACAGTGCTAAGCAAGCGTCAGAGCCAGAATTGAAACCCAGCTTGATTCTCCAACACTAGATGTTTGCCCACCTCACCAAAGGCCTCAATGAGAGACATTTGCCATATTTGTGGGTAAAAAAAGTATAGTTTCCTACAGAGCCTAAGATTCGGTCATTTTCCTTCTATTCTGCTAAGTCTTTCTACTTAAAACTTTTGAGGTTTCTAAAGAACCCTTACCCCAGTAAAAAAAATTTATGTAGAGTTTTATCATTTTCAGGGATCTTCTCTAATAATTTAATTTAATCCCTATAATGATCTTGTGAAAGTAGGTGTTACAAAGCCCATTTTACAGAGAAGTAAACTGAGTTCGGAGGGACCAAGTACATGCCCGAGGTGAGTACCTGGCCGGCAGGTGCTCAGCCTCAGAGCCCGTATTTTCCCTACACGCACACAGCGCTGCTCCCAGGCCGGGGTCTGTTCAGTAAGGCCCAAAAGTGAGGAATTTAAACACTATCCACCGAGAAAGAGATTGTTTTTGGGGGGGGGAGGGCTGCAGCAGTCCTTGGGCAAGGACCCCTTCATTAAAGGTGGTGACATTTCCTCACCCATAGGAGCAGGCTGGAAGTTGTGATAGTCAGGGAGTTACAAAAATAGCAGCTTTCACACTGATTCCTACATGGGTGGAACTGGTGGTTCCAGGGCAGATAAGAATGACTTTACAAGATGAAAATGATCAGTGAGGGCACGCAGGTCTGGAGGGGAGCAGAGTTGGCATTTTTTGGCCCTACAAATAGCTGCCCATCTGCTCTCTGTCAGAATATGTTAGGAGTGCATCTGGATTGCTGCCCCCGAGTCTCGGCTCCAGGCTGGTCATGTGGTTGTCTCCACGACAACTCCAGGAGCGGTGTAAACTGCTGCGCTTTGAGCCGGATGCTGCTCTGTACATGTGGTCTAATTAGACGGCGTTCCCGGCCTCCCGCCTCCCGCCTCCCTCCTCGGCCCCTCCTAGCACACATACCACCTTCTCCCGTTCTCCTTCCTCCCTCCCGCTCACCCTCCTCTTCACATCCTTAGTCTGTCTGTCTCGCTCTCCACCGTGTTGGCCTCTTTCTCAGAAATGTTCCTGTTGCCTTGTCTGCAGTGAATAATTCATTCAGCAAGCATGGGGGTGTCTGCGCTGACCTAGGTCCCGTGCTAGGAACTGGAGATGCAGAGACAAATAAGACGCTGCCCACACCCTCCAGCAAGGGAACCCAAGGGCAGCTGGGCAGTGCAGAAATGGCAGCAAGTGCTATGGTGGAGATGAGCATAGGAGCTGTGGGACCAGAGCAGGGACACCTAACCCAACCCAAGGCAGGAAGGAGGCATGGGGGAGCCTTCCAGGGCAGCTGTCCCCACGTTAATCCTTGAAGGCTGACGGGGGGGCTTCTGCAGCCTGAGAAAGCAGGAGTGGGAGGACCTGCTGGCAGAGGGTACAGCACCTGCAAAAGCAGGAGCCTGCGGACCAGTCTGGAGAACTGTGACTGGCTCCGTGTCATGGGGAAGCAGGGAGTTGTTGGCAAGACGCTCAGGGTCACACCTTGGAGGGCTTCTCTCCAACTCCTCTCTCCACTTGAATCTGCAGGCACTGGGAGCTGGGGAAGGGGAGTAATATGGTGGCTGTTGGAGGATCCTGGCCTGTGGGTGGGGGGGTTTTCCAAGGGTGAGGCTGAGTAAATGAAGCCCTTTCGGTAGTTGTTCCTGTGGATGAAGTCTGCTCCTTGGACCCAGGAGGCTCCGCTCAGGGCTGGGTGGGCTGCTCCGGAGCAAGCTCCAGCACGTGCTGAGCAATCGTGTGTTCCAGGGCCCAGCGTCCACCGCTTCTCAGAGTTCTGGCTCCCAGGGAACATGCCCCCGAGTAAAGAAGGAGAGCATCAGCATCTCACTTAGCCCACCCGTGACGTGCCCCTGGGGCCCGAGGGACACCAGCTCCTCACCTCACAGTGTCAGTGGGGCCTTGTCAGAGCCCTGCTCCTCTGCTCACGCCATCCTCTGCTTTTCCATCTAGTGAGTCCCTGCTCAGCCTCGGTTTTTATAGCACCTCTTCCCTCTTGCGGCCTTTCTTGGGCCCCACCCACCCCAACAAAGTCACCTGGCAGTGCTCTCCCAACACCCCAGTCACAGGTTCTCGTTGAGTGAAAGGTATAGAAGGTCCCACACAAAATGCAACACCCAGCTCTCAAAGGGTATCTGAAAGAGCTGTTAGAGGACTTTAAACCTCCATTGAGCCCCTCTGTATGCTACTCAGTATTGGCACCTTGACAAATCCTGTATCATTTCAGACCTCTTCAATATGAAGTATGTAACATCCCCAATTTACAGATGAGGAAACTGAGGCTCACAGAGGCCCATTTGCGTCCCCATTCATGGAGCTCTGGGCTGCACTGAGCCTCTTTTGAGTCCCCAGGCGATACATAATCCCCACCTAGAGACTCCGGACTCCTTTGACTGGGGCTGTGGTATGTGGAAAAGGACAGTTTTTGTGGGAAATCATCTGTATCTTGAAATCCCCAGAAACCCGGAGGAAAAAAAAAATGTGTTTGGGCAACTGAGCATGCTCAGAGTGCCTTGGGGTGTTGTGGGAAGAGAGTGCCTGGGCTTTGGGGTCAGACAGAATTGACTTCAGGTACAGCTGTGGCTCTTCCCAGCTCTGGGCCTTGGGCAAGTCACGTCCCCTCTCTCTGTAAGATGAGGATAAAAGAGCCTCTCCTAATAGGGTTATTATGCAGGTCCATCGCTCAACCACAGTTAGCGTGTGTCTGCTGTGCCCGGTTCATGGCAGAAGGCAACTTTGGTGGTAGTCCCTTTCCTCCTTGCTCTGAGTCATGGTCTTGACTCGAGTGACCCCAGATGTGTCCAGGGCGGGTAGTGCATGTCACATGCTCTGAAACAGGACTGCTTGAAGTAAATCACTGAAAGCATGCTTTGGGCAGAGAACTGTCGTTATTTGGGGCAGAAGACTGGTAAGTGTTTAGCCCTTCCAGAGGTTAGGCCCTGAGCTAAGCACTTTATATGAATCATTTGCTGATCCCACGCAGCCCTGTGAGGAAGTACTCCCCCATTTTATGAATGAGAAAATGGGACTCGGGGTCCAGGCCATACACCACATTCCAGATGCAGTAAGTAACAGAGCTATCATTCTCACTCGAGTGCATCCTCTGTTCTCAGCTCTGCACCAAGAGCTGTGCATCGTGACCCATTTCTCTGTGAGGCGCTGTGGGTGACCTCATAGAGAAAGGCCCTTTCTATGTCTAGAAACAACACATTAGCATTAGAAAGTACCGTGAAGATCTTCCAGTGTAGCACCTTCCCATTTTACAGATGAAGAAGCCGTGGCCTACACAAGGAAAAGGAATCAAAGCCTGAGTTGGGTGTTTTGACTCTTCTCGTGCTCTTTCCCCTTCACAATGCTGCCTTCTGTTCATGACTATAAAGCTTGCTTCCGAGGCCTCGTGGGCGCAAGCCCCCACCAGGCACCAGAGATGGACCCTGAATGAGTGACGTTCAGGAGAGGGGTGATGATAAGCAAGTGAGCCAGCGAGGGAACCCGATGACTCAGTGTGCGGACAGTGCTCCAGAGGACCACCCTGAGGGCCGTGTCACCAAGGCTGGCAGGCAGTGCTGAATTCAGTCAGAGGATTGGGATTTTTCCTTCCTACAGACTGATTTGTGCTTCTTCGGTTTTATCTCCATGTCCTTTAGCCTTTTTGACCCATGAGCCCTTGTATTCCTGTGGCTACAGCTAACGTAGCTGTGGCCGTGCGCACCCCTCCCCCTTACCTTCTGGTCACTTGCAGGCTCATTGACTTCTCTCCCAAGGGCCCACCAGGCCCTCCAAGCCACCCTCTCTGCAGCACGCTCCCTGAAACTATCTTCCTCTCACTCTCAGGAAACTGAAACCCTCTTCTTGAATCCGTTTAGGACCTCCTTTCTTGGGACTTAGGGATGCAACAGTCATTGTGTTAAACCCAGAATCTGGCTCTCGGTGAAGGCAAACCCTTGGTGTGGCCAAGATGGCGGAGCCAGCAGGAGTTTGACATTGAGATCTTGGCATGTCCCGTCTGGTTTCCGTACTAGGGAGGGGAGCTGTCACTGTCCTGCAGCATGGGGATGGTCACCAGCTTTCTCTCACTTCCAGCCAGGCACTGTTGCTTGGAGCTGCCAACATCCTGGTACTGGGCAGTTAGAGCATACGGTAGGTATTATTGGTATTGGGAAGCTGACGGAGGCTCCAAGTAATGAGATGGCTTCTGTAAGCACATAGTGGGAGCCAGAACACACTTGTTTCTCCCGAGTCTCCGCTCCTCATCACTGCCTTCTAATCCATCTCTGTGAACTGCTGGGGCAGCCCTGGGCAGCTGACAGGTCGAATACCATCATGGGTTGCATGAGCCCAGGACCAGGCTTCGCCTTTCTGAGCCTCAGTGTCCTTATCTGTAAAATGGAGATCATGACACCACCTACCTCACAGGGTGGCGGGGAAGAGTAAGAGAGAGAATGCATGTAAAACCACCTAGCATGGGGCCAGTGCTCAGTAAGCGGGAGCTGGTTTTATCGCCGCACCTGCTTTCCTGGTAGAGGCAATTTGCATCTGCATTTCTTATGGGAGGAAAATCTTAAGCTGGTATGCATGAGACCCTCCTCATTGTGTCTCCTCAGCTTCCACAGGCCTCCCCGCTCATCTGCCGTTCCTGCGCTAATCAGAATTTCCTGACTTCTCCCTGTTTGTCTCGGTTAATGCAGAAGGACGGGGCTGCTGGCACAGAGGAGCCAGGCGTGGGCCGCCGTGCCTGTGATTTGAATGTCTTCACTGTAATCTAGCGAGTGTGTGTGGGGGCTTCTGTCAATACTGGAGCGGCTGGCCACAACGGGCAGATACTGTCTTCCCGGCAGCCCCGGCCCCTGCAAATTATCACAGTAGCTCTCGTTGGACACCCACCTTCCCCCTGACTTAAATCATCCGAACGGTGAGCCGGCTTCCCGATGACACATTGATTCTTCGGTTAGGGCTTGTTACGGCGACGGGGGCCCAGGCTGGGAGGCTGCCCCCGGCGTGCCTGGGCCACTGCACAAATGGTTCAGAAAGCCGACTCGGGCCAGCCCGGCCGGGGCCGTCCACCTGTGGCCGTGCGCACCCCTCCCCCGCCCCCGTCCCAGGTCCGCCTTGGTGAGGAGAGAATGTGTGTGGACCTGGGAGTCTTTCGGACCCTGCAGCTCTGGGACCTTAGGCAGATACACTTGACCTGCACGGACATCCCTTCCCCATCTGCCAAATTGGGAGTCACTTATGAAGGTTTCTGAGCTCTGGTGAGGACTCAGTGAGGGGAAGGGTCAGGCTGGGCCACAGCAAGCGCTCAGCTGACACTGGTCACTGGTTCCCTTCTCTCTCACCTCCGGCCCACTGTGGCTAACCTGAAATTACTGTAATCTAACCCCGCTGCCCCCGCTCCCCCCCCCGCCTCCAGTGAGGATTTGCGTTCTCCATGCCAGACACGGTGCTGAGCCTTTTCTGTGTTGGCTGGGAGCTTGCCCTGCTTCCTTGGCAGCTGTCGCAGCTGGGAATGGTGCCCTGGTCCCCGGGCAGGGGGCTTCCACGTGGCCCGTGGGGCAGAATTAGCTACTCGGCAGGGGCTAGAGAAGCCCCCTTCGGACTTCAGAACAGGGTTCCTAGCTGCGCTGCACTTTAGCCAGTGACTTGGGTATTTTATTAGGAATTTGGAAGTATTTAAACAAAATGCAACCAGGTTGGGACTGCTGGTGATAAATGGGGCCAGATTTTCCAACTCTCTTCATTCTTAAATTTAAAAAAATGAATGTCGATTGGTCTAGGTGCTGTGCTGGTCTCTTGTACCTACACCAGTGATTATCAGCCTTGGGTACACTGGAGTCCTGGGGAGTTTTGGGGATTTGAAAAGCCCCCCCCTGGTGATTCTGATGCGTGGAGGGTTGAGCACTGCTGACCACACCAGCAGTCCTTCCCCAGTGTAACCCCCTGCAGTCCCCTGAGGCAGGTGGAGAATGAGGATCTGAGAGGTGCTGTCATCTGCACAGTGGGGCAGAGCTGGGACCGGAACCCAGCTCTGGGCTGCACTCCCCCACCTGCCTCTTCCTGTAGTGGGCTAGGGGCGCTGGCTGGGCACAGGTGGTGGTGGTGTGGAGACGTCGAGGTGGGACTGCAGGCTTCTCGTCACCTGAAGGCGTCAGGTGAGGTGCTCAAAGGAGGTAATGTGAAGAAAGAAGCCAGAGGGGAGCGTATCCGGGGAGAGATTGGCTGTGGACAGTCCAGAGTCTCTGGAGCAGGAAATGAGTGTGCGGATGAGGTAGACAGGCTGTCGTAGCAAGAAAATTTGGCTGGGGAAGGTCACAAATGGCCTTGAGTGTCCTGCTCAGGAGTTTAGACACCCCACTTACCTGGACCCGCAACCTTGCTTGAAGCTATTCTGTGCTACTGAGTCAGATGGCAGAGTCAACCACCAGAGCCGCACTGACTACCCTGCAAAGGGAGAGGGGGCGGGGGAAGGGTGAGACCTGCGTAGTCACCGGGTGCCAGGCTCAGAAGGGCCTGTGCTTGCTTCAACACTCCACTGCCACCATCTTGAAATTCCTAATCATTTCACCTTGAAACTTGTGTGTAAAAGTAGTCTTAAGGGACAGCGGGGCATGTGCGTGAGCAGAGGAGGTCTGCACCGACGTCCTCCCTCGAGTCTTGCCATCCCAGCCCCATAGGACTTCTCGGTGCCCCTTGCACAGAGTTGCAGTGGACCCACGGTGCAGGGGGCTCAGCGAGACTCAGAGCGCTTAGGAGGTAAAGCTGTAAGGTCCACAGCTGAGGCAGTGGGGCACCAACAGCCCCAACAGGCCACTCTCTGTTAGAACTGGCGCTCGCTTCGGTGCCGGCAGAAGGCAGTGCTGTTCTAAGAACCGCAAATGATCACATTTCTCGTTTACGCTCCTTGCTCGTATTAGCCTACTACTACTCCTCGTGAAAATGATGACCTAGAAGGGGAGGAAAAGATGGAGAACTTCAGTTCCTTTTCCTTTCTCATCAGTAAGCCAAAGGAGAGAGTGTTAGTAGAATGTGTGTATATCAAGAACTGAAATAAAAACAGTTGAGTTTTGTGCAGCATTTCCACTGTCTGATAAGAACAAAACACAAATGAGTTTGTGAGTTACGAAATACGAGTCCACATATGTTAGCATTTAAAACTGGCATTGCACGGTATAAAGTTGAGCAATAAGATTCATGCTAATAATTTAAATTTTTATTTTTTCTTTATGTAGAATGACATTAAATAGTAAAATTGAAAAGCACCATTATGGGCCTAGAAAGAAACCATGAAAGAGAGAAAAAGCTTTGTATTTTAGTATGGCACTTAAAGACTTAACAGCACTTCTTTTTCCCGCGTGTCCATTTTGCCCTGTGTCCCACAAATTATGTCGCCTGCCCTGGAAAAACCCAATCTCGGCCCTCAAGAAAATGGTTATTTGTAAAAAAAATCTACTTGCTGTACTTTGCCATAATCTCAAACAACACTGTGAGATGGACTGGCCTTGAGTAAGTGTCATAGGTGAGGAATGACAAGTCACCGGGGATCACACGGCTGGTGTGGTCAGAGTGACAGTTCAAGACCAGGTCTTTCTGACTTCAAGACATGTTCTCTCTCCACCATGTTGTGTTACCTTAACTGAATCCATTTTTTTTTTTTTTTAACTTTAAGGGTTTTTTTAAAGGTGACTTTACCCTAGAAAACATTTAAAAATAAAAATAACCAGCCCCCCGGTGTGCCAGTTTTCACACTGTACTGTGGTTTTTGTTCCCTGAACCAGACAGGATTCCTTGATAATAGGAGCTTTTCTTTTAGACTTTCTATTATGGAAAATTTCAAATTTATACAAAGTAAATGAACTCCCACGTACCCATTGCCCAGCTTCCACAGTTACAAACATTCTGTCATTTTTTTTAATTAAAAAAATTTTTTAAATTATAGTAAAATACATATAACATCAAATTTACCCCTGTAGCCATTTTTACGTGCACATACAGTTCAGTGGTGTTAAGTACATTCACATTGTTATACAACCATCACCACCACCCGTTTCTAGAACTTTTTTCATCTCGCAAGATGGAAAGTCTCTACCCACTAAACAACTCCCCCTCCCTCCCCATCCAGCCCCTGGCAACCACCATTCTGCTTTCTGTCCCTAAGAAGTTGACTCCTCTAGATACAAGTGGAATCAGGCAGCATTTGTCCTTTTGTTACTGGCTTGTCACTTAACATGATGTCTTCAAGGTTCATCCATGTTGTAGCATGTGCCAGAAATTCTCTCCCTTTGAAAGTTGAATAATATTTCATTGTATGTATATTTTGTTTATCCATTCATCTGTAGATGCTTGGATTGCGCCCATCTTTTGGCCCCTGTGAGGAATGCTGCTGTAAACATAACATGCTGCCATTCTTGTATCTGTACCTTGGTCTACTTCCCACCCTCAATCGTATTACTTATAGGAGCTGCATTTTATTCATCTTTGTATTCCTCTGACCCAGAGTCTGGCACATACTAGGTGTTTTTTTGTTTTTGTTTTGTTGGTTTTTTTTTTTTTTAAGATTTTATTTATTTATTGGAGAGAGAGAGAGTGAGAGAGAGCATGAGAGGGGAAAGGGTCAGAGGGAGAAGCAGACTCCCCACCGAGCAGGGAGCCCGACATGGGACTCGATCCCGGGACTTCAGGATCATGACCTGAGCCGAAGGCAGTCGCTTAACCAACTGAGCCACCCAGGCGCCCTGGCACATACTAGGTGTTTTTAAAATGTGTGAATGGATGAAGCTTCCAAAACTATTGTTTTTAAAATTTGAAGCAAGGGCCAAAAAGAATGAACGCCTTTTTTTTTTTTTTCTTAGAATCGCAGAATAAATGTGCACATAAAATTTTGGTAAATTTGTGAAGGAAAATAAGAGTTTAGTACTATAAGTATGGATCAGCAAAACAAGCAAAGTTGTCCCCTCAGAAGACTCTGAGAGGAGATTTTATTTTTATGCCAGTACCCACAGTGCTGTGGATAAAAGCCATTTATTTCTGGAAGTATCAAAAACGTTTGGAATCACCAACTTTACCTGTTAACAAAGATGGATTCATTAGCACTGGAATTTTCAATTGATTCCATATGTCAAGAAGATAATCCGAGAGTAAAACTTCTCTGTTTGTAACAAAATCCTTGATAGGGTTAAGCAGCTGTGTTTAACTGTCCTCCGGGTCATAGATGGAAAACTCTACTAATGTGATCTAAGCTTGAATGCTCACGGCCTGACTTGCCTGCGTTCACGGAGCTGTCAGCCAGTAGTCCCATTGCTGAGTGTCGCCTAAGAAGACAAAAGATTTAATCAGCATAACAGGAGAACTAAATCAGCCGTTCTTAACAAAGGAGGGTTTAGGGATACACTTTGCCTTGCTCCTCTCGGCTGCAGAGAGTGGAGTGGGCCATTTCGACTACAGGATGGGGAGCAGAGTAGCTGGGGCAAATGCTTCAGCATCTTTGATATGGATGGTCCTGTGGCAGAAAGAGCCTTCACAGTGACTTGCTTACTCCCCGGAGTGTTCTTCTCTGAGGCACTGGTGCTTTGAGTATCCATCTACCAGGAGAACCTGAAGGGTTCCCACCTGCAAGAACTCACCTGTCCTCTTGCAGGTGTTCAAGGACAAACAGAACTGAGGCCTCAAGAGAAGCTCTGGGCTGGGGCTTCAGGGGAAGGAGCCCTCCTAGCCTGTGGCCAGTCAGACCTTCATACATGACAATGGGTGGCAGTGTCCCTGTTTTTCACCAGGATTAGGATAACACAGTTGCCCTGAACCTATAGGATTTGCTTACCTAACTCCTATTCTCCCCATTAGACTCTGCTGAAATGTATCCACTTCCTCTCACGATCTCTGACCCGCTGCCCCAGGCGGGTTAGCCTTTTCCTCTCCTTTCTCCTGTGGACACTTGGCCACCCACCCCACTCCAGTAGTGCTACATTCCATGGTAGTCTTCATTCCCACGTCTGACCAACACTGCTGATGCTGTTCTTGAAGCTTTTATGCAGAAAAAGCCCCCATTGTCACGTTCTCCCTTCATCTTTTCATTCCGTGCCCATGTCCTCTTGTCCGTTTTTATGGCACAGACATCTGATCCAGGGGGATGTCACCTCCAGTAAGTAGACAACGGGCCCAAAATGTCCATGTTTCCCCAAAGCTGAGATTCTTTCTGCTCTCCTACAGCTAAATCCTGCCTCAGGCTACCCTTACGTACAAATCTGGTTGCAAGCTCTCTCGAATTTATTGGTCCCTCAGCAGACTACTTCCTGGCAGTGCTGGGCCACAGCTCTAGGAGTGAATGCTAACAACTCCAAGAGCATTTCCTCCAAGGAGCTCTAAACTCCCTGGACACAAATGTCACTCACCTGGCATCGTGCTCGGAGACCTCTTTACTGTCCAGTCAAGTGGTATCTCAGCTACAGCGAGACCACTGGGCTCCTGTGGCAGGAACCAGGGTCAAGCTCATCCTGTGGTTCTTTAGCCAGTATCCCTGAGCTTCTAACTGGGCGGTGGGCTCTGCACTGTCCCTGGGCAGTGTAGCGGGGAGTCTGGCAGGGCCTCTGCCCTCTTGAGCTCCTGGTCACAGGGGACACCAGTGAAGATTACTCAGCACCCAGGGGTACACCAGGGAGAGTGGGAGCCCTGAGCAAGAATGAGTGACTACCACACAGAGGCCTGTGTTTAAGAGGATAGTCTAGGGGCACCTGGGTGGCTCAGTCGGTTAAGTGTCTGCCTTTGGCTCACGTCATGATCTCGAGGTCCTGGGATCAAGTCCCGCATTGGGCTCTACACTCAGCAGGGGCTCTGCTTGAGATTCTCTCTCTCCCCCTCAATCTGCCCCTCCCCCCTGCTTGTGTGCTCACGCGCGCGCTCTCTCTCTCTCAAATACATAAAATCTTGAAAGAAAGAAAAAAAGAAAGAAGGAAAACGAGGATAGTCCAGGTACAAGGAACAGAACTGGAAAAAGCAGGGAAGCAAGTGGGAAAGGACATGGCATATGATCAGCAGATGCCTTTGGAGCAGAAGGTACCTGGGGGAGCAGAGGAAAAGGGACACAAAAGGACCCTGGAAAAGAAAGCTGGGCTCAGCTTAGGAAGGGTTTGTTTGCCCAGCTAGGGAGCTAGGACTTTTCCTCTCTTCTCCAACACAGGGCCCTGTGTACGTGTCACACCCTGCTAGGTGTACGGTGCTGAATGAAACAGGTGCCATTCATGCCCACATGAAGCTTATAGTCTAGTGGAAGAAGTGAACATTCACCGAATAACCACCCAGCATAATGCCTCTGCAGTCAAAGTTCCTGGGTAGGAGAGTAGCATGATCCAATGTGCATTTTAGAAATCTTGAAGAATTGGAGTAGATGGAGGGAGGCAACTGGAAGGGACATAGAATTAAATCTCCACCATGGCGGGCAGTGGGATGGTGAGCAGGGACAACCCTGATTCCTTTCACTGGCAAAGCAAGGAGGACTTGGGCAGTGTGATAGGTCCATGGGGAGCTATGATAATGCCAGCTTAAGAAAGAAACAGATGTGGGGTACAGTCCAGGTGGGCTAATAATTGGGAGTTTGGGCCATTTGAGTTTGAGGTGCTAATGGGCCATCCAGGTGGGGGTTGAGACATACGGTTTTGGAGCGAAGGAGGCCTGAGCACCAATTTTATCACAGGTCATCCTTGTATGGGTGACACCACTCATGGATGAGATGGCCTGGAGAGGGACAAAATTGCCCTGCTGTGCTTCCCAGTATGGAAGCAGAACTTACAGGCCACAGGGATGGGATGCTCAGCGGGCTTTAGTTAATTACTAGCCCATCTCCCTGTTCGGCAAGAAAGATGTAAAGCCGTGCCAAAATAGTCAATGTCACGAAAAGTTCTTTTTCCTGAGGAACCAGTGCTGCTTTTTGTCCTCCCAGACAATGTAAAGTTTGCATGTTTCCCTTCTTGCTTTCGAAGCCAGGAAGCTCAGAGCTAATTTTGAGACTTTGTTTTAGAAACCATATAGGATCGGGGCGCCTGGGTGGCTCAGTTGGTTAAGCGACTGCCTTCGGCTCAGGTCATGATCCTGGAGTCCCGGGATCGAGTCCCGCATCGGGCTCCCTGCTCGGCAGGGAGTCTGCTTCTCCCTCTGACCTCTCATGGTCTCTGTATCTCATTCTCTCTGTCTCAAATAAGTAAATAAAATCTTTAAAAAAAAAAAAGAAACCATATAGGATCTGCATATCCAGATACTCTTTTCCCAAGTAAACACATTTTATATATTTACGTATTCTTCGGCTCTGATTTTTTTTTCTTTCTTTTGGGTGCTTGTGTAGGCTGCCTCAGATCCTTTGTAAAATTAGGTGGGGCTTACCTGTATAAAAACAAGCCCTCCCCCACCCTAATTTTTGGGGTCATCCTTGCACCTTTTGTGGAATGTTTGCCCCATTGCTGAGCTAATATTGGCCAGATTTAAGCAAGAGGAACCCTTGGAATTCACAGCAGCCAGACTAAATTTAACACTCACGTAACTCATTAAAACAGGATAAAAGTACAGCTTCAAACATCTCTGTGTTTGTCACCAAGTCTGTGAAGGGAGGGGTACCTTTAATTCAGTTCAAGGTGTAAAAGTCTGATCTTTCAGAATTGAGGATATACCACCGAAATTAAAGACTTGTCTGAGGAGATGAGCACTCCACATCCCTTCAAAGAAGGATCAAGGTGTTGACTACAAGGATGGGATGTGTCTTCAGCTTAGGCTGTTGTTTTCTTCACTCATAAAACATAGTTTGGTAAAAGCATGCCTGCTCATCAAACGGCGTAAGCACATAGTTGACTGGATGGTAAATCTTATTTTTGATTAGCCCTGCTTTTTAATATAAATAATTACTTTAAAATGATAATTTGCTATTGATCGAGATCACTGTGTAAATGGTTTTCAAACTGTGTTCCATGGCCGGTGCCTTGGGGATTGCAAAGGTGCTACGGTGGGGGAGGAGCCACCACCCCTGCCCCCCCAACACCGCCGCACCCCCCCACTTCCCGAAGAGCAGCTGGGCAGTTTTATGTAGCAGGGCTCCTTCTGCATAAGGTGCTACTTGGATTCTCTTCAAAGTGAAAAGAAAAGTCTGGAAGCTATCACATTGGAGGGCACATCCCACTAACTTGCTGTTGGGATATGACTGGCTCCTGCGGAAGGGGCCATGGGTAGGTTCGGAATCTCGGCCTCCTACCAGCTCTGGGACTTTTTTTTTTTTTTTTAAAGATTTTATTTATTTATTTGACAGAGAGATAGCGAGAGCAGGAACACAAGCAGGGGGAGTGGGAGAGGGAGAAGCAGGCTTCCAGCAGAGCAGGGAGCCCGATGCGGGGCTCGATCCCAGGACCCTGGGATCACGACCTGAGCCGCAGGCAGATGCTTAACCGACGGAGCCACCCAGGCGTCCCCCAGCTCTGGGACTTTGGGGGATGACTTTTCCTCTCTGAAACTGCCTCCTCTTCCATAGAACAGGACTCCTTCAATGACAGTAGCCACTTCACCAAGTAAGTGAGGATTAAATAAATTAGCTGTAGAAGTGCCATCTAACCGAGTTTAAGAACTGACCGCCGCCCTCACCTGCTCCTCCAACCCTCCTTTCCCATCTCCATTTCCCAGGAGGAGCCAATCACCTTCTGTGAAGAAGCCTTCGTGTCCCACTATCGCTCGGGAGCCATGAGGCAGTTCCTGCAGAATGCCACCCAGCTGCAGCTCTTCAAACAGGTACCCAGCCCTCCCCGTGGAGGGTGGCCCATCTGGACCCCCGATGGGGATTTCGGCAGCTGTCCTGCTGTAAGCCCCCAGGCCCAGCAGGAGGGGGCTGAGGGTCTGGGGGGGGGGATGGGTGCAGAGGGTGGTCAGTAACCAGGCCAACCCTCCACAAATAGGCCATTCACTGGCACAGGTTATCATAAACGCAGAGCCGGTGTTTTAAAAACTTGTTTGTTTGTTTAACTCACTCTTCCAAAGGCCCTTTCCTGTCTTGGGAAGGTGGTGGTTCTTTGGCCGTGCACTGAGGTGCCCAGCTGAATGGTTTCCCCCGCCGTTTCTTTGCCTAAGCTGTTATGCTTTTGTTCTTTCTTTATATAGTTTATAGATGGTAGACTGGACCTTCTCAATTCTGGCGAAGGTTTCAGTGACGTTTTTGAAGAGGAGATCAGCATGGGCGAGTATGCTGGTGAGAAGCAGTGCCTTTTCCCTTGTGTGCCGTGGGCTGCTATGCGGGACGAGGGTGTGCGTGGCAGGGAGTGGCAGTGGCTTCTTTCTCCTTCAGTGGGGGTTGGGGAGAGACTCACTTCACCCTCGGCCTTGAAATGTCTGAGATCCTCTGTCCTGGGGTCAGTCGCTTGCCCTGGGCAGCCAGAGTCTAGTGAAACGTAGCGGCCAGCACTCTGCGGCACAAAGCACTCGAGGCGCTGAGTTGGGAGAGCTGGCTTCACGTCAGGGCCCTGCCTCCAGGGAAGCCGTGAGGGTTTGGTCAGGTCGTGGCAGCTCTTCAGCTGACGTGGCCCCGTCTATGCACTGGGGAGAACGGTGCCCGCCTCACGGGAGTCCTGTGGAAATTGACTCGGAGTCCGTGAGGACAGATGCGGGCACAGGATCACTGCTAAACGAGTGTTTCTTTAAAAGGTGAAAATCATCACAGAGTGCCCAGTCTCCACAGACCGTTAGACCTGGAGGGGTCATCCGCATGATTCAGAGGCGGCCTCTGAGGCTGAGAGAGGTGTTCGTAGTGGACCCTGCCTCCTGAATCCCAGTCTGGCCTTCTTGCCAAATCCCGAAGCCTTAGTCTGTGGCAGCGAAGTCAGAACCAAATGCAAAGTAATAATAATCCTGCTGTTGGCCCCCTCTTATTGCTGGGCACGTGCCTGGTCTGGACTAAGCTTCTGTGATATAACTGGTGATCCATAAATCAGAGAGTCAGGCACAATCTCCCCTGCAAAGCCCCGTTCACAGACCTGAGCAGCCTGTGCTGCACGGAGAGCACGAGCACCAATAAAACCAGTCTGCGGACAGTGACAGCGAGTCAGTGATGGGCATTTCCTGAGCTCCCGCCACGTCCAGAGCCCCAGAGAGTAAGAAACGGAGGACCGGGTTTTGCCCTCATGGAGGAGCTTTTACTGGTAGGAGAAAGAGATGCATGACTAAAGACAAATTCAGGTTAAACCAGTGCAGGAAAAGGAGCAGAAATAGGCTTTTATGCAGTCAGAACAGGACTCCACTAATCCTCACTCTGTAACCTGAGGGCTTCACAAAGGAGGCAGCACTCTCAGAGATGCGTATGAGTTCTGAGGAGAAGACGGGCTTTATGTGTTGTTCAACGAAGTCACGTCATTCGGAGCTTCTAGAAAAGCTGTCCAGTGATAAGACCTCCTTATCCCACCAGAAAAAATGAACAAGTGCCCCAACAAGGCCTCCTTTTTCTTTCCCTATCACTACTCCAGTGTCTTGGGGCTGAGCGTGTGTCTGGCAGTGTGGGCACATGCAGCCCTGAGGTGCCTGCCCTGCGGTGGCTCACAGAACTGCAGAGAATGTGGACTTTGGAGTGGGAGTTACCCGTTGTAGTGGACTACTCAGAGGAAGGGTTCAGAGGAAATTACATGGGAGCCGTTGGTTGAGTATCCTCAGCAGGGAGAGTAGGGAATGGTGGCCGGCCTGGGGAACAGCGTTTGTGAGGGAATGGAGGGTGGAGGGGATGGACGTACAGGATGGAAAGGCCGAGGGTGGGTGGGACCAAGACAAGAGTGGAGAAGACAGTCAGGCGTGCTGAGGAGTCTGACCCCACCTCTATGCAGTAGGCAGCAAGGAAGGAGGATTTGAGTTGGTACTCAGGGCACTGATAGGATCGGATCTGTTTGAAAAAGAAAACTTGTGGCAGCAAGTCACTGTTGCCTCCTGTGGGGAGTGGAGCATGGGAGCCTCAGTGTGTTTCTCCAGATTTTGAACTTTCCAAGTCCTGCTTGCTAAGCAATTCGAGGAACTCCTGAGAGCACATAACTTCAACCACTTCTCTGACTCCTCTTTCCCCAGGCAGCGATAAACTCTACCATCAGTGGCTCTCCACAGTCCGGGTAAGTGTGTACCCCCACAGAGCCCCCCGGGCCCCTCCGGAGCCTCCTGGCAGCCCCCCACTTCCCCTGCCACCCGCAAGATGGTCATTCAGCCCCGGGGCCCTCCACTCTTTCAGCTGAAGATGCTTCTGCTTGTAAAGCCAGGCCATCTAGTGCCAGGGGGAGGCTTGTACGATGAGATTGTCCAGAGAAGCCTCCTTGTCTCAGGAAGCTGGCCAAGGCATGTTGAGTGGATATGGTTATCCTAGAGCATTTCTGGGGGTCTCCTTCTAGACCAGGGCAACTGGGACGTTTTCATAGGAAAACCAAAAATGTGCCCCTCTTGCTGCTCAGTTTCCACGGCAAAGGCTCCTGGGAAGATGGAGTTTTTCACCCCTCACTGTTGTTATGAACAGCATCTTGTTGTGTTGGAAGCTAAGTGCTTAGGTCTTCAGAAGCCACTAAAGAAGTCAAATTCTTGCCTCTGCCTGGGTTTATCAGTGTGTATATCCTGAGGGCCTCCTGTGGACCGGGCGCCATACTAGGGATACAGTGGGGAGCAGGAGGACACAGTCCCTGCCTGGGGGAGCTCCCTGTCTTCTTGGGGTTGCACGCGTGAACAGACAACTCCAGCATAATGTGATAAGTGTTCTCTCCTGCTTGTGGGCCGAGCACACCTCTGCCAAGGCAGGTCCCTTGGAAGTGGCTGCAGTTGGCCGAGAGTAAGCAGTTCCTCAGTGAAAGACCTCTTTTGTTCTTCTTGTATGGCCAAACACTGCACTTGGCAAATCATAGACAAGCAATAAGGACTTGTTGATTGATTGATAAAAGGAGTTTTAATACTCCAAAGGACCATTGAAATAGGATACTGAGTAATTTTGGAAAGCAGTATGGAATAAATGAGTGGGTAAAAATTTCATATTGTCCTACAACATAGAATGCTTTCTAGGTCAAACTGCAATGTTTTCAGTTAAAGCTCAAAATTTCTAATACGGACTGTTGCCAAAAATTGTGCTAAGAGTTAATCCCCGTAATTACAGTACTGTATTTTACTCTTTTATATACCCACTTGATCCAGTCTCTCTCTTTGTTCAAATCAGGTAGAATTATCTTTCCAAACTACCACAGATCTGATTATTGATGCATCTGATTAAAAATCCTCTGGAGTATGGTCTCCATATCCTGGCCCCTCAAGAGCTGGCCCCATCTGGGGGCGCCTGGGTGGCTCAGTCGTTAAGCGTCTGCCTTCGGCTCAGGTCATGATCCCAGGGTCCTGGGATCGAGCCCTGCATCGGGCTCTCTGCTCAGCGGAAAGCCTGCTTCTCCCTCTCCCACTCCCCCTGCTTGTGTTCCCTCTCTCGCTGTCTCTCTCTGTCAAATAAATAAATAAAATCTTAAAAAAAAAAAAAGGGGGGGGCGCCTGGGTGGCTCAGTCATTAAGCGTCTGCCTTCGGCTCAGGTCATGATCCCAGGGTCCTGGGATCGAGCCCCGCATCGGGCTCCCTGCTCCGCTGGAAGCCTGCTTCTCCCTCTCCCACTCCCCCGCTTGTGTTCCCTTTCTCACTGTGTCTCTCTCTGTCAAATAAATAAATAAAATTAAAAAAAAAAAAAAAAAAAGCTGGCCCCATCTGGCCTCAGCCCCAGTCCTCCCGTGATACGTTGACCACTTGCTAGGAACACACCAGGCCTGCCCAGCGTCTGCACTTCTTTAATGTGCAATTCTCTAGCCCTGGAATGTCCTTACGCTTCCTGTACCCCACATGAACTCTTCATCCTCTAACGCCTTCTCTGACCGTGGACACACCTTGTGCGCACAGCCAGTGCAGCTGTCCCGACCTTCGGCTGCAGCTGGGGCGCCCCCCAGACTGGAGGCCCTTGAGGGTGAAGGCCGGCCTTCCTGTGACTCAGTACCCTCCACGGCTAACACAGGGTGTCTCCGCAGTGAGCCCTCACAAAATGTCTAGAGCCTGTGCACTTCGTATCCGTTCGTACCCTCCTCCTCTTCTCTGTTCTTCCAAAGAAACTGAACCAAGAAATTGGTATGTTGGATTTGTACGAAAGCCATGATTCACATTGATGGCTACTCGTTCTTTCCTTCCCTCAAGATATCGATGTTAAGGAAGGCAGCCTACCAGAGTGATTAAAAATAACAACACAGAAAACCAAGGTGAGGAAAGGAAGGCAGGTGACCGAGGGTAGCTAAATAAACTAGAATTTCTTGAGAAGCCATAGATTACTATGGGGAAACCGTGCCTCAGAGAGCCTGTGAAGAGCTTTTCTTCCAGCCAGCGGACAGGTGCCAAGCAAAACACTGAGTCCCCCTGCAGCTAGTTATCACTATCCTCGTCCTCACCCCACTCCCAGTACCCACCCATTGCGATTCTGCCGCAGCCATAACTAATTGCCCGGGACCGGTTACCATCTAGGCCTGTTTCTCTAATTAAATTACACACTCTTGGAATGTTGCTTAACTTGTTTAAAGAGGAGAGGTTTTTGTTGGTGTTGGCCCACTCTGTCTTGAGTCCCCATCGCTAATTGACGTTTCTGTTACAGAAAGGAAGCGGAGCAATTCTGAACACTGTAAAAACGAAAGCGAACCCGGCTATGAAGACTGTCTATAAATTTGTGAGTACTGGTCTTGGTCTCAGGATCGGAACAGATCTGTCCCTCGGCATGATGAAACTCTTCAACCTAGCTGGCCCTGTACTGCAGAGAGGATTCAGGGGCTGCTGTGCTGTTTCCTAAAGCTTCCACGGCTCTTAGAATTACTTAGTGTTGATTATTTGGTGACCAGGTCAGTGATGTTTTTCATGTTAAACTGTTTCTGCTCACAGTTGCTGCAATCAAGACATGGGAAGCCATGGGTTTTAGCTTTTAATAAAATGTAGACCAGGTGGCTAAAATGCTGGCTGATCCGAGCTTGTGTCCCTGAGACCCGGAGGCGTGGTCAACCGGGCGTTCTGGTAAAACCTTTCCTACGGGGATCCCCATTATCATGTCAAAATGAAGCAGCTCCTTTGCTGGTTACTAAAAAGTGTTCATGGTGGGACACGCTCCCTAACTGTTGTCCCAAATTCTTCATCATCTCTCTCACCACTGCCCTATAGGACATGCATTGTCTGTGAGACTCATGCCCACAGCAGAGAGAAAATAGGAGAACACGGCCACTCCCGATCCGATGTTCCATCTCTTACAAGCCTCAAGTATTTTTTTTTCCTCATGGTTTCTCTTGCTTGCTAATTTGACTGTGAGCCACTTGGGTGGTTTTGTTTTATTTCCATTTTTAATTTTGTTAGTCCTTTCTGTGCTTAAGTTGTAGTTATTTTAACCGGGCAGGTGGCTGCCAACAGAACCACACAGGTCTAAAATGACGGAAAATAAAAGCCAGGGTGTGTGGCAAAATGGGATTTAAGAAACGGCACCAGGGGAACCCAGCGATGTGTCTGCTCAGGCCAGTCAGCCCCGGCAGAAAATTGGTCCTGAGGCCCTGCCCCAGTGAAATGTAACAGCTATTCAGATTTTTGCAGCCTCAAAAGCTGCCGTTCCATCTACACTTACTGGTAGCTGTCACCAGGCTGCTGAGATAAATAATTACAGAGAGCAGAAGAAGGCCTTCCAAAGGGGGGAGAGAGAAAAAAAAACTTAGGGCCATCAAAATGCAGAAAATAAAATCTCTGTCGCCTCTTTAAGGGATTTTTTTAACCTCTTAACATTGTATTTGTTTTTGTAGCCGTTATGTTTTCGACTTGATGATCCCATTTTTCCTTCTTTTTTCTAGTAATCAGAGAAGGTGATTCGCGACGGATTGAAATCAAGCATAGTCCCTGCTGGAAACAGGGAATCTTAACTTAAATTAATTTTTCATGCAGGCAAAAGATCACGCAAAAATGGGAATAAAAGAGGTGAAAAACCGCTTGAAGCAAAAGGTACTTGAAGTTCTTATTCAAAATGTATAAGCACCGTATATGAAATGGGTGGCCATAAAAAAGTATGATGTGATCAATAGAGGGCTGTTTGATACAGTGTTGTTAGCACACTTCAAAATGCATTACCAGCTGTCCGGGAGTTTTCACACTGTTATAAATATTCACAGACAGAAACTGTCTTCAAATAACATTAAGACTGGCTTAAACCCACAAAGGCAAGCAAGTTCAGAGTTACCACTATCAGTCTGCCCCTTGCCCACCCCACCGGGCCTGGGGTTCACAGGGCTCTTAGAAATTGGCTCAGCCTACCCCTCTGGGCACCTCTCCTTCCCACAGCTGACCTCTACCCCGGGGCAGCTGGTAACCAAAATCAAGAAGCATCGCCAGGGAAATGACCTCCGGGGTTCGGGCATGCACGTGGCCACCGTGCAGATACAGGACACACAAAGGGTGGGTTTCAGGAGGACGCTGCGGGCTCTCCTCACGTGCTGGCCTAACCAAGAGGAGCCCAGCAGTTCCTGTTTGAGACTCTTGGGCAGCAGGACTCCGATTTGCCTCCTTGGACCATCAGTAAAATGGTACGAAATCCTACAGGCTCCATGCTGGCCAAGAGTCCCCTGCCTGATTCTCTAGCCTTGTACAGGGAGGTTAATACATCAGAGGGCGTTTTTACGTGATGACAAATGTCATCATTATCAGTTACCACTCTTCGATAACCACTTACTGAGGATGGTCCAGGCTGGGAGCTTTCACATTTAAGCCTTAGAACAACCCTGGGAGGGTATGATTCCCATTTCATGTGTAGAGAGCCTAGACTATGATTCAGAGGTGAAGGAATTTGCCCAAGGTCACACTGTTGGAGCCTGCGGAACCCGGATCCGGTTCCAGACCCATCCATTTCCAGTGTCCATGCGCTTACCATGACAGCGTTTCGTGCTGCCTTCCTGAGACAAGTGTTTGCTTTCCAAAACATGTTTGGGAGCACTTACTTCATTATCCCACACCCCCAAAATGTGCAACTCTAACAAGGGCCTTCGTCTATCTCAGCAGTTTTTTAAAATTTGAAAGCAGTTTTAATTTTATGAAGTCAGAAAGGACCTCTCGTTAACTCGAAATGGTCCAAGGAATTGATTCCTTTCTTTTAATTGCAAGATAATTTGTTACGACTAAGCACTTAAATTCCTAGTTTCAGCTGAGAGTGAATTTCTAACAGCTGAGATTCAAGTCCCGAAATAAAAATCCTGTCCTGTAAATCCACGTAGACCCTACCTGTGGTCTCTTGTGCCCTGCCAGAGGCTGAGAGGTGGAATTCTTTCCTTGGATGCTAAGTGTGATCCATACTTTTTTATCTCCTATCCCAGTCGCATGGAACTGAGTTGGATAAAATACAGAGTGGCAGGGAGGGGGTATTTCTCTCACCAAATTTTCCCTCCTTGATGACCTGATCGTAGGCTCAGCTGGTGTTAGAATACTCCTTGAAGTAAGTAAAGAAAGGGGTCCCTCCTCAGGCAGAGGACAGATGCTCCTCATTGGTCGGATCTGCTCTCTGCAGGCCATCGCCTCCCTCCCGGTACGTGGAAGCCTTGGGCCTGACGAAAATCCCCTTTTCCTGATACGTAACATTTCTGCAAATAACCAGTTAAGCCCCAGTTTTTTGATGTTGTGGTTCAAAGGTTCACTTAAACAATCTAGATCACCCTCCTTCCACACCACCTCCCCTTCCTTTCCTTGATAGTGTCTAAAGCGGGTTTTTTTTCCCTCCCCTTCTCCTCTTCCCCCTGCCAGTCTTTTCAAGAACAGCTTCAGGAGATAATGTTCTATAGAAAGTGTCAGTACATTTCAGGTGACACAATGGTGAAGGCATTTTATAGAAATGTGGCTTGTCACCATCGGACTGTTGACAGATCTATTAGTGCACCTTTTTCAATTTTCACTTTCCCCCCCTTCGGTCTTACAGATTTCTGTAGACTTGATATTTTGCGGTTGTTCTTAGAAGAGCTATTTTGTAATTGAAACTCTAGCATTGTTCAGTGCAGGCAGGACTTGGCTCTCCTGCTCCCTTTCTTGAGCTAATTTAGGATTTGGCTCCATCTGACCTCTCTCACTGCAGTAGAAAATATTTCCTTGGCTTTTTTGTTCCCCTCTCCTCTGCCCCCTCCCCTTCACATGGCAACATATCTGTGTGGCTCCCCAGATGTGTCTAATGCAGACATCTCAAGTTTGGTTTCTGCTATGAAATTGAGGCAGTTCCCAACAAAGATCCAATTTTCAAATGTACTGGGCTGCCACCTGGCCTCCTCTAACTCTGCATAGTGATGGTGACCTCGCAGATATAATCAAGAACCCAGTCTTGCCCTCTGCACTCTCGCCTTGGGTTTGAATTGCAAATAGAAAATGTGGGGCCGACCTGCGGAGAGGTCACCATGGTGCGTGGAGGGTCCATCTCTAATATGACTGAGCAGGGCCCCTTTTCCATCCCTTGTTCATTTGTGCTGCAGATTTTCAAAGCATCTGAAAGAGGAGCTTTCAGGGTATCTGTGTGACCATTGGCAAATAATTGTTAATAGATACTATAGTGTGGCTTTATTCCATACCTGCTCTGCTTCAGCCCAACAACAAAAAAAGAAGGATGGATAACATATTTCTCTAGGTAAATGCAGCAAGGTGGTCAAGTTCTTCTGTAGCTTGGCCTCCTTTGAAGTCTGAGTTGCTCAAAATTAGGAAGAAGAAGCAACGGCCAAGATGCTACCCAGCTGCCGCTTCCTAAAGGGAGAATGTGGTGCTCTCCTCCAGAGCGTCTCCCCGCCGGACCTGGCGTGCAGGAGAATGCCGCATGGCTGGGCTCCTGACTGTCAGCACACCGCATTCTCTGGCCACACAGTGCGAGGCTGGCATCACTGGGCCCTGTTTGAAAGACGATGGGCACACACGTGCTCCTTCTCACCTGCAGGGAACATTAAGACACTCACGTAAGGATGTCATTTTTTCGTCCATTGGGAACCCCCTGAAAAACGATCTTTTTTTTCCTTCAGTATCAGAATGATTGAATCAAATGGGCCCATTTCACAGCCCTTTTGAAAGCTTCTAAATCTTTGATCCTGGAAAGATAAATCGAGCTTGTCGATGTGTTTGTGATGGAGAGGAGCAAATTCACAGTTAGGTCAGCGAAGCCTTGAGTCTCTGGCCAAACATTTCTGAGTGTATTGAAGGAAGTAAGCATGTAAGCATGTGTGGGGCAGGGAGATCTAGGTAGACTCTCGTAGAACAGACATTTTCACACCTTATCACACAACTGTCAGCTCCCTGTCTCCACATTAAAATACGCTGCAGCCTCAATCACAGAAATTCCAACTTTGGATATTGTTTTGATATCAATATTCATATTTTAATTTGCATTCGCTGTGGTGTGAAGTAGACTGCAAGAGAAGGGCGCTGCACGAATCTGAAAATGGGAGACCAGCAATCTCAGTCAGAGACATGAAGGGCTCTGCCTCACGCCCACCGGGGCCTTTGAACCCCTGACGCCGTGGTGTGGTATTTGGGCTTCTGAGGTAGATAAGCTGGGTTTAGGGCTGGTTGGTTGTGTAGGATATTAACTGTGTGACCTTGAGTAAGTTAGTAGACCTCTCTGAACCTGGTTTTTATCCTCATGTAACTAGGAGAAGGATCGACTTTTACTGGATTGTTGTACGGATTAGAAGAGGTAATGGCTTTCAACAGCAACATCTAGGAGCCACTCATTAAATGGGAATTTCCATCCTGTTCGTTTCCTCATATCCCACATCCAGAGCAGCCAGTCTCTCCAGACGCCCACATGTACACACCCTGAGAGCATGGCTGGCATGGGATCACCTCCCTTTTGGTCATCCACACGGCCACCAGCAATTTTTCTAGAACGCAGCACTGACTGAGGCACTCTCTTGATTAAAACCTTTCAGACCTTTCAAACCTTCCTCCACCTCAGCCAGGGGGGTTCTTGGAATGTCCCAGCTGCTGAGCCACTTGCCCTTCCTTAACCAGGGGGTGCTGTCTACATACCCCCAGCCAGGAAGGCTGTACCTGCATCTCTGCCTCATGAAGTCATATCCTCAGCTCCTTCCGGGTCCAGCCCCCTCCCCAGCTCCTACCCAAGGCCACTCAGCCCCCTTCCTCCCCTGGGTTTCTGCCTCCTGACTTCTCAGAGGTACTCTGTCCAGTGCCTACTGCATGCTGTCCCTACCTCCTCCACAGACAGGTGGAGGGTAGACCCCAGTCATGATTTTCGATTCCAGCAAACTCTTAGGAAAAGTGATGGGAACTGAATTATTTTCTGACTCCTTTACTTTACCAAGAGATGGGAACTGGTTGGGCCCCAGGGCTCCTGGTAAGAGATTTGTCACTCTGTGGTGGCCTCTCATCCGCAGCTCTGTCTAGTGCCTTCCTCCTATGTGACCCTTCGGGAAGGAACAGATTTACCCCTCCTGTCAGCTTCTTGGTTTTGCATTTTCAAAATGACATTTCGACAGTCTTTTTTTTTTTCTGTTTACAAACAAAAAACATGTTTATTGGAGACAATTCAACAAATCAGACAAGCAAAAAGAAAATGATCTTGTTTTATAACCTGCATTTTCACTTACTGTATTCTCAGTATTTCCCAGACCACTAAATGTTTCTTCTGCCTGTCATTGTTTTAAGTGACTACGGAAAATTTTATCTGATGGGCATATATACATTAATCAGTCCCTTTCTTGGATACTTAAGTTGGGTCCTGTTTTTTTCTAGGCCAGGTATTCTCATAGGTAAAACATTGCAGGAATTCTTAATTATTTCATTAGGATAAATTTCTAGGAATGTAATTAATGGGCCGAAGGGCATACACCTCTTTTAGGGTTTTGATATAAATTGCCAATTTGTATTCCCTCCAGAAGGGTATGAGAGTGCCTATGTTCCCAAACCCTTTGCTGGCAGCTCCTCAGCTCATTCTGAGACCACAGTTTCTTTAATTACAGGATCTCTACTGTGTCTGAGATCTCTGCTAGTAGATACAGTAGAGGATGTGAGTTGGCCCTATTTCTTTCTTGACTAGGGCTCCTCCCACTCTGCTCTCTCTGGGAGGAAGCAGTTGTCCTTCCCCAGCTGTAGGAAATAGTGAAGAAGTGAATAAACTGACAGGGCGAGCCACGGGACTTTGTGAGAAGTCTTTTGCACTTTGGGATCTTCTAACTGAAGAAAATTAATGTGCAGCACTGTTTTTTGATGCACAAGCACATTTGTATATCGGACACATTTGCCTTCCAAGTGTTCAGCTCCGTTTACAAAGATTGATCGGAGAGCGTGTACTATATATTCAAGGCTCTCAGGCAGAGAACCCAAACCCCAAGGAATTGACATTCTTTAGGGATAAGAAGTACGTGCAAAGAGAGCAGAAGGGGTGGCAGTAGAGGGTCTGTAACAGAAGGGGGAGATCACACCCGCTGGTCCGTCGAGCACCTCCTCAACTCAGAATGCCTTCACATGTGCTGCCGTCATGGGTCGATATTGGTATAAATGCCAGAAACCACAGAGCTCTTGGTTCCTCCACTTTCTAGCTGTGTGGCTTTGGGTGAGTTGCCCCCTTTGAGCCTTGTTTCCTCACCTATAAAAGAGCGATAATCCTGTTTACCTTGTGGTTGCTGTGGAAACTGTGATCGTGAAGGTCAAGGGTCTGGAAAAGTGCCTGCCAGTAGTAGGTGCTCAGCACAGCCCAAGGGAAGCTCTTTTTAGACTGTGCTTTTTCCATTTTGCAGGGGATACGAGCTGTCAGTTCAGTTTGCACAGGACTGTAACATTTTCCAAGCTCCCTCGTGTTTCATCTCCTTTAATTCATTCTCCCTGTAGCTTTGAAGTTCACCAAGCAGGTGGTGGTCTCCCGGTTGTAAAAATAAAAAAAAATAGGTACAAGACAGTGTTTACTTATAAGCTTAAACTAAGACACCTTTCCCAAAACCACCACACACATTTTTTTAAAATAGCTATCATCTTATAGTTTTTATTACTATCAATATTTTCTCACCATGTAACCTTACTGCTCCATTTCTTTATATTTTTTTTCAGCCCGTCACTCACACACACATGCAATATTTTTCGTGGACTAAAAATGGATTCTTTTTTTTTCTTTCTTTTTTTTCCCTTCTTTTTTTACTTTTTTTTTTTTTTTACTGTTTGGCTTTACTCAACCTTTGTGTCTGTCTTCTCAGTAACCCCACCTGGATCCAGAGTGACCCTTTTGCCCTTTGTTACTTTCTGGCGCAGATGGAGCCCCTCCCCTTCTTTGTTCCACTTGACCTGAGCACCTTAGGGCAGCCCCTTTTCTAAAAGAGCCATTTCTAATTGGCTGTCGGCAGCCTCTCATCACGCAGGCTAAGACTTGGGGGCCACTTACTGCAGGCCCTCCCTGCGAAATCAAGAGGCCATCACCTCCCTGTGTTGTTACCAAGCAGGGCTAGAGGCTGCAGCTGGGTGTGTGGGGTTGAATGTAGCAAGATCCCTACAGTTTATTATAATAAAGTTTATACCTTTATTAGTAGGTATTCCGTTATTATTGAGTGCTGTACATAGTACATTATTGGATCATAATGTTCTAGACACACATATCACTTTATTTCCTTTACTCCTCACAGCTACCATATCCCCATTTTACAGACAAGGAGGCAGAGATTCACAAATGTTCCGTGTGTTTCTTCTTTAATGCATTATTATCCAATAAGGGACCACTTTCCTCTATTTGCCACCATTCTCTTTATTTGGCTAAGTTAAAAGCAACCCGTTGTCAAGTCTTTTGTGTGCAGAATTTAATGAGTACTAAAGGTGTGTGTCTTGTTGACCAAAATAAGACTTGTTTTGCAATGAAAAGAATTCAAATTTTTCTTTATTATTTCATTCTGACTGGGAGTATTTTTACTTGGTTAAAAAAAATTATTATTTAAATGTTTTTCATTTGTACATTTATTCTCTGCCTTGCTCCAATGAAGGTCTAAGCAACTTTCACAACTTGAGTAAAACATGTGGTCCATACAGCACAAGTGGGCACCCATCCCCATCTCAAAAGAACCAAAGGAAGCATTACCTGCCTTTTGCACGTTGGAGTTTTTTTTTTTCTTTATACTTTGACTTCATTCAAAAGAAGCTCAAATTAAATGTAAATTTCTGAATTTCAATATATTACTTTGGTTCCCTAAATGTTCTCCAAGTCATAAAATCCGAACTCAGACTTGGGTCTCCTCATTCCCTGCCAGAAAGACTAGGTAAGGCTAGGAAAGGGGGCGGGGTGGGGGGGGGCACAAACACCTCGTTTTCACAGACACTAATGTCATCAGTAAGCAAGCGTGGAGAAAGTGTCCACACTCACAAATAACAAAGTATGCAAATTAAAACAACAATGAGGTCTAATTTTGCACCTCTTAAATTAGCAATACATTTTTAAAATGATAAGGCTAACAAGTACTATGAAACTGATAACTCACCCATTGTCAGTGGTTGGTGTAAATTGGAAGGCAATTTGGTGGAATGAATAAAAAGGCTTAAGGTGTTTATATCTCTTGATCTAGTAATTTCATTCCTAGGGATTTCTATAAAAGAAATAATCCAAAAGAAAGAAAAACTGCAATGTTTATCACTATGGTATTTAGGAAGTAAAAAAAAAAAAAGAAGAAATAAGGAATAATCTAAATGCCCAATAGTAGTAGAGTGGTTTATTAAATTATTATATATCCACTCAATGAAATATTAGCATCTATTAAAATTATCATTAAAATGACTATAGCACCATGGAGATGCTTATAGCGGGAAAAAATAGAATGTAAAATTATCCATGAGCTGTGATTGCAAGTAATTTTTAAATGCATATGGACAAAGTGAATATGTAAAAATGGAAATAGCTGTGTAAGGTAGTAGGACAAAAAAATTCCCCCCACCCCGCTATTATGAATTATTATGTTGTCTTTGTAATTTAACGTGTATGATTTTGGTTTCTCATGTCCTTAAAAGTCAAAGAGCCAAGTTACCCTTCTGCTTCCTCCATCTCCAGCAGGAGGAGAGGCTCTGAACATCCCAGAGGGAGTGTTCCGTGGCAGGCCCCTGAGCTGTGGGGTGCGAGGGGGCACCTGCTCGTGGCAGGTAGCGTGACCCCAACACCAACCCAGACTGGCTTCTCCCCGCAGGACATCACCGAGAATGGCTGTGCCCCCACCATGGAAGAGCAGCTGCCAAAGACTGTGCCGTCCCCACTGGTAGAGGCCAAGGACCCGAAGCTCCGAGAAGACCGGAGGCCAATCACAGTCCACTTCGGACAGGTATGTACCCTGGCCCTTGGACTGGTCTTGTTTTGTTTTTTTTTTTAGCAGAAGCTAGAGCACTGCGGCAGACAGGCTTTTCGTTTCCGCTCTCTTTGGCAAAACCACTCCATGGAGCTTTGCACATCTTTGAATGTTTATTTGGTACAAATGTGGTTTGAAGGGAAATTTTTCAAAAATTTTGAGGAGCCAGCATGGCTCTGGTCATAAACGAGCTCAGCTCTTGAATGAAGTCATTAAATGCGGCTGCCGCCTCCCCCACTCCAAGGCACTCCGCTGAAGGCGCCTCCGTTAGCTAAGCATCTCATTAGAACACTTAGCATCCCAGGCCCTTCTTTGCACCTTCAAATAAAAGGCAACAAGCGAAGTCTTAAAAAAAAATCAATTAGGAGTTCTTTATTAATGTACTTCCTGAAAATCAATATCGGGAGTCGTGCTTCTCAGAGTAAACACCCGCGCTACTATTCCAGAGATCCGATTCTTTCACCAACTATTTTTGATGACCCGAGCATTTGAAAAATTGTCTATTCGTTTGATTTTTTTTCCCCCTTAAGTAAAACATCGTATTCTGTATAGAAACTGAATTTTTAAATCTATTTCCATGCAGTGGTTGTATTTTTAGCTGAAGAAGATTGTACACTCTCCCGTTTCTCTTGAATTGACTCTCTTGATGAGCAAAAGTCATAATTATTTAGTTTGTGAAAAATGGTTCTCAGCAAGATGTGACTGTGACAACAATTTGCAAGGTTACTTATTTTTAAATCACTTGATTCTTGAGCCATTTATTAGATGGAGCATCATTAAAATCATCTTTATGATTTTATCTTAAATACGATTGCTTTTTCATCACATAAAGGCTCTAGAAACATACATTTTAAATGCCCTGTTTTTAACAGACATTTATCAAGTGCCTACTGTGTACCGGCATTGAGCTCTTTAAAAATGAAGAGAATTAATGAAATGGTTGCTCTGGGTTATTATGGTAAGGGGTGAGTTTGTTGACTTAAGAATCTTCTTCTGTAATCAGTATTTTCAGATCATACATTACTACATCTTAAACTTGGGGAGGTTCGTCCCTTTTTCGGATTTTACACTTAAAAAGGACGTTATAAAAATTGAAATGTAGTGCGAGAAAGGAGCATTCTCGGGGCAGGGCTCACTTGGTTAATGCTTCTCTTCCGCTGGTGGTGTGTTTCCACCCCTGAAGAGCTGCCTCCTCTGGGGCTCAGGCCCTGTTGGAGAAATCTGCACCCCAGTTTCCTGGCGGAGTTTGCTGAAAGCACAGCCCCCGTTGTAACCAGCATGGCATTCCAGAGCCAGCTTCCTGCTTTCCTTTGTCCTCATTCCTGCACACACTAACCTTCCCATGAAAAGAGCCCCTCGCTGGAGTTTGAAGCCCATTACAGAGAAAGAGGGGGCGGGGGAGAGGGATTTCATGGTGTTAAACATTCCATTTTCGAAACACAAAAAAGGAGGCCCTGTTTGAAATGGAGAAAAACCTTCTTTCCATTTCAGCAAGAAGCAGAGATGCTTTAATGTCATTCCCAGCTAAATGCAGAATAAGAGTGTGTGTGTGCGGGTGGGGGATAAACAATTAAAAAAGCCACCCCAAACTCTGTTGAAATAAGAGCTGTCTGTGCCTTCACAGGTCTGTAAACTGGAGAGGATGAAAGTGGCTTTTTCTCCCCGTTTGTCACTTCCCTCACGTGGCTGCGAGCATTATGCAAGTGTACAGGAAGGCAGGATTTTTTTTTTTTAATGCGTGCATGCGGATTAAGGTCAAGCCCCAAGTATCAGCCATGCAGCGGGCTCTCCCTCACAGCTGCAACCGCAGAGCCTACCCACAGCCGCAAGATGCCTTAATTGAGACGTGCTGTCAAAGTGACAAACACATTTGCATACAGTCTACACTCTATTTATTTTCTCTGGAAAGGTCTACAGTCTGCTGTTGGTTGAACATTCTTAATCAGTTTGCTGTAAGTGAACTGCCAGCTAGCTCACTTGTGCCGGCCGCTTCTTCATTAGGTGACAGATTAGCTGCAGGGGGGATGGGCCAGGGAAACCGCAGACCCCTTTCTTTTAACTCTTTCCGGCTTCGTCCCCGTGCGGGGTTGTCCTTTGGTGCTTTTCCCTGGCGCCTGCCCGGTTTGCTGGGTCTGTGACCAGAACCAGCAGTGTTTCTAGAGCACCTACTACTGGCAAGGATAAGTTTTAGGGACTTTCTTTTCTCCTCAAAGAACAGTCTTTTGAGTTCCATTTCAAAAAATTTTTGCCACACCCTCCTACCATCTGTGCTATTCTTTTCCTTGCTGTTTTTCTTTAAATAGACTCAGACCTGACATCCGTACCAGCTTTAGCCTCATCTTAAGTAATGACGTTGACAGAATCACAGGTCTGACGTCCTAGTCCCGTTTTTTTCCTAAGGCATATCAAAAAAATCTTTTTAAGTGTCAGTCCATACATCGCCTGCACCACTCATGTGGCCCCAACAGTATGCATTCTGTTTTGGGGAAGCATGTCATCTCTGCCTTAGCCTTTTGAGGAAGGGGCCATTAGCCACATTTTAGAGACCCGGAGCTAGAGCCCAGGGACCTGAAGGGACCTGGCCAGGGCCACAGTGCCAGCACAAAAAAACCTAGGACAGCCCAACTACAGAGCCCACTCCAGCTCCCTCACCAAGCAGGGATTTCAGCTGTTTGATGTCTGTTAAAGCCAGTGGGTCCCCGCAAAATCATTTGAACTAGCCAGACAGTGACGCTAACCTCAGAAAGATTTTGCCTTGGGTTTGCATTTCTGTGGATCCCATTCTTTAAGAACACTTAGCTTTCCAGCGGGAACAGAATACTGTTGAGGTGGTTATTACATTCCAGGAGTACTCCATGTAGCCAGCCAGGGGACCTTCGCGTGGACACAGGGTGGGGTGGCAGGGAGCCGGAGGAGGCCTGTGTGGAGCCCTCAGACGCAACCGTGCTGGGCGCTGGCCAGAGCTGCCTCTGCCAGGGGAGAGAAGGTGCTCTCCTGCCTCTCGGCCTCACTGCAGCTTCCTCCTTTGAGGCTATGACCATCCCTCCATTTAATTATGCATCTGTTCATCCATGTACTGAGATCTACCATGTGTTTAAAAAAAAAAAAAAAAGTCCTTATGGGGTGTAATGAGGGAGATGGACTAGCAAATGGACAGTCCAACCCAGAGTGATGAGAACAGAAGTGAGGTGAGCTCGGGGCACTCAGGGCCCCAGAGAGGCCACCTCTTCACCCCCAGGACCACTCACCGCAGTCCAAGTTGGGCCCTGTAATTAAAAAATATTTTGTCAACAGACTGAACTCACGAACAGTTCATTTGTTTTCTAAAGCAGGCACACGTATCACCACTCAGCGCTCCTGATGAGCCCTGTGGATGGTTCCAGGCAAGAGCAAAGTAAATGGATTTTTAGGGAGCCTCTGCATCCTTAGCCTGGACAGTTTCTTTAAAGCGTTCAAAAATCTCAAATAACTTGAGAATGCCTGTTCCTACCTTGGAAAGTATTTAGGTTTAGAGAGGCTTTAAATAACTCTTTTTTTTCCCCTCCCAAGTTCGGAATAGTTGAGAAATAAGGCCCAGGAGATAGTCAAATGAGATAAAAATGCCAGCTTTTTTACTGATAAGGCTGAAAGGAGAATACTGTTTTAGACCTGAGGCCAGATGGGCTTGCTAAAACTTCACTTCAGAATTAAAAAGACGGAGCTACCCCGCACAGGAGAAGGGGACGATTGCAGGCAGCACCCAGCGGGGCCTGTGGACGGGCTGCTCCGCAGGAGGGCGCCGCGAGGGCGCGTGGAACCCGGAGCATGGTCAGTTCTTCTCCCCAACCCCGAGGGAAGCACTCTCTGTCTAGCAGGAGTGAGCAAGGGGGTTCAGAGAGAAGCTAAGGATCCCCACCCCCCGTGTTTTTCTCTCCTGGGAAGGGGAGTGGACATTCCTTCCTCTCTGGAGGTGTGGAGGGGTGAAGAAGCAGTGTCCTCCACTCACCCCTCAGCCAGAACATCTTGCCTTGACCCCTTCTTCAGGGAAATCAGCGGAGGTGGCCCCTCCATGGAAACTGCTTTGCTCCCCGTGTCTAATAAGGTGGGCAGGCCACTAGGTGCTTTTACATCTGTGCTTATTTCGCTGAGTCTTTACCAGCTGGTAGGGAAGAAAGCACAATACCCATTGTACAAACGAGGAAATAGGCGTGGAAGACGTGCGCTTGAACTAGTAGCGAATTGACACCACGCGGCGAGCAGCACCTCTGCCTCTCGGCCCCCCACCCTGGCCAAGGGGCACCCGACTGACCTTGGGAGCCCGTGACTGGGCTCTGGTCCTGCTCACACACTGGCAGTGCTGTGTGCCTGGCCAGGGGCCAGAACTTCTCAGGAAGTGGGAGGACAGGGCTCCCCTGAGAACATCAGGGTAAACCCCACAGGGCCCCCTTCATGTGTTCCCTCCAGATGATTGATCCTGCAAACGAATTAACTGCCTGCCTTCCAATCTGGTAGCTTCCAAAAAGTACATTCTCCCAACTGAGCCAAGGTTTCTAAATCTCTTTAACATAAAGTTTGAAAAGCCAGTTAAACCGAAGCCCAAACTAAGCACTGTCATGTCTTCCAGAGATCTGGGACAGAGGGGTTTGGATACACCCCCAGGAACAGCTCTTGGAATATGGCTGCCTGCTCGTCTGTGCATATGGAGAGATCTGGCTTGACAAGCATGAGCTCGGTCATTTAGTGCCAGTCTCGCACTAGGCTGGAAAAGCTGCCCAGCCAGCAAATGCCTTCTCAGCACCCTTGGCTCCGAGTGCCCTGAGAAACCCCTTCTGCCCCATTGAGCTTGGAAGTCACACACGATTCCCTTCAGTTTAGCCATTGCCTCCCACATATCTCCAACAGATGCTCCCGTGTTCCCCAGACACCTCAAACCCCAAGCCTCCAATCTGAACATACACTCCCCGCCAAACTCTCTCCTCTCCTGCCATCTCCACCTCAGTGAATGGCGCCGCTGTCTCTCCAGAAGCCTGGGTGTACTCACTCTCACCTCGTGGCCTCTCCCTTCCGCCTCCTGGACACTGCTCAGTCCCTCTCCTCTCTATGGCCTCCCTCACAGCTTTGGTTCAAGCTGTGTTGTCACTCAGCTGGATGGTTCCACAGTCTCCTGACTGGCCTCTGGCCTCCAGACTTAACCCGACTACATACCCCACATGGCCTTGCAGGGTCCACTTGAGGCATCCACAAGTGGCCTTGTCACCTCCCTGCTCCTCCCCACCCCCAAACATTCCCTCTTCATCCTTGGCTTGGCACACAAGGTCCTCCATGGTCTACCTGTCTGCCCTCAGAGCAGGTCCCTTTTGTAAATCCCCTGACTCCCCTGGGGAGAGTTAGCTGCTCCTGTCTTTATGCTGCCCTTAGAACTTGGCACATGCAGTGCGTCTCACACAGCCTCGTAATTATTTCTTTAATGCTTGTCCTCCCCTGTGAGAATATGAGCCTCTGGAAAGTCTGCCACAAGCCCTGGTGCTGAACTGGCAGGCAGTAAACGTCTTAAGATTTTATTATTGATGTGGATTTTTAAATTGATTAATAATTGATTGATTATTGTTTAAGTACTCGCTGTGTGTCCAGCCAGTTATTTGGTTTTATTTCAGTTGCTATGCTTATAATTCTGTTCATGTGAAGAAGAAAAATGAATATTCCATTAGTGGCCAAAAACTACTTCCAAATCACTTTCCATAAATAAGGGTTTTATTTCCAAGTAGAAACAGCTTTGTATTATAGGAATTTAGATCCTCTTCGTTTGTGTTTTTATGAACTCCCAAGGTCTAGTCCTGTATGCCTCAGGAAAGGGAGGAAGGGGAAAGAAGCAAAGTACTTGGGTACCCACCCCCCGTCCCCAGGATGGGTTGACCTAGGGAGCAGGGGAGCGAGGGAGAGAGCAGGCAAGGGAAGGAAAAGCCTGACGTCCCTTGAATTATATTGTATAAAGCAAAGACTTTGTCTATAAAAGACTAAGCTGCGTGACCAAATGCAAAGTTTGAACTTAACTTAGATTATGGTAGGTTTTTTGTTTTGTTTTTTTTTTAAGCTTTAAAGACATTCCTGGGGAAGTTGGCAGATTTGAAGATGGACTAGGATGTTAGTCTATATGATGGAATTATTGTTAATATCATGCTTTATGGGGGGTTATCTTTATTCCTAGGAAATGCACACTGAATCATTTAGGGGCAACGTACCAGGACACCTGAAACTTGCTCTCAAGTGGTGTGGTCAAAATATTATGTGGGTGTGCACACACGTACACACCACCCATTCATGGAGACAGAGAGAAAAAGCAAATACAGCCCTTGTCCCCCACAAAAATGTAACTACTGAAAAGGCAGATGCTGATCGGTTGCTGGGGGGCAATGTGGGAGAGGGGACAGAGCACAGGGTTTAGCATCAGGCAGCTGTGGAATTAAATTTGAGCTCTGTTACTATCTAGCCGTCACTAACTAGCCTCAGTGAAATCAGTTTCCCCATCTTGGGAGTGGGGATAATCGAACCCATGTCCTGATTTGTTGTAAGGGTTCAGTGAGTCTGTTCAGCTAAGTGCCACACATAGGCCCTCGGTAAATACGTGTATTTCTCTGGCGGGGGCGGGAGGTGTGGAGAAGGGCCAGCTGTCTGTCACCCACTGACCCAGCCGCCCCAGCCGGCCTGGCAGCCCGACACACGACTGTCGTCATGGCTGTCAGAACACACACCCCTCAGCGGCCGCCCGCCTGCCTCTGCACACTGGTCCCTGACCTGCGTCCCCACAGCTCTGGCTTGCATCACGGAGCAGAGGGTGAGGGGCTAACAGCATGGCCAGGAGATGGCGCTGGAAGGAGCAGATGCCCGAGCTCCTGGCTGACTAGGAGACTGAGCCCGAGAGGCCATGGGGCACGTTGGGGCACCAGGTGTGAGGAGCTGGCGAGCATTGTGGTCTGCGGTCCAAAGTCATTTTCTTGGTCTAACTCATCAGCCATGCTTTCGCAGTCCACAAAGCAGAGCTGCTCTTTCAAACCCTGTTACTTCCACATCCTGTTTTCCCTTTTCCATCACCCCTCTTTCTGCTCTCTCAGCCCTGTCTGTGCGTGAGAAGGCAGGTGCTACTGTGTGGCCCCCCAGTCCAGCCCCTCTGGCTCCAGTCCAGCTTTTGTACCAGCCTGCAGTGTGACCACGGGCCATTCTGCCTTCAGTCCTGGTGGGGTGGCTCTTCCAAGTCGTTCTGACTCATTCACTGCCATTCCAAAAGCAGCAAGGTCCCTAATTGCTGGTGGCTTTGTCAGGTCTGCCTGGGGAGGGTGACTGGCGGGCCTGTCTTTCCATGTGGACTCACTTTTTCAGAGCCTAGGCTAGCCCAGAGACAGCTTTCCAATGGGAGGTTAACAAGGCCAGGGTTTGCTCCTCTGAGCACACATGTTCGATTTGGGAAGGAACACTTGCCAGTCAAAGAGAGAACTCAGATTCTGGAAATTTGTAACAAGTGGAAAATTCCGGAGAATTCTGGTTAAGCTTTCTCAGATACTATTCCTGTCATCCCCGGGAGCTTGAGAAAGCCGGACAGTTCAGCACTGGGGGGTGGATTTCCGGACGCACCACAGAAGGGCTGGGAGGTGTCAGCGGCCAAGAGAAAATCCAGGTTCACAAGCAATGTGCTGCCTAAGCTACAGCACCTGGGCCCCATTCAGCACAGGTGAGGATGGCTGCAGGGCCAGGGGCCGGGGTCCACTCCCTCCCTGACCACCACCCCCAGGACTTTTGAGCACTTCAGCACCAGTCTGAGCACCTGTTATACACTAGGCATTGGATGGTGTAAGGGCAGTCGTGGGAGGAGTGTGAGCACGACTTGCTCACCGCGTGCCAGGCACTACTCTGAGACCCAGAGAAACGTATTCCAATGCCGGGTGCCATGCTAGGCAGTTCCCAGAGGTTAGCCCACTTAGTCCTTTCAGCCACCCAGGGGAGCCTCAGGTAGCCTCTCCCTTTGCAGAGGGGGACACCGGCCAGAGACAGGATAGAGGCTTGGTACAATAGCCAGGATTCAAAGCCATGTTGCTTATGACTAGAGCTTGGCTTGTACCCCACCTCTGTGCTGAGAACACAGCACCTTTGTTCTGGTGGCCCCAGTATCCACTTCGAACTCATTCCTGGTTCATGAGCTTCTCTCACCCCCATGTCTTAGTGTGTCGTTGACCATCCCCAGAGCTGCCCCACCCCAATTCTGCCAGGACATCAGCCCACTGGACCCCTACATCCCTCTATTTCCGGGGTCGTGTGTTGCTCTCCTCAACCGGTCTGTGAGGCACAGGGGTCTCAGAAAACATCGGCAAGCACTGAGATGGCCGGCCCTTCAGTCCTCCAGAGTGTGGGACCATCCCCTGGGTTCCCTCTCCGATCATGGACTTGCCTGGTAGTCAGAGAACTTAACCAAATCTTAGGGCCCTGCCAGAGTCACCCCCTCCCAAGCCCCCCTGCCGACACCCTTTTTGGGCTGGAGGTACCTGCCAAGTCCTCTACTTCAAGGCCAAGGCCAGTGCTTATCACCTTGTAAGACTCTGCTAAGTGCCTCCCCCCGCCAACAGAGTCCCATCCTTTTGTCCCCAGCACACAATTTGTACTCATTCATCGCACTGCTCTTCGTGGGCATCTGCCCCAGGCCAGACCCCATGCTGGGGGCTAGGGGAGGGGGGCGGCCTCCATGAATCAGCTCCTACCCTATCCTCTGCCAGGGATATCCTTCCTCTTCTGTTCCTCCTGACAAAAGCCCCTCAACCTGTCGGGGCCACCTCAAGCGCCCCTTCCCACAGAAGCCCTCCCTGCCACTTCCAAGCAGAGCACAATCCCCTCGCCTGACACACTGTCCCGAGACAGGGGCAGTATCAGCCTCAGCTCTGTGACCTTGGCAGTCTCACAGGGCCTGGCACAGATGACTTGCCCAGGCAGAGTTTGGGGAATGACCAAGTGGTGAGTGCGTGAATACACGAAAGGCGGCGAATCTCAGGAAGAGGTGGGAAAAGTGCGCGCACTCCTTGAGCAGTCAGTCAGTTCAGCAGAGCGGGAGGAACCAAAAACAGGGGTGGCTGGTGTTCCGCAGGGCCTGTGTTCCCTTTTAAACCCCCACGTGCGGTGCCGTGCCTGAGCGACAGGCCTCCTGCGTCCCCCGAGTCTAAGCATGCTCAGCCGCGTGACAGCGGGGCCTCTTTGCTGGGGGACTGACCAGAGCCTAAAAACAGCATTTCTTTTAAGGTCTGTGCTGGAGCAGCTCCGAATCCAGCTCCCTGCCAGGGAGATATGCAGCCCAGCAGGACAAGAGCAGGAAATCTGATTCGGCGAGACCAGAGGAGGCATTTTCTCAGATTAGAATTCTCTGTGCCAGAGGTGGGCAGTTTATCACAGTAGGGAAGGGGAAATAAAACATAAAATATTGAAAATAAATTATATCCCACAAGCAAGATCCTCTAGGAGAATCAGCTCGGTGTCAGGGGCCGTGCAGGGAGTCCCCACCCCATGGCTATAAGGGGGCTGTGCCAGGAGCTGCCTGTCATGTTGTCCCCCAGCAATCCCTAAGCACGCATGTGCACTAGGTGAATTATTAACCTGGCCGTGCCTGGAGGGAAGGGATGACGGGGACTAACCGAGCGGTGGCACTGGAAGGAGGGGTCAGATGGATTGGGTTGGTTTTCATTATAAGGTGGACCGATGGTGTGGGACTCAGGCCTCTGACAGGCGTCACCTCACTTAATCTTCTCCACAATCTTATAAGATTCATGCAGTTGCTATTATCTCCAGAAAGCCAGTGCTCAGAGAGGTTGTATCTTTCCCAAGGTCACACAGTAAGTGGCAGAGCAAGAATTCTAAACCAGGTCTATCTGTTGCTGGGGACCAGGCTCTCCCGTCAGTCTGCCCCTCTCATCAGACCCTCCTCATCATTTACGCCTGGTTCCTGAGGCATCTGGTGGTAGCTGCCGGTGGTTTGGGACCCGCTTAGACTCCAGCAATGTGGCATAGGATGGCTGCGGTCACGGTCACTCTATTCTGCCTCTTCCTCACTCCTGGCTAAAGCTCACGGCCACTGCCTGGATTTGGGATTTGGCTTTCTCCCCAAAATAAACCTACGGAGTCCCAGATTCCTTAACACCTTGGTGACGGGGGGGCGGGGGTTATGTGCAAAAGGAGCAACAGTGCTGCCCTCCTGGTACCTGCCAGGTGTGGGGCAAGGTGCCCAGTAGGTGCTTGCATTGTCTCGCAGGACCTTGCCCAGACTGGTGCCCTAGGGTCTAGACTGCCCCGCTTTTCAGGAGGGCCAGAGCCCTCGCTCTAATCCCCTGGCTGGTCGGGCGGATTCCAATTCAAAGCCCTGGCTTCTCCTACCCGACCTCCAGCTCCCCCGACCCTGGAGCAGCGTCACAGCAAAGGCCGCATGGCAGCCTCCTGCGCACTTGATCTGAGATCGCACGGACCATGTCCCTGATTTAGGTTGTTGTTTTGCCCATTGTCAGTCTGCTTCGGTCCATGTCTTCTGGAATATTGTATCGCATTTGTTTGTTTATACTGCAGAGATTTTTAAAATGTAATAAAAGTATGAAAACAGAATATATAAAAGGGCCTGCTCCCGGGGGATTGTTGATTATATCCCACTTGAAATGCAAAGTGTGGTAGGGGATTAACATTGCCTGGAAGCAGTTGAAACTGAATTTCTGAGAATTTGCTGCCCATCAGCCTTATGGTTCCATGGTTACAGCTACCTCCTTGGCCTTCCCCGGCATGCCCCAGTCCCAAACTCCTTCTAGGTGGATCCCAGTTTGCACTTGCCAGAGAGTAGTAGATAGTAAATGTTTGCAGACGGACAGTAGGTTGGATTTTGGCAAGACGGTGCCTTGAGAGGCCAGGTGGGATAAAGTAGTCAGCAGAAGCCAGGAGACAAGGACTCTCCAGGTGTGCTAACCAGGGGATGTTCTCTCTGCAGATTGGGGGGGTGAGAGGGGGGGCGGGAGGGAAGCTTCTGTCCCAGGGCTGTCTACCAGACACTTTCATTCTCCCAAGCCATGATGACCAGCTAAGAATTCTTCCCCTGCCGCCCTCCTGTCTTTGTGACTAAAAATCCTGAAGTTTTTTGCCAGGCAGAACTCTGAGTTTTTCTTTTATGCCCTCTTTAATTCCTTCCTTCACTTATTCAACATATAATGAGGCATGTCGGCTGCCAAGCCCTGCTCGAGGCCCTGGGGTCACAGAGGACTAAGATGTTGTCCTGCCTTCATGGCACTCATTGTCTGGGAGAGACAGTCAGCAAACCATACAGAAAGGGAAATGCTAACGGACATAAGTGTACTGGCTGGAGAGGGGCCCTAAGATGTCTGGGGGAACCAGGGCAGGCTTCTCAGAGGAGGTGACATTTCTGCTGGATCTTGAAAGGTAAGTTGTATTAGGTGGAGCCAGAGGAGGAGGGCATTCCAGGTAAAGAGAGTGACATGTAAAGGACAGGAGAAGCTGGCTCTTCAGAGAAGAGCGGGGCTGGTGTGGGGAAGCAAGAGGCCAGGAGGCAACCGGCGAGGGCTGGGAGCCAAACTGCAGAGGTAGGCAGTGCCCAGGTCTTGGGGAACTTGAAATGTATCTTGTGGGTGTCAAGGAGCCAGTGAGGGTTGTATCTGAGGGAATGGCATCTGGGAAGATTGGCGCTGGGCCACCATAGGAAGGGGTAGATAAGTGAAGCAGGGAGGCTGCTAATGAGGCTGCTGACACGCAGTCAGGAGCTAGTGGGAGTCTGACCGAGGACCCATTATTGAGGTGAAGAGGAGGGAAAGATTTGAGAGAGACCTGGGAGACAGAACTTGGTGATCTGCTGGATCCTCTCTGTGGGAGCTGTTGGCATTCTCCCTTAGAATGATAGAGGGCTGAACACAGACTGCATTTCTCTTCCTCCAGCCACCATGCTCCAGTGAGGTTTCAGGCGCAGCCCATGACAACGGGAGCGCCTGTTGGGGTGTGCAGGGCCAGCGGCCATCCCCCTCTGTAGCCCACGGTGAAAGGTCCTGCCGAGGGACAGAATGGCCAGCTTGGAGGAAATAGGGTACAGTGACCACCCTCTCCCGCTTTTGTCCCAAGGCTGTCTATCAAACCCCTTCCTTTTTCTACTTTCTCTGAGTCTTGGAACCAGGGTACCCATAGCTTCTTCCAACCTCTCCCCCATCCCAGGGTGTGGAGTGTTAAGACTCCTGCTCTCTGGGTTGCCAGCTCTCCGGTGTCCCAGGTCATCTCCACCACGGATGATGTACAGTATTATGCTAAACCAACTTTATGGGCAGCCCCTTAAAATGCAAGCCTCTGCCCATGATGGATGGAGAGCATCCAGTTGTTTAGCCAACCACTTACGGTTTGTTGCAAACCTGCAAGAACCACACACAGGCGTCTTGTTAGGCCTGTTGCGACAAGGACCCCATAAATAAATAGCAGAGCGTGTCTTGGTGCATCAGGGCTGGAGTATGGAAATAGAGGCACTGTATAAATAATACATATTTACAAAATAAATATATCCGTACGTTTGCAGCCATAACCAAATCACCCAGCGTAACAACCCGAAAGGCTCCGAGGGTCGGCCACGTGATTGGCTCCCATCCATCAGTGTGCATCAGCATTAGAAATGACTGCTGAAGGGAGGGAGTCCTCCTGCCCACTGACCTCGAGGCCTTTGAATTGAGGCAAGTGGTGAGATCGCAGGTGGGCATCCTGACACACAGCTTTCCTGCCAGGGTTTGAAGCCTACCGCAGCCGTGTGTTCCTACAGATGTCTTAAGGTCTGCCGCCAAACAGAAGGCTGATTAGCACCAAGTTGCAGGATGTAATGGGGTGCACCTCCAGGAAGATGGCTGGCTGGGGGCTGGGGAGCGGGGAATGGATTTTCAAATCATGCAGATTTGCTTTGGCTTATGAAGAGAATCTGTGGGTTGACTTTCCAGGTGACTCTCACCAGAGGCCTGTAACTCTTCAGCCTTTTGCCCTGAAGGTAGGGCTGGGTTTTCAGAAAGGCGATTCCCTGTCTCTGCTGCCCCTTTCTGAGCCGTGAACCCCACTGGGCATCTGGCTAGCATTTGCAGTTCCGAAGAAGCAGCTGACAGAATGGCCACTGGAGTGGGCGCCCCTCCCCTTGCTCGTAATGGCACAATGCTGGATTTCAGTATTTTAAATGAAAAATATATGCAGTTAGCTGTGCGCTGACAATGTCCTTGAGGATTTGACAGTGAGATTTTCCAGCAGTTGGTCTTCGTTAGGACCCTGGCGGTGTTTAATAAGGCAGTCGGAATGCTGGCACCTTGGGTTCCTGTTTGTTCTCCGAGGGCTCTGGGGCTGCCGCGGTAAGCACATCGACCAGAGCTGATCATTACAAGGGCGTACGCCACCATGAATAAAAATGTCACACGTTTTCCCATCTCACAGCGGTACAAAATGTCAGTCCTGTCAAACACACATTGCGGGGAGCTGTGTGCAGTCCGTACAAATTGGAGAGCTGCATATTCCCCCAGCCTTCTGATATTCTTCATTTGAAGCTGAAGAAAAACAGTTGTTAACCTATTAGCTAGGATTTTAAACTCTGCTGAGGCGGTGGAGGGGTAGACTTTGACACAGATAGAAACGTATTCCAGGGTCCAGGAATTTTAAAACCCGGTTCTCCATCCATTTGTTACGAGGGAAGAAAAAAAACCCTCTGTCGAGTGAAACTGACTGTCTTTCTTTAACAGACACACTGGGGAAATTTGGGGATGTTTCACATCTAAGCTGCCTATTGCTTCCCACTTTTGCATTCCACTCAAAAAGTCTCCTGCTTTTTGGGATGGCCCTGGGGCTCAACCTGTTGGACCAGGATACCTCTAGGTGGGGAGTTTTTCCTGATCAAAAGCATGCCAGAAATATTGCCAGCCTTACGGACTGAGTGACTGGCGTCCAGGGACAATGACTGGTTGGTCCCGGTCCGTCGAATGCTGGGCGATGGCCTCCCTGATCATTTGGTTGCCAGTTCCACGGTCTTGGGCAAGCATGTACTTCGCACGTACGTGCGGACCTTGTGCCCGGAGCAAGGGGTCCAGGTGTGAACTAGACACAGCACCCCCTTTGAGGGGCCCACTGTCATTAGGGGAGGGACAGAAGAAAGAAGCCTCACTCTGTCAAGCCAGGAAGAGAAACATGGCTTCCAGGGAACGGAGGGACCTGAGAGATGGGCAGACCCATCGGGTAGGCAAGCTTGAGAAGTGCCCACAGGACGAGCACATGATTGCGAAGAGTGGGAGCACGTGAGGGACAGGGCAGGGTCTATATCGGGCCAGCCGGAAAGAGCTGCTTGTGGTGGTGTGGGTCATGAGGCTGGTGGGAGCAGGGCTGGCCTTGGCTAGGCTGCCAAGGGCAGTGTATGGGGCTGTGACCGGCTTCCCAGTCTGCAGGTGGATGGGGGGGCAAGGGAGCGGAGAGACACTGGCGGCAGGGAGAGCAGTGTGGAGGCTGTTGTGACATCAGACTTTCTCTCCGGAGGCTGTTGTGCAGTCCCATCTGTACCACTGCAAAATCAGGAGAAGATTTTTATTTTCATTTGCTAGTGGCATACTGCATGGGGTGGACATCATTCTGGAGATGATAAATTAGCCTCGGTTTTGCTGAGCTGGCCCCGGCCCTTAAATGCACTGAGCAAACCCTCACTGAGTCAGGACATAGGCCTGGTGAAATGCAGGTGGTGGCAAAGATGGACCCTTCTGTGTGGTCAGAACAGACGTAGCAGGATAAAAAGCTCAGAGGATGTTGGGAGAGACCTCCCCAGGGAGAGGGGAGCACCCTCAGTCTTGAGGGGATACGTTTCAGCACCTTCCTTCTGCTGTGTGTGTATCGGGTGTGATGGAAGGAGTGTGGGCTTCGTTGGGGTCAGACGTAGTGGGGCTTGGTTCCTGGCTCTGCCACCTGTTAGCTGTGAGGCCTGGCCTGGAGGAGTCCCTGAGCCATGTAGCCTCAGTTTCTTCATCTGCCAAACGGGGATTTTACCTTCTCTGCAGGGTTGTTGAGCTCATGAGAGGCCTTCGTGTAGAGCTCCTAGCACGGGACCTGGTACACAGCAAATGCCAGGAAACAGTAGCCCATGCTGGAATCTGAGGGCCTTCTCTCTCCCAACTTCTGGAAGCCCCTCCTCCGATCCCCCACCTCCTGGGAGTGTCACCCAGGCACCCTGGGTAGCACCTCCGACGGCTGCTGTGTAGGCAGCAGCTTCTGCTGGGCAGAGAATGGTTGTGTCAGCAGAGCTCCCTGCCCAGCCAGCGGCCGCATCTGGTGCCCGCCCTCCGGCCGCCAGTGGGATGCCACCTATTCAACCCGAGCAGCTGCACCTGACTCAAAACAAAAGGCTCCCCTCCCCCGCCCCACTTCTGGCCCTCCTCCCTCCCCCCCGCCCCGCCTCTGTCCCCCAAGCGGCTGGGGTCACCCGGCCCCCTCACAGCCTTCCTCACAGCTGCCTCGCCGCTTTTGTTCAGCATGTGAACTTCCCCATCAGCCAAGCTCCTTGCACGGGAAGTAATCAGGGATCTTGACAAGGCTTCAAACCACAAATGCCACTACAAATTAACCAGCACCGCTACAAAATACTACTCCTGTCAGCATCGGGGAGGCACGCACCACTCTTCGGGACCAGGCTGAGCTGCCTTTCAGCTCTGCGCTCGCTCACTGCGGAGAAAGTGCCTAGGACCAGCCCGAGAGAATGGCCTTGCCAGGTGACTTGTTGAGGGGACCGAATCCTAAGCATACCCTCTCCAGAGACGACAGCTGACAGACCCAGTGGCAGGTGCTGCTGCTTTTCTCGGAGGGCCACCGTCGGTCCCGAATGCCCCCTCACAGATGGTGCCTCTGCACGGCGAGTCACAGGGCACGTTGAGACCTTCCTCTGGAGCCCGACAGCCACAGACTGAAGACCAGCACCACCAGCTTCCTGACTAGGTCGTGCGAAGTTCAGCAAGAGATTTCCGTTTCCCCGGCTAGAGAATGGGGATCACGATAGAGCCTCTATCCAGAGTTTTAGGACTGACTGGGAGATTCGGAGTAACAGTGGCCCATCCAGGGTGCTCCAAGATGAGACACCACCACCACCCCTGCCCCAGCCCCCCTTTCGCATGAAGAAGCACCTCCTTGTCACCTGGTATGGACAGGCTGGAAACTTCTTCCTCAGCCACCTTGCAAGAAGCGTCCTCCAAGATTATAGCCTGGAGCTTAGAGTTACCTCTGCAGGTGCCCAGGGCCCGAAGATGCCAGGATCCCGTCTAGGGGCCCCGGGCCCTGCCCCGCACTGCCCGCCCAGAGCGAGCGCCGCAGGACCCCAGCGGCCGGCCTCTCCAGCCGTCCTCACTGAAACTCCGAAGCCGAGGCAGGCATTTGATCTTCCCAACAAGCAGGACCAGCTCTCTCAAGGGTGGACGAGAGGATCGCAGGTAATGACAGGAGCTGGGGGACAGGTAGGAGCTGTGCCTGAGAGAGCTGGTTGGGCATTTTAAAGGAGACACTCCACACAAATATAGCTTCAGTACACTCCTTTTTGGAGGCATATCAAAAGGAGCCCTCTTTTATTTCCATATCTTGCATAATAGCATCTTTCCAGTCCCAAGGAGTAGAGGAGCTCTGCTCTCAGCCCAGAGGACCTCTGTAAAGCCACGGAAAGCTTTGTCTTGCTCTCCCAACCAGGGCTGTTTCATGCATAGGTCAGAGCACTGATGTGGCCACTAGCCAGGAAAATTAACCAGGTGAACTCCTTGCTCATTAAACAGTGACAGAGTTTAATTGTGAATTTTCTCTTTCTCCTTCTCTCTTCCTGGCAGTGTATCTGTTTGGGTCACACCCCTAGGACAGAGAAATCCCAGGCATCTGTCCACCCTCCCCTTTGGGGACCCCAGGGCTTCCTCCTTGTGACCTAGACAGAGTCTGATGGGAAAGAGACTACTCAGCACCATTCAGACACAGGACCTGAGGACCGCCCCCCCCCGCCCCCCCGCCCAGCTTTAGGGGGCAGCCTCAGAGGCCAGCTCTCATGCCTCCAGCTGCCGTCAGGCACATCCACCTTCTCCAGCCCTCGGAAAGGGGAAGTGCAGGGGCCCTGACTGGCTCCCTAGGCAGGTTGCCTCCCCACCCCAAGCTGTGCATGCATAGCCTTCTGCCTTCAGCAAACCTGGCTGGTCCCTATGGCCTCAGGCATGTATGTTCTTCTACGTCCTTCCCCTTGCTACCAGGCTCTGGTTGGCATCTGGCCTGTCTCCCCACTGACTTTGACATTTCACCTTCTGTGTGGCCTTGGGTAGCACCTGTTCCTCCACCCACTTCCTGCGCCTGCTTTCCCAGAAGCCAAATGGGGATGCTGATGGTAACCTTGAAGGGATGATCCACGGTGTGTCCTCCATGGGGACTGAGTCAATCCATGCTTCGCTTCCTAAACAGTCAGCCCCTCCCACTTACATCACAGGACCCCTGCCCCAGCCCACAGTTAACTTGAGCTCTTTGACCCTCTTCCAAAGGCTCGTCGTCCACTGCTGTACATGACCCTGGGCAAGTCTTCGCCTTCCCTCATCTGTGAAATGGGGTAATGGCCCTCATTCCCGTCCAGAGGATTCCCCTGGCTGGCAAGTGAGCTGCTTAGGCGCCGGACCACGCGGGCAGGAGGTGCTTTGGCTCTGCGCTCTGTGCGGCGAACCTCCCCCCACCTCCCCTCGCACACACTGCACTCTCTGCCCCAGGTCCGTGCCGTCAGTCAAGCATTTTCCACCCCAGAGCCTGGTGCAGGGCACCCGCTCATCCATGCTGCCCAGGTAATTAAGTTGATATTCCAACACGGCTTCCCCTCCTGACCTTTTGGAAACAATGTGTTTTGCTGCATCAACAAATTAACTGCAAATCAGATGCTGTCCTCATAAATGCGGGTTTCATATCCAATGAGCATACTCACCTGGCCCACATGGCTGACTGATGCAAATGCCAAGGGCCGGGCAGAGGCCAAAGAGTTCCTCTCCTCTTTGGGACTTCCGTGTCAATCATATTTCCGGGCTTACCCTCTCACGTTTACATCTTGCTGTAGTCAGGTGGCCAGGGGTGGTGAGTTCACAACATGGAGGCCTGAGCAGGGCCCTGTGGCTGGGGGGGACTGCCTGTCCTTAGAAGCCCACCCATCCTCCTCCCATCCATCTTCTAACACCAAGGACACCAAGGCCTCTGATAGGTCCCTCCCTGCCTAAATCGCTCCCAGCTGCTCTCAAGAGAAAAGCCACCTTTCTTAGCCTGATATTCAAGGCCCTATTATGTGACCCCCTCCCCCACCAGCCCATCCAAGGTCCTGGCCTGCCTTATCCTCACATTCATCCTTGCTCTAATCATGTTGGGCCACCGTGGTTCCCCTGTACCGCAAAATTGAACTCCCTACCACGCCCATCCAGTAAGAACATCCTCCCCTTACCTCCACAGACCTCCACAACCCTCTGTCCCCCCTTGCGTTGTAACCCCTTCTATCAGAGAGGGAGCCCTTGGAGGACAGGACCATATCTTGCTCAGAGATGTGCAGTGTATATGCCACTGTTGGTTAAATGAATGAACAAATGAATCATGTCTTCTTTGGAAGGCCCTGGAAAGAGCTGCTCAAATAAGGAAGGGGAAGACGTGAGTCACTCTGTCACGAGCCTTTTCTCTTAGACACAGATCTCTAACAACAGATTCTAACTTCAAATGGATTAGAAAAACCGTATCAGAAAGGATTCCAGGTGACTTTCGAAACTTGGGTTGACAAGGATAGTATAGTACACTAAGAATACCTGCTTGTTTTAGTTCCTGCCACTAGCTGTGTGACCTCGTACTAGTCCCTTAACCTCTCTGGGCCTCCTGTTTTCTGCCCCACTATAGCAGGGACGTAACCCTCCTCTAAGTTGCCTCGCTAGGGGATGTGAGGCTCAAAGGAAAGAAGAGAAGCAGAAATGCTTTGAAAGGAAAACACATCATATAAATAAGAGGGATTATTACTAAAATCCAGTCACCTTCAACAGTACCTTGCTGATAACACACTTGCTTGGAAAACCAAGGTCTTCACATCCACAGGACTTCTCTGAGAAGGCTTGTGAATCCAACGGGGGAACGGAGGATTGGCTGGTCCCATTCATCATCGGGAGCTGGGCCAGAGCCCCCCAGCCGTAATTATACCCCTGCAGCATCCTCACCCTGGTGCTTATGACTGAGGAGCAATTTCCGTTTTACACAAGAGTAAACTGGGACTTAGGTTTAAATAACTCACCCAAGTGGCAGAGCTGGTATTGGGCTCAACTAGAAAACGACGGAGCCAAGACATGAACCAACATCTTTCTAACCCAAAGTATATTTCTGGGGGTCTTAGCTCAAATTACTAATTAGCCAAGGACTCTTTGTACTCTAAGAAAGATTTTTTTCCGTGATGTAGGTCAAATGCCACCGGACCATACATTTCGTAAGGACAAGAATTTTATCCTTTTTTCTGAATCTGTGGGCACTGGCTCCAAGCAGTTGTTCCATAAACACATGTAGGCGGAATCTTTCCACTCTGTGGGAATGAATCTGCTTCCCCAGTTGGACGTGACCTTCAGGAAAACAGGTGCATGTGTTGGTTATCAAAACCTCCAGCCCCCACCATCCCCCCACCCCCCCACCCCAGCCCCAGCCCAGCTCAGGAAGTCCCAGATGAATTGTTGAACGGAACTCTTCTTAGCAAAAGATTGCCAAAGGCCCAGCCTTCTGAACTCACTTAAGAAACAGCAGTCCATGTAGCCACATTTTGATCCAGGGAATTGGGGATCACATACAATGTGATTTCTGTGCAAAGGTGCCTGGCCCTGGCCCTCTCAGTTCTCTGCTCCTCCCGATTTAAGGCTCTCCTGGGTTTGCCTCCACGTACTCCGGCGGTGGGAAGAGCACTGGATCCACAGTTGAGGCCCGGGACCCGCTCCCAGCACTCCCCATTACCAGCTGGGGGCCATAAGTGGGTCACTTTACCTCTCTGTTGTCTGTTTCCTCGCCCACAGATGGATGTGCTTCTTGCCCCTAGGGCCACGGGAAGAGCTGAGCAAGCTGGTACCAGCCCTGGACTGTGGGCTGAGGTGCAGAGAAGAGTGAGAGTAGGTCTGCACCCTCAGGGAGTAGGGGGGTGCAGGTGGTGCTCCTAGCTAACCTAAAAGATTTCCAGTGTGTCCTGGCCAGATCCACAGCTCCCCAGGCCCCACTTGCAGTTAGTCCTTGACTCCGCTTCCAAGCCCTGGGGCCATGTTCTGGGAAATGATGTGTCGATCCTTCCCTGGCTTCTTTCTTCACCCTCTCTTCCCACCCAGATCGCCACCAGTCACCCCCGTGGCCTCTTCTAATTGTCCCCAGGATACTCGGCTCTCTCCAGCCTATGTCCACTGGCGCCTGGCCCTGTGGGAAGTGCTGTATACCCCAGCGGTGGGGCCCTAACAGATTCCCCCCGACTTACTCTGCTCACTTCTAGGTCAGGTGTGATCAAGAGTCTACTCTCTTCGCACCATTTATAAAGTCAGTTGCAGAAGAACTAGCACCTCCTGGTGACAGTCAAAAGAAAATAAGTTAATTACGAAATCTGGAGAACTAACTTTTTTTTGAGTCTCTACATGTTCTGGGAAGTTAAAGCCAAAACATTTGCTGAGCACCTATTACGTACCAGTACTCTGCTGGCCCCCAGGATAAACAGAGAGATGAGATGAAGAGGCTAAGAACGACAGCCTGTGTGCTGTGAATACACGTGGGCAGGGAAGGGCAGGGAGGGCCTCCTAGGGGAGGTGGTGCTTGAGCCAGACACCAAAGGACATATAAGAGGCACCCAGGGTGAGACAAAAGGAAATGGAAGGGTATTTCGGGCGAAGAGACCAGCATGGAAGCACAAGAACACATGAAGCCCTGGGGGGAGCTGGAGGGGGAGTTGGGTCGAATGGGGGTGCTGGGGCCCCCGGGAAATGGGGGGAAGCACCAGAGATGAGACGGCAGAGGTCTGTGGGTGGGGCCCAGTGTCTGGAGGGCTCTGAACACTTCGGGTGGCATTTTCCGGGGGCTGTTAACGGCTAGTATAGGGAAAGTGAGTCTGGGTTCAAATAAATTGGAGAAATAGGACGTAGAAGAAGAAAAGTTAATAGGGTTTTGCCTGTTGAAGGTGGGTTTTTTGTTGCAAGACTTGGCAGCCTTTGCCAACTGGCATTGTGAATCTCCAGAAGGAGCAAGGCAGCAGACAGCATTTCCCAGACTCATCTGGCTGGGGAACCCCCTTTTCTTCCTTCATACAATGCATCTACTGAGATGCACTGGGACACGCTGGCCTTCCACTGAGATGATTGAAGCTGGCGAGCGACACGACTGGGCGTGCATTATTTTTAGGTCCCCTCTGGAGCAAGTGTGGAGATGGATGGGGAGGGGAGAGGCCGGAGAGGGGGGGAGCTTGCTAACAGTCGTAGTTGCTAACGTCTACTGATGGCCCTGTGGGACGATCATGGCCAGCATGGTCTCTAAATCTTCCTGACAGCCCCCTTGGGTGGGTGGGGCCATTACCTGCATTTGCAGATGAGGAACGGGGGGCTCAGATGATTAAATCATGGGCCTACAGAAACCCAAGGGTAGGTGGGTGCTGGGGTTCAGTCCAAGGCTGTCTGACCCCAGGGGACGCCCCCGGAGCGCTCTGCTACCCCCACCAGCAGGGGTGGCAATAACTCTGTCAGAGGCAATGAGCCATGAGGACTGTGGGCTGGAGAACGGGTCGCCCAGCAGCAGAGCTGCTGTGAAGTGGGGGGGTCATGTGATGGTGGGCTGGGGGGTATGGATAAGGCAGCAGACTATGCACTGTGCAGGCGGCTCCCCTCTCCCTGTCCTTTTACTTTCCCCTGCTGAGCAGTGTGATCTGAGAGGCTCCATCCCCTTTTGCCCCATGCTTTTCCTGTAAACGGGGGTAGAAGAACTAGGGCTTAGTGGGTCGCCATGCTCATCTCACTGGGTGGCATCCCCACCCCGAGGTGGCCTCCACCTGAAGACGGGTCTGTGAGCATGGTGTGGCCCACACTGCCAACTAACAGCACAGAACCTGGGGGCCACAGTGTACCTCCCTCCAGACGTGCTCTGGATGTGCCGTGAGGGACTCCAGTCCCCTACCGAGTCCCTCCGCCCACTCTCCCACAGGCGCTGTGCTGGGCAGCAGGGGTCCAGGGACGCCTGAGACCTGGCCCCTACTCTCCAGGAGTCGGGTACAGAGAGTGAGTGCCAGGGCAGGTCTGGTATCTGAAGAATCACTCCAACCCAGTGAGACTCTAAAGCGCTGTCCGAGAGAAACACAACAGGAGGCACAATGCAAGTCACATGTGGAATTCAAAATGTTTTAGTAGCTACGTTTAAAAAGTAAAAAGAAACATGAAATTAATAATATTTAACCAAATGGCCAAAATATTTTTATTCCAGCATATAACCAATATAAAAAAATTATTGAGATGTTTTACATACTTGTTTCAAACTAAGTCTCTGAAATCCAGTGTGTATTTTATGCTTAGAGCACATCTTAATTCAGACTCACCACATGTGGCCATTGGCTGCTGAAGTAGGCAGTACAGGGCTAGACTTTGTCAAATAATAACATACCTTTGTGAACCGCGTGGCTGAATGGGGAGGAACCACCCAGAAGCCTCGAGGGGTTTGCAGAGGGTTCGTGGTCTTGGTCTCGCGTGGGTACTTACTTTCCTTACTCTGCCTGTCCATCTCCCGCACCTGTCAGGGCATCTACACGGGCAGGCAGTTGAAAGGACAAAGCTTGACTTTCAAAATAAAGGGTCGGAGGATAGAGCCGAGAAGCCTGTGCTCTCTTGGTTTTTATTCAACTCCTAATTTCAAAAGCCAAGTGTTCGGACAATTTTATTTGTTCATCAGACATTTATTTTGCAAGTATTTTTTTTCCTGAGGAATAAGGATGAGTCCCTCAAGGAAATGAACATTTGAAAGATAGTGCAGGGGGCTGATGGGAGGGAGACACTGGGTGATAAGTCCCACGTAGCTGGGGGCACGGGGCAGTGGGAGCATTGAAGGCGGCATCTGACCTACTATCTTGAATGACAAGTAGACGTTTACCAGGCAGGTTGGGATGGGGTAAGTCATTCCACCCTGAGGGGCAGGCAGGAAACAGGGCATGAGAGCCCAGGGCCATTTGAGGGTCTGCCCAGGTGAGCAAAGATGAAGGTTGGGAGGGGTCTGTGTGGGGCCCAACAGAGCCTGGGTCCAAGAGGACTTGGAATGCCAGCCCAGAGCCTTGTCACCCGAGGAGGCAGGGAGGACAGCAGACGTCTCGAGGCTTGGGTGCAACAGGGTCACATTGCATTTTAGAAGCTTCCGCTGGCCTGTGTGGAGAATGGCTGGAGGAGATCCAGACGGGAACCCTGCTGGGAAATGATTACAGTGATCCAGGCCTCAGAAATGCACGGGCAGGACCCGGTGACCAGTTGACATGGGGGTGAGAGAGAGCAGGAGGCATCGAGGACGTTCCTTGGGGTCTGGCTTGGGTAACTGGATGCTCCCTCTCATGTGCCCTGTGTGCAAATGCATCAAACCATCTCCATGTGTACTGATGTGTTAAGTTTCGCTTTAATGCAGCCACAAAGACTCCGTCCTCCCACGCGCCCGCCGCCCCCCAAGATACAGCGCTCGAGGCCCGTGAGTAGCCGCTGGTTCCGCCCTCCCGCCTAACCCTGCCTGAGCCGTTCTCCCCGCCTGACTAAACCTCGGGAGTTTGAACTCAGCTGCCTTGCAAAACCAAACCGGGAATTGGGTTTTTCAGCTTCCCTGTCTGCGTGGCATGAACCCGAACTTGCATTTTCTGGGCTTCTGTCTCCTTTTTCCTGAGCCCGTTTGGCAACTTGCAGGTCGGAGCCGTAGGTAGCCGCGAGCCACTGTGTGGTGTGTTTGCCGTGTGTGTATCATCTGAGCACGTCTCCTAGGTTGAGTCCCAGTCTAGCCAAAGAGCTTTAAAGTTGGGCTCCAATGCCTCTTCCTCACAAAGGAAGCAGAAGTCTGGCAGCAGGGGTCTCGTTCCCGCCAGACCGGGGTTTGGAAGTGCAGTTGATGTCCCTTTTGCGGGGTCAGAGGCCACGCCTAGAGAATCTCGAGCTGCCTCAGGTGGAGACTGGCCTCACCTAGAGCCCCACCCTCCCCAGTGAGGTGCCAAGTCAGGGCGGAAAAGCAGGACGACATGCGACAAACCCCGCAACACCTAGGAATGGGGTGGGCGAGGCAGAGAGACCCATCTGAGGTTTTTCAAGGCAAATGCCATGGAAAAATATGGGACCTGGGGCCCCATTTTCCTTGGAAGCTCAGACTTCAGCCATGCGGAGGTGTAACCACTGTAACAGGATCCTTTAAAGTGGGAAACTTGCCAGGACCATTTGGTGAGGGCTGTTTACCAAGAGAAGAGTTGCTCTGTCTCATTCAAAGCAGCCACCGCTCCTGCAGCCCAGCAAAAGGGGTCAGGTTCCCAGCCAGCTGCGACCAGAGTTCCCGCAAACCCACGTCCCAGCCCCCACCCTCCCCCTTACAAACGCACGTGTCCACATCCATCCCGTGACACGTGGCAGCCAAGGAGTGCAGGTGGCCAGGCCCAACCGTGTCTGTTTTTAATCCTCGATGCACACGCCCAGCCTCACTTGGGTGGCTGCTCTCTGCGTGGATGTTGGAAAATTCTGTGGCTCTGTTTTCCTTCCCTTCCCTCACCTCCCCTGTGTGGGAGTTAGAGGGCAGGGGCGGAGGTTGGTGGGGATTTAGATACTTTCATCTACAGCAGTCGTGAGTCTGCAGTTCCAGCCACGTGTGATGGATCCCTCCTGAACCCAGTCAAACCACAATTAGCCCAAACCCGATCAGCATGGCTACAGAGGGGCCGGCAGGAATGTTTCGGCTCACTGTCATTGGAAAGAAGGCACACAAACAGCAAAAAGAAGCTGCTTTGCAGGACAGGAAGCCCCTTCTGGGTCCAACCACGTGTGATTTAGTGGGAGCTTCAGGACGAGGCATTAGCATGATGGTTTGGGGGGTAGGCACAGCTAAGCTCGGGACCCAGGCTGTGTGGGCAAGTACAGAAGCTCTGAGCCTCGCCTCTCTCTCCCCTGGACACGTCTTCCCTCTCCCTAACGTGCCCTCATCCACAGAGGCTTTGACAGAGTGAACAGAGATGACCATTCTAGAGCTCGGTGTCTGGCCCACAGCAGTGGTTCTTACTCTGCTTGATGGGTTTTTAAGCCTTACAACTTCTAAGGAATGACTCGGTTTCTTAGTGACTGTCATTTACCCAGGATTTTTTATAGTAAGCAAGTTATCCCAGCTGAGCCTCACAGTAATACTATGAAGTAGGCATCAGCTCCACCCATTTTAGAGATGAGAAAACTGATGCTTGGTAATTTAACCCAAGTCCCTCAAGTGCAGATAGGTTCACCGGACTCGAGGGCCTGTGGTCTTTCCCGCATACCGAGCTCCTGGGACTCTCCATCTGCATTTCCATGGAGTCCATCGTAGTATAAAATACTGGGGCAGTCGGGCGCCTGGGTGGCTCAGTTGGTTAAGCGTCCAACTCTTGATTTCGGCTCTGGTCATCACCTCAGGGTTGTGAGATTGAGCCCCGTGTAAGGCTCCGTGCTGGGCATGGAGCCTGCTTTGGATTCTCTCTCTCCCTCTCCCTCTGCCCTTCCGCATTCCCTCCCTCCCTCCCTCTCTCTAAAAAAAATAATTTCTCTCTCAAAATAAATAAAATTTTTAAAGGGTGGGGTAGGGCGCCTGCGTGGCTCAGTCGGTTAAGCGTCCGACTCTTGATTTCAGCTCAGGTCATGATCTCAGGGTGATGAGATCGAGCCCCACATCTGGCTCCATGCTCCATGGGGAGTTTGCTTGAGATTCTCTCTCTCCCTCTGCCCCTCCCCCACTCATGCATGCATGCACATGCTCTCTCTCTCTCTCAAAATAAAATCTTTAAAAATAATAATTTAAAAAAACTTTGGCTTTTTAAAAAATAATAATAAAAATAATAATTAGTGACAGCCAGTTTGGCTTTTTATGGAATCTCTAGGGCACTGTTGGGGCTTCGCAAGGATACAGAGGTGAAGAGAATTAACATTTATTTACTGGGGACTTTTTCTGCGCCTAAGACTGTGCCAGGCACCGTATCATTATGGTCTCATGTATCCCTACACCAGCCCAGACGAGGCAGAGGCTGTTTCCCCAGCTTGCAGCCAAGATTACAGAGGCAAGAGGCCAGGCTGGCCTTGCAGCCCAGGCCTGCTTCCCCCTAAGCCAGCCATCCAGAGGGTTGCTGTCAGAATTTCCTGCAGAGACCTAGGACCCAAGGCAGGCAGGGACTCTCTTGCAAAGCATGATCTGGGGCAGGACAGGTATTGGAGACCGCTCCCATGGACTCCATGCTGTCTCACCTGTGTGGGGACTTGTGCAGACTGGGGGTGGCTCAGGCACACCCACTGGCAGCTCAGTACTTGAGAAGGCACGCGTAGCCCGAGAACAGCCCTGCGCCGGCAGAGGAGGCAACTAGCCTGGTACTTGGGGCTGTACCAGCCCTGGGTTATGGTACGCTAACGAGGCAGGGTGCCTAGCGGAACCACTTCTGGGCTTGGAAGTCCGAGAGGCCTGCCCTGATTTGAATCACAGATTGGCAATTCCTGGCTGTATGACTTTGGGCAAGACATTTAATTTCTGAGTCTTAGTTTCATCATCTGTAAAATGGGTTTAGCAGCACCTGCCTGGTGAGAGTAGTGAATCACGTGTGTATGGTGCCTAGCATAGTCCCTGGCATGAAGTGGGCACGTATACCCCACTTCTGTCACCCCAAATGCCTTCTGCCAAGCAGGGTCACTGTGGAACTAAACTGGGAGTCTTGGAAGGCTTGTGCTTTCTGGGCCCAGCAGTACCCTGTGCCCCAGCCCGTTCACTCTGCGTGCACTCACGTAAGCCTTTCCAGCGGGCACCACTATCCACTAGGGGTGAACCTGGGAGACGTGGGGTATGGAACCCCTCGAGGGCCTTGAAGAGAATGGCCTGCCCCGCACTCATGTCAGGAGCTTCTGGCCCCCAGCCGGGCTTTATCGGGTACTTAGCCACAAACAGGGCGGAGTCTGTTTGGCCAGACTCCTGTCTGGGCAGGAGTGGGGCCATTGGCCCAGGGTGGCAGGAGCGTGGGGGCTGGCCATTCAGCCTTTCTGGAAGGAGCTTTGTAGCCTGGCACCTGTGGCTGGAGTTCAGATGTTACCAGAGGATTTAGATTTTCTTTTTAAAGAGAAGAAAAAGGAAAGAGCAGAAGAAAGCCTTGCCAGTGTCTGGTGGACCAAGGGGAGTGGGTTGGGGCGTGCAGGGGAGAGGCAGGTTGTGGTCGGCTGCATGGGAAGCGCTTTATAAGCTCTGTATTTATTATTTCTTGCTCACCATTAAAATCAAATGTACTCGGTGCTTTTGTATTCAATACACATTTAACCCTGCCGACTTAGATTTCTCAGGTTTTAAATCCAGTGGGGAATTGGCTGGTTTCCCAACTTTCCCCACAAGTCCCCCTTGAACAGAGCTCAAAATCCCTGTTTAGCATTTTCTCCCCTGGCGCTGCCGGGATCCCAGCACCAGCGGGGCCAGTCGCCGTTGTGTGTGTTGTGTGTGCGTGCGGTTTCTTCCCCCCCTCCCCAGCACCCCCGAAAGACGGATGTGATCGCTGAAATAGGACCAGCCAGTTGTCGGCGCCGTCTTGTGGTTCAGGCTTCATTAAACCATTTTGTCCGTGTGTATGTGTGTGCTTCGTGCATGCACCTTCAACTCCTGTGCGTGCTTCTGTGAACATGTAGTTGTGAGACAGTGTGAATGTCGGCGCCTCGAGGCCTCTGTGCATGTCTCTGGACGGCTGGCTGGGAGTGTAATTGTGTGTCTGGCTTTGTCCCCACCAGTCAGGTGTGTGTGACTCTGGGTGGGTCTGAGCTGTGCAGGTGACTGACTGTCTGGGTCTGTTGTGCCTTCCTCTCTCTCCCCCGCCTCACTGCCTCCCTGCTCCCCTCCCCCACCCCCTTCTCCCTGCTCTGTCTGTTTTATCATCCCTAATGAAGCAGTCTTCTCCATCGATCCTGCTGATTGCCAACCCATTCCTTTTGTTTGTTGGCGCTGAGCCATTCGGCGGCACTCTGACAGCTCAGCTCGTCTAATTAGCTCTGTTGTTCTTTTTCCCCATGTTTCACCACGTTGCAAGTTCAGTTGAAGTTGCCACAAACTTAATCCCCCCATTTCAGCCACAAGTTCACATTCCTCACCCGCCTTTATGGTAGCGAGGAGCGGCTGTGTGCAAGGACCGGCTGGCAGGCCTTCATATCTGACCTTTCCTGAAACCCCCACCCGGGGACCTCCGGGGCAGGGCAGAATGGCTCCGTCACCCCACACTGCACACCCCACATCCGCCTTTGGGGTGAGAAGTCTGGGGGGAGCATTCCAGTGCGGTGATCCTGTTGAGCAGCAGCAAGAGGGAGAGGAGTCTGGCTGTGGTCAGGGAAAGCGGGCCAGAGTTTGAATGGGTGGGGGATCTAGCCATCCATTCATTCAGCAGCGATGACTGGATGTCTGCGTTGTAGCAGGCCCTGTTCTAACGACACTGATACGAATAGCAACATTCTTGTGCACTTCTTAGATTCCAAGCAGCCGCATCCATTTGTTCCTAAAAGTCTTGCTGGGTGACCACCAGCACCCTAGGCACCACTGAGCAGGATGCTAGGCAAGGGTCAGGTCATCTTAGATGGCGTCTTCTCATTCAGAGATGCCCCATCCCCGTCTCCTTTTTGTTATTGGTAAGGTCACAGAGAAGCCCCCGTGTGTGCCAGACTCCTTGCTGGCGCTTTCCCTGCACCATCTCCTTGGATCTTCGTTCAGAGGACCCCCGTGGAAGAAGACCCCAAGTTTGGTGGAATGCATTTGGTGGTTACCACATCTCTGATTTGCCAAACAAGGCTGAGATCAGACTGGCCACTCCACAAGAAAAACTTCGGTTAGATCAGACATGCAGAGACCTGAGAGCTTGATGAGACTCTGCAAAGACTTGTCTTTCATGCAGCCAACTTCTGTCATCTGTGTTCTCCAGCCATTATGCTGTGTCGCCCACAAATTGCTGGGGGACCCAGGGGGCTCAGGGAAGAGGGCAGGCAGTGAACGGAGTGTGTGTGTGTTCTCCTTCCCTGTCTTATCTGAGAACTTCAGCGATTGTGGCGTTTCATCTACCTTGGCCCCTCATCTGCAGAGTGGGAGCAAATCCCCTGCACTGGGATGTCCGAGAATTTTTATTGGCAACAAAAGCCATAGACAGACTTTCTTGGTGTAGCTCTCTCCAGTCCCTCGCTAGCATTGGAAATGCTCAGAGATGATGGAGCCAAATTTAAAGCCATGTAATGTTGACTGGACCAGATGAGGATCCTTCCAAGGGCACCTACAAAAACCCCATCTTGTTGCTGCAGGCCAGCTATGGATTAGGAAACTGTGTACTTCACTGTGAAACACACCCACTGTCCAGTCTCAAGCTGGGTCCTCATGAATGCAGGAGCTCCGTGGGGCGTGCGGTGTCCAGACTGAGCCCTGCTCAGGAGGACTGCCCAGAGGTGGCCTGGGGAACAGAAAGAGGATTTTTATTGGCACTCTGTAATGCTATCATTTGCTTTATTCCCCCCTCCTACTCAGAGAGGAAAATAAGCATCCTCTGATTCAGTTGTAAAAAGAATGAAATAAGTACATGTACCCTAGACATAAAATCCAAGTGAAACCTTTTTGTTCTACCAGACCAGTTTCAGGGTTCTAGAAGAAGGCGAGTGGGGACTTATAAATGAGGGCCTCTGTGTTTCTGGGTCCTGTATGGACAGTGTCTTGTTGAACTCCCACGGCAGCCCTGCAAGGAGGCAGGTGGAGCTGTCCCCTATCGCAGACGAGGAAACCAAGCTCTTCGGAAGAACCTTTCCTATTTGAGTAGGCAGATGCCTCAACATTTATTTGGGGGCTGCTTATCTAGATCTGCCCAATGTTCTTGTATGGCTTTTCCAACTCACTCCTTGGGGCCTTTCCCCTGTGCCTGTTTTAGGTGCGCCCTCCCCGTCCGCACGTCGTGAAGAGACCGAAGAGCAACATCACGGTGGAAGGCCGGAGGACTTCTATCTCCAGCCCTGAGCAGTGAGTACCCCGTTGCTCCCCTCCCCTCTGTCTCCCAGAGCCCAGGGGTCTAGGCCTTTGTGGGGTCTGTGCTGCAGCCCTGGCCTTTGAAGCCTCCCTGGAGCTCTGAGCGGGTGTTTAAACAAAGAGGTCAGTCGGGGAGCTGGGCTTCATCTTCCATGTCGGCTTTTTCTAGCAGTTGTCACGCCCGCAGGAGGAGCCAGGCCTCTGGGCTGGGTTTTGAGTGGTGACACCCAAAGTGTACTCAAACAGGCTCAGAAGAAGTTCCAGGCTTGGGTCAGCAGGGGAGAGCTAGGAACCTGGTCGAGGAGGCGATCTATTTAGCAAGGGGCAACCACTGTCCTAAGCCTGGGGTGCTCTCGGGCCTAGAGCTTGGATTTGTACCCAGAACTGTCCTTATCCACCGCCCCACCCCCACCAGTACCTTTGCTCCCCTGTGCCACGGCAGTCATTTTATTAGGGCTTGGCTTTTCACCTCCCCTCAAGCCCAGAGCTCTGCGGGCTGGCGCTGGGTGTTCTGCCCAGAACCTAGCACAGGGCCTGGCTCAGAGTCACGTGCAGGATAGATGCTGGATAGAGGAGGTAAATAACGAGGCATGTGGACAAGTGGTGCCTGGAGATGGAGCTGCCCGAGTGGCGTGAGGCTTAGAGCTGCACACAGCCCCCAGTCCAGAACCGTCTGGAGTGCTGCCCTTTGTCCCCAAGGCCCACAGCCCTGGGGCTCTGCCCAGACAACTCAGCAGCTACACACTGGCTTCCTGTGATGCTTTGAAAAAGTACATGAAACCATCTGAGTCTGGGGTTTGTTAGGGGAACCAAAACAGTTGCCCCGGGGACCCTGAAGTCCCTTGGGTGAGGAGAGGAATGCTCCTCCTGTCTGCTCTACTTTCAGGAAAGTTGTCAGGGAAAGAAGCTAAGGGAAATAGCAGGCCCTAGCCAGGAAAGGAGCCAGAAGGAAGAAACAATTCTGAAATGTCAAGCTGTGGCCTAACCCGGGTTGCAGTGTACTTCAGCTCTTCTAGGATTCTCTGGTTTACAGTCTGGTGCTGCTTGAGACCACTGTGTTGTTACAGAACCAGCCTACCTAGGCCAACTTACACCCTGCCCAGAAAGCTGTGGGAGACAGTGTGTGTGTGTGTGTGTTTGCATGCACACATCTTGAAAGATGCTTGATTATGCAGAATTTGGAAGAGAGGACTCCTGAAGTTGGTTGTAGGCATAACTTAGCCTCTGCACAATAGGACGGTGGGAATATTAAGGAATAGTTCCCTGGCCGCAACTGGCATGGATTATGATTGCCCCCTTGTGGAGAAAATGCCGTATAGCTTCAGAGTTCCTCAGACCCTAAAGATTTCTCTTCAGGGAGGGATGAAATTACTTTTCTTTAAAACCATGTCTTTAAAACTGGGCTAAATCTTTTAGACACTGTGTGGGTGGGGCCTGTGGATACTGAAGTGCAAACCCAGAGTGTCCTTGCATTGCCCAAGAACACGCCAGACGAGCAACACTCCACGTTTTACCGAAAAACAGTTCCCATGCTGTGTTCAGGTCACCGATTATAGGTCGGAATTCCTAATTACATTTATTTATGCCGTTGCTCTCCCAGCCCCGTGATAGGGGAGGCCTCTTCAGTACATGCCAAAGAGCCAGTGTCTGGTACTCCCGTCCTCCTGGGTGTTAGCAGAACTGGGCCCATATTACTTTTCATTTCTTTTCGCAATATGCCCTGTTTTAGATGCCTGTTCATGAGACATTTGGGGTTGGAACAAACCAGTGGGACCATGGGAGCTAGTTTAGTGGGTTGGCAAACTGGCCGCGATCGGAAACAAATGAGAGATTCTCTGGCCAGAGCTCACAGCAGCTCCGGCCCTCCAGGTGATCAAGAAGCACATTTGGGAATATTATTCCCAAGAGTTTCTGTTCACATTTTTTAATGGGGGGGGGCGCTGTTCTCCCATAATACCAGTGACATTTCTGGTGCAACTGGGGTATTTTCCTGCATCTCTTCCCATGCTGCCTCCCCACCCCCCCACTACCCCCCCCCCATTGTACTCCTCCATTTCCAAATGCCATGTCACAACAGCACTTGGATGTGTTTTTCTCAACTGTCATCAGCTCCAGCTGGCAAGACCAAGTTCTTGAAACACAGGAAGCATCCAGCGGAAAATATTTTAATAAAACAGACTCCTCATAAAATATTGTTCTGGGGGGAAAGAAACTAGCTCCACCAATCTGTCAGCATTGTGCTGGGAGACACGAGAAGACAAGCTGGCAGGCAGGAGCCAGATCCTAATGGGCCTTTGTTGCGGGTTGGTTCCGTGTGGGGCACATGGACTCCATGCCTAGCCCTTTAATCTGGCCTGGATTTTCTGGACTCACAGATCTTTGTCTCCGCCGGGAATATCAAAGTACATTGGCAACTTAGAGGGGTTGGCCGGCAGAGAGAGACGCAAGATCTTTGAAGTGGAGGGAAGGGTTCCGTCCTCCCGACCTCTCGCCTCAACTCTCACTTCCAAATAGCACATTAAATAATTAACTTTGTGGACAGCAAGATGGAGCTGATTAACAATAAGACAGTCTCCACGGCCTCCCACAGCAGCTCAGTGTCTGGAATTCATCAAGGCCCAGTAACATCGGCTGCCAGCTCTGCGGCCGGCCCCTCTGTCGGATCCAGTTCTTCCTTTCCAGATATGTCTATCTGTCCATTCATGCATCCATTCATTCAGCAGATAGCTTCAAAAACCTACCAGGTATGAGCGATTTGGGATTTTTAAGAGGAGGCCTTTAAAGAGAATCCCCGAGCTGACTCTTTGGTGACTTGCATTTTCCCGAAACAAAATTTCTCGTATGTCAAATGGCCTTTCCGAATCAAAGGTGGGTGTCCTCACCCCTTAAAGCCATCCGATGACAACTGGAAGAATACTTCAGAAAGATTTCTGGGGGAAACATTCCTTCTGTTTTTCAGCTAACACTAGCTAATTAATATTCAGTGACTATTTCTCCTCAAGAAGTGCTAGCTACTTGCATTATTATTCAGACTGGCTAACGGAATGCCCTGAGGATTCCCTAGGGTGAGAGCTAAGGCCAGGAGGGATCAGGCAGCGCGGGCTGTGGGTCGGAGGCCACCCAACAGCAAGTACGGTTGAGTACCTCTTATGTTCTAGGCCCTCTTCAGCCGGTGTTTGTTTCTCCTTCCACCAAATGGGAACTTGGGCTCAGCAAATATATGTGACGAGTGTTCCTGGGTCACCCGGTTAGAAGGTGGCAGGGCCAGGCCTCCAGATGGCTGCTTGATTTCATTCTCTCAGCTACACTCTGCTGCCCACGGGGGTCCCTTGTCAGTTTGGCTTTGCCTAGAGAGACGGTTCTGGGTCCTGTGTCCTAAGATGACTTGCCCCACACGCCGCCCTTCTTCTCTGGTTCCTCGAAGTCGGGAACTGGAGCTGTTCGGTCCTCTTCCTGGCAAAGGAACAGTGTCCCCTGGTGCCTGAGTGTTTCTCCCTGGGGAAGGAAAGACAAGCAACACTGACAGAACATCCTGTGAGACTGTGAAGGGTAGGTGGTGGCTTTCCTATCTAACAGGGAAACTGAGGCTCAGAGGGAGACTTTCTGATAGAACTAGTCCAGGGTCTGAGGGCTAGAAACTGGTAGGATCAGCTGTCTGACACAGGCCTTACCCCTTCTGTCCCATCCAGTCTTTTTGTTGCGAACCTATGCTGAGTGATGAGGACAGTGGTGGCTGCAGGGGACGTGGTGAGGTTCCCATCTCCCACCCGTGAACGGTCATTTCAGCCACAGTGGGTGTGGTGGGCAGGCCCCAGCTTCTGTTCCCCTCGGCTTGCCAGATGTAAGAGAATTTCCCATTGAATGTGGTGCTTAGCAGGAGCCCACAGCAAACTCTAGAAGGCAGTGCTGTGCCCACCCCTCAGGATCATGCCCAGCATTCAGATGGAGGCCAAAGGCAGGGCGTCACCTGCTGGTCCCCAGGCGCCCCTCTCCGCCGGTCTGCCTGTCCTTCGTGCCCCCCAGCGGGGGCCGAGCAGTATCCCTCTCAGAGTCACGGAGGGTACAGATGGACGTGGTCAAACAGCCTCCACCTTGTTTAACCTTAATAGCCCCGAGGGGTGGGGCTGTCTTCTGAGCCTTAATGGCCAAGAGGCTGGCAGTCAGGATAGCTCAGAGACGCAACCCAGGGGTCACCAGCTGCAGAGCCTGAACTCGGGACTGCAAACCTCTGTGTCCCCTTCAACAGGTGAGCCCCACAACACCCTCACAGGAGTCCAGACTGGCTGCGGGCTGGTTATTTGAAGTTTCATTGTACTAAGTAGGAGTGGTCCAGATTGAGGCACCAAGGGCCCACAAGCCATTTCCCGGCTCACCTGGCTGGCCAGATTTGTACAAAATTTGCTCTTTTCAAACAATTTCGCTTGTCTGTAAAAATGACCCAATAACCTTATAATCTGGAAGTTTGGGGAAAGAGACAAGTTCATTCCGAACCTCACTCCTTATTAGCATGTCTGCAGCTTCCTCTCCGGGGTTTGTCCTATAGATAATTTGCAGAGCTGAAGCTTGCTTGCAATATTCCTACTTGTGGCCTTGCCCCGTGTCCTTGTAACTCCTACTGTTCACAACTGTGGCAGGATCCCGCTTTGTGTGCATGCGTGGTCCGCCTTGCCACACCCCTCATATTGGATTTGTAGATTTTTCTAGGTGTTCACTAACATGAAATGCCAGAATAAATACCCTTGTCCTTAAAGCTTTTCTCATTTGATACCATCGTAAGGAATGGAATGATGAACAACTACCATTAGCCAAGAACTGCCTAAGCACTTTGCATACACCATTTCCTTGAATCCTCACAAGAAGTCTCAGGGAGTAGGTATCATTAGCTCGATTTTATAGAGGTAGCTGAGACCCTGAGAGGTTGTCACTGCTCCGTACCCTCACCCAGTCCCAGAGGCAGATTTCTCTTCCATGTTGCTAAGTAACTTGCTAAAAGTATTGTACCACTTTACACTCCCACCAAAACTCTGGACTCCCTGCGAATCTGGGTCTGGGGGACCCAGAGGAACGTGCATTAGAAATCCTTCTGACCGGGGTGCCTGGGTGGCTCAGTTGTTAAGCATCTGCCTTCGGCTCAGGTCATGATCCCAGGGTCCTGGGATTGAGCCCCGCATCGGGCTCCCTGCTCGGCGGGAAGCCTGCTTCTCCCTCTCCCACTCCCCCTGCTTGTGTTCCTGCTCTCGCTGTGTCTCTCTCTGCCAAATAAATAAATAAAATCTTTAAAAAAAAAAAAAAAATCCTTCTGACCAAGGAGAAATCCTGCGGGTTGCGCTGGCTGGACAGACAGACCGTCTGAGCTCCAAACTGCCGGCCCACTCCGCTTAGGGATGGCAGAGTCTCATCATCCAACTTGCACCGCGTGACCCTGGCACCCAAAGCCCCAGAAGATTAAAAGAAGCTGCCAGAAGCATTTAGTGAGAGCTCTGCCCACAGACGAGGTCTTGGGACACTGCAGCTATGCCACCCTGTCCTCAGGACCTGGGCTCGGCACGGCCCCAGTGGTGCGGGCCGTGGATACACGGGGTAGAGCCCCTCTCCCTCCCCCCAGGCCCAGAGTTGCCCCAGGGGCGTGGTTGGTGAACCACTGCCAGGCCGGAGGGCTGGTGCACGGGGGGGAGGGGGAGACCTCTGGCATCCCACAGACCTGGGTCAGCCTCCTGCCCGCTGCCAGCAGAGACCCTGAGCAAGACTCTGCCCTCTTTTTTCCAACACAATGTCTGTTCACATCCCAAAGAGCACAATTTGGGGAACTGCTCCTAGGAGCCGCACTAGCATCCCGAGGTGGCGGGGCACACCAATCTCCCCTCCTGCAGCAGCGCTGTCAGCGGTCTGATGCTCACCCTGTGGCCTCCCCGTGAGCTGCGCCCTCCCCTCCCCGTGCCCGCCGTCCCCTGGCTTCCCCTGACACAGCGCTGACCTTCCATGTTGTAGTAGTCGCTTTACATCATGCACATGCGTGCGCACACACGTGCACCCCAGGAGCCTGGGAGCTCCTCCGGGGCAGGGCCACCATGTGCCCTTCAGCTTTGACGCTTCAGCTCCTGGACCAGAGCCTAGCCCAGACCTCTGCTCAGGGATGTTTACTGAATGAATAAACAAGGGAATCACTGCCGCTTATAGCCCAGCACCCTGGAGATGGGGAAGGGGTGTCAGTTAACCACAGGTGTGTAAAGAGCACCTGTTATGTGCCAGGCGTGATTGGGCTGTGACTCTGAGCTACCAGCACCTCTCCTGCCCGGGGCCGTCTAAGAGCCAGAAACTGCCATCAGCCCCAGGAGCCGGTCTCCAAGATGCCAGCTGGGCCCTGGGCCCCAGGGGTGGGGACAGCTGTCTAGGTACTACCCACTGGCAGCCTGCCAGGACCCACTCCCTGAGCAGCCAGGAGTCCAAACACCAGAGCAGAAGGTCCCAAACCCGGTTAGGAATGTGAGCGGCCCCTGACCCAACTCAGGCCCCCCACCCCCTCGCCAACAGTGGGTTCGGGGCCCTGGAGACCAAGCCACGCCAGGAGCCAGACGTGGAGTCTGAGCCCAGATTGGAAAAGCAGGAACTGCCAAGGAGTCCCCAGGGATGTGCAGCAGCCCAGGAAAACACAGGTCTCCCTCGTCCCCAGCCACTTTTGCCTGATAGTCGAAGGGAAGGACCTCTCCCAGGGGCAGTCAAGACAGTTAGGAGTTAGTGCCCCAGACTTGCTGGTTTCAGCCTCCTCTGAAAGCTTTGCCACCTCACCTGAGCCCCTCCCTCTTCCAGGCATCTCGCCACCATTTCTCATGCCTGTTTCAGGCCCGGCACTTCATATATGTCACCTTGGTTAACCTCCCCCACTCCCCAGAAGTCTTCCCGGTGCAGGTGTGTTAGCCTTTTCAGCCGTGAAGGAACCAAGGCTCTAACAGGTGGAATGACCTGCCTTGGATCCAGAATGTGCACCCACACCCACGTCCACTGCTCTCTCACCAGACACCCTGCCCTCCACCACTGCTCCCATGGTCCCCACCAAAGACTTGGGCTCATGGCAGGCAAAGGCCATCTTCGGGTAGAGGGGAGGGGCAGTTCTTCACAGTCTACACAATTTCTCTTCCGAATAGGAAAAGCGTAGAAAGTGTCCCCATCCCCCCTAAGGTGTCCCCATCTTCCCTCTACCAATGAGCCTGAAGAGTGGGACAGTGGAGTAAAGCCCATGTGCTGTGTTCGGGCCTCTCTACCTATGAGAATGTACACCCAGTAGCCTGGGAAGGACTGGGGCAGGGGTGTGGACATGTGAAATTGACACTAGTGATTTTTTGAAAGAAGGAATGAATGAATGAAGGTCCGGGTTGATAAGTAGTCAAACAGATGGACTAATGGAATTGGAAAGGCAAAGGGCACAGCCAACCCGAGAGAGAGAGATGGGGCCAAGCCAGTGAGGCCCCCTGCTGCCTCCCCAGCCCCCACATCACCCCCTAACCTCTCATGTCGCCTTGGTCCTCAAGCGGGTTCAAGACCCTCCACCACCTGGTCCCTGCCAACCCTGCCAGCCTCTTTTCTTGAAACTCCCACCCTGACCCCAAGCCCCTTGTGCCCACTCCTCCCAGGGACACCTCCAGGCCATCCCGCAGCCTCCTCCATACGCATGATAGAAAGCCCAGCTCCCACATCACCTCCCGAGTGGAGCCTCATCCAAGAGCCCCCTGAGCCAGGTATACCCCCGACACTGCCCTCTGGGCCTATCACAGCACATCAGAACTCCCCGGGAGAACCCATCCGGAGATCCGGTCGCGGCACCTCTCCATCACCGTAGCACAGGGCCAGGACTCCAGACCTGGCTCAAGCACGTACACCAGTGAAAACAATAGAACAGGCTCTGAAGCAAGTCAGGGTGGTCTCTGGGGGAACCAGCTTGGTGCGAGACCCACAGGGGGAACCTCTGGGACTGCGCTGGAGCTATCTTCTGTGTGACCTGGGCTAATGGCTAGGACCATTCTCAGGGAGGAAGAGAGGACAGATACCAAACCTGCTGGACATTGGATCTTTCCACTCCGTCGTATGTGTGTCTGTACTTTAAAACAATAAGAGAGGATCACTGATGAGTCATGATCACCAGTGAGAGAGAGTTCTTCCTGTCAGGTGAACTGGTCTTGTGGGGACCGGTGGGTGTGAGATCAGGTTTTTCTCACCCCACTGGGGACTTGCTGTGCCAGAGGGAAGGTCTTCGAAGGCAGCAACCACCTTATATTCATCCTTGACCGCCTAGGGAAGAGCCTGCACAGGATCAAAATGCCCAGAATCTATTTGCTGGCAGGTGTATGTGGTGTATGGATAGTAATTAAATATGTATGATGTGCTGGGCATGAGCCAAAGCCCTTTATGAATAATTTCATTCAACTTTGTGATAACACCATCAGGAGGGCTGTAGAATCCCCATTTTACAGCTAAGAAGTTGAGGTACAGGGAGGTATAAAAAAGACTTTCCCGAGGTCATCTGGCTGGGAAGTGGGGGATGGTGGAAAGCTGGACAGAATGGCATCCATTGGGCAGGCAGGACCTGGCCTTGTCCTGGGGCCTGTCCCCATTCATCAGCCCAACCGGTTTCATCAAAGGACGCCAGACCGGCCGAGACATTTACCAAGCAAAGATCCTTTGTGCTGGAGTGAAATGATCCTTTAAAAATGATCACCAGCTCCCCTCGTTACCTCCGGAGACCAAGTCCTTGCTGATTTTTTTCCCTTCTTTATCTCAAGTACATTTAAATGTCAATTAAATTTGAAATATCTACATTTGTCAGCATTTCATTTTGGGCCAGCGTGACGTGCTGCTGATTTGTCCACGCAATGTGACACATGAAAAAAACTCTCGAGATGCAGATCTTCCTCATTAAAAAATAAGCCCGTGCGATCCCGGCACGGCGGAGAGCCACAGAGCACGTCCCTGCTTCCTGACGCCGTGTCTCTGACATGGTATTTAAAAAGGAACAGCCGCGCCTGTCACCACTGTCACATGCGTGCGCTAACCGGCGACACGTTAAACCAAACATTAGAAAGGGTTCGGGAAGTCATCTGCATGGGAACTCCGAGCCGAGATGAGGTGGGCAGAGGCGGGAGCAGCCGTGGGAGACGATGGGGTCTGAATGGTGATGGACAGCGGGCCTTTCTTTCTCGCCAAGACTCCGGCAGCCAAGTTCACCACGACCTGCCTTTTCACAGACAGCTCTTTGTGTGTAAGAAAATCCAGGCGAGTGGTGGGTGGCAGACTGCAGGGTAGTAGCTGAATTGGGTTAATGAGGGAAGAGGTACACTTTTTTCCCCCCTCATTTTCTGCCTTAAGCTAATAAAAAATTTAAACCTGGACATTTTCAACGATTCATCCTTTATCTCTGACAAATATCTGACTGTATGTTTCATAGGAGGACATGAGCAGTTGAATTTAAATAAGTTTATTTTGAAATCTCACTTTTTATTAAAAGTAGAAGGGGGAACAGCCTCCCCCTTATTTCATTGTTTCAGATCCACAGAACCGAAGAGGCAGGACCACAGAGTGGTTTCGAGTCAGGCAGATCCCGATTCCTGGCTCAACCGGTAGCTTCTGTGGGACGCTGGGCGAGTGAGTACCCTCTCTGAGCTTTGGCTTCTCTGTCTGCAAAGGGAGGATGTGATAAGGAATTAATGAGAAACCGTCCAGGCAGCATTTAGCCTAACACTTGTAAGTACTGCTGGTCTCATCGTCGTCATCCGTGTGGCCCAAAGCCTGAAAAAATGCTGATCTGACCAAACCACCTGGCGAGGTTCTCTCTCACTCTCTAGAGACAGATGGCGCGTTCAAGAGACACCCCGGGGCCTCTTGTTGAAGCCACCGCCCAACCTGCCTGGCCTGGCCAGCAGAGCTGGCCAGAGAGGGAAAGTGGTTTGTGAGCTGAAAGGTGAGGTTCCTTCTTCCCCCTCTCGCCCCCAGGCCCGCTCCGCCATCACACCAGTGTGGGAAGGCACTGGATTTGACCAGGCTGTGAACTACAGCAGCCTGGCTTGATGAGGCCAAGGCCCAGTCCAGCACAAAGGCTCTTTGCTCTTACGTGAACCCAGACATTCCTGGCAGGTTTAGTGGCATTCAGCTAATGTGCCGAGCTGTGATCTCTGCTTCCTCATCAAAGCCGGAGGAGGAGAGCATACTTGGAGGGGCGTCGGAAGGGCATTCGAGTTGGATCCAAGGGACACCAAAGAGCTTCATGCGGTTTGACCCAAGCAGAGGTGCGTGTCCCCCTCATGCACGTCTGCCACCAGCCCGGCTCACAGGACAGTGAGGCCCTGACCTGGAATCCCTGCTTGTCACTTCCTGGCCAGGGCATGTCGTCACATCTGTCTTCCTCACAGTGATTCCCAGCGCTCCGCCAGCACTGGGTCTGCTCACAGCAAGCACTCGGAAAGTACCTCGCGGCTGGGTGTGCGGATGGACGGATGGACAGATGGATGGACGGACTAATGACAGGCTCATCCTCTGTAAAGTCAGTGCGGAGAAGCCTTCCCGCTGGACTGTTGGGAGGGGTGGAAATCACCTGTGTGAAGCCCGTGGCACGGTGGACGTTGCTTTAAACATTTTTCCGAGACTCCTGCCTACTCCTCTACGCCCAGCACCCTCACCCCCAAATGTGGTCCCATGTTATGGTCTCAGCATCTCAGAGGACAGATGGGGACCTCAGGGGACACTTTTCTACTGCAGCCACAAGCTGATGGAAGGGACAGGTGCTGTGCTGGGGCTCCAGAAACATGGGTGAGAAGGGTGGGGCTCGCCTTGTCTCCCCGGCACACCGGCTCCCACTCCTGCGTTCGCAGACCTCCACGGCACTAACGTTGTGCCCCAGCTGCGGATGAAGAGAAGGGTGAGCCCGGCCCCTGACCTTGAGGAGCTGACTCGGGAACAGAATTGCAGGAGGTTAAATGACATCGATGAAGTGCTGCAACACGCAGCCCAAGGGGAAGCAGACTCCATCTAGGGGGGGAAGCTCCGGCTGGGAATTCCAGTAAGGCTTTCTAGAGCGCCAAGTGAGCCGAGTCTTCAGACCAAAGAGCCAAAGAACAATCAGTGCACCAGGCGAAGACCACAGGGAGGTCTGTAGGGCATGCAGGGGAGGAGGAGGCTGCAGAGGTGGACAGGGCCAGGGAAAGTGGTTTTTGAGCTGGAAGGTGAGGTTCAGCACAGTGTCTTCCCTGCATAGAGCTTGGACGTGGCCCTGCCTCCCTGCAGCCTGCACCCCTGCCCACCCAGCATATTCCACAAGCTCCCCAGAGTGGAGCCTGAGGCCAGGATACCTGTCCACTCCTGCAGCCCTCCTCACCTGCCCAGGAGAGCCGTCCAGTGCTAGAAGTGAGTGCATCCCCCTAACTTTTAAACAGTTGAGTAAACTAACTGTTCTGTAAATGTCTGAACATTATTGTTCCTAACACTTAATGGGTTTACTCACCACACAACCAACTCCCTCGACATCGCTATTCGGAGCCATGGACGTGCAGGCGTGAAGCAGGAGAGTGACTGAGTTGGGTCTGTGATTCACAGCAGGATTCCAGTGGCTGTGCGGAGTGGCCCTTCTGCACTGTGTTTTATGTCCCAGGGGATGTGGCAGGAGCCAGGCGGCCTTGTTTCCATGAGTCACATCTTCCTGCCCTCTCTCCTGAGTCCAGAGGAAAACACTCCACCTAAGCCGATGCTCTCTCTGGTCCAGGAAGGGCCAAGTCCCTTACCATCCAGGTAGGCAGCCTGGGCAAGGAGAGGAGCCCAGTGACCCGCCACCTCCCTGTCCCTGTGTGCGACCCTGGCCAAGTGGCTTCCCCTCTCTGAGCCTCGGTCTGCACTTCAGTATGAAGACAAATCTCCTAGCCTGCCTAACGTCCAGGGATGGCACGAGGAGTGAAGGGGTCTAGGCGGGCACGAGCCAGGGAGCTCTGCGGTGCTGGGAGCCAGCCCTGGTTCTACTTGTAAAAGACTAGCACATTCCTGGGGACAACTGGCTTAACACCTGTGATGGTAGAACACAGCATAGCCCGCTCTCCCAGTCCCTCCCCACCCTCCAGTGTGGCTCCCATTCACTCTTCAGACATGGTGCCCTTTTGTGAAATGAAACTCAGAAGGAATTGCATCGGAAAGCAGAGAAAGGAGCCTGCTCTGTGGGGGCGGGGGGGGGTGAGAGAGGAGACTGCCCCCCACTTGGGCACCCCTACACTTCCTGCCCCACCCTCTCGCGAACTTCACCGCTGCCCCCGGGGATCCTTGGAGCCTGCCCAGCACACTGTGCAGGCCCGAGCAGCGGCTGTGGGGGGCCAGATGTGCCCGGTCCGGCTCCCCTCTCCCAAGCCCGCGCCGCTCACGGGCCCTGGTCGGTGTATAATTCATGGCAGCCGCGCGGACTTTCTCGGGGCTGCGCAGTGTTTGTGTATAGAGGTAGAGCTCACAGGTGGCTGACAAGGGAGATGTATTTTTTATAACAATGAATATTTAATTTCCACATCACAGATGAAAAAGACTCTCTGAAGAGGCGTGTGAGAGAGACTCCAGAGAGCAGCCGCTAATCAGAAGAGGGCCTTCTAGCCAGAGCCCCTCCATGTGGCTCACTTTCTTCTTTAACTTTCTATTTTTATGTTTTCCTGATTATTGAAGTCGATATGCACATTGTAGAAAGTGTAGAAAACACAGAAAAATAAGAAGAGGCAGAGTGGGGGTAAGTCACCCCTAAGCCCCCTAGCTTTTGTCGACGTGTATGTACATCCCTTTCCAGTCTTTTTTCTCTGCCTCTTCCCATAAGTAGGTGAGAGAGAATGTAGTATAATTACAGTTCTGCATCATGGTGTTGAGACTTTTCTCTTTCATAAACATTATAGTTAATGGGTGGCTCCTTTTCAGCCAAGTGTACTGTAATTCACCAGCCTCCTCTTGCTGGAAATGTAGGATGTGCCGTGTTTTAATATTATAAACACAGCAGCGAGGAACATCTTTGTGCATCATTGTTTGCTACATTTGGGGTTATCTAAATGGAAGTGGAGGGTACGAGGTCGTAGGCGACTGGATCTCATGTTTAAGGCTCTCAACACCTACGGCAAACCCTCGGTTGCTTTCCTGTCTGCGACCAGCTTCCTCGCCTCGGGGCCCGTCCCGCCTCCCAGGCCCTCCGGCCTCCTCCAGGGAGCCTCTACCTCAGGTTGGCAGAGGGAGGCCAGGGCCAGGCGCTGAGCCCAGAGGCCCCCCTCCCACCCCGCCACGTGGAGTTCCGAGGGTGCCTCCTAACTGCCTCTTTTCTCTTGTCTTCCTCCGCCCCAGCCTGGTAAAGCCCTTGCGACACTATGCGGTCTTCCTGTCCGAGGACTCCTCTGACGATGAATGCCAGCGGCAAGAGGGCCCCAGCTCTGGCTTCACCGAAAGCTTTTTCTTCTCCGCCCCCTTTGAATGGTCTCTCCTTCCTCCTTCCATTTCTCTGAGCTCAGCTTGGTGACTCTCCCGGGCCGCGTGGGGGAGGGGGGCCGGTGCCGCTTGCCCTTGCGTGTGGGGAGGGCTGTCTGCAGCTGCTGCCTGCCGGTGACCCCACGCCAGCTCGGGGGTGAGTGCCCCCTTGTGTGCCTCTGCCCAGCCCCGCGGGCTCTGGGGCGAGGGCCAAGGGGCGAGGGGTGAGGGTACGGGATGGCAGGGCCTACAGGTGTGAGACCGGAGCCTGAGTCCCTGGCCCTTACCCTGGAGAGTGCACTTGACTGTCAACCGAAGTGGTTGTTGATGCCCGAGTCCTCCTCTTATCTCAGCACATCTCCAAAAGCTATGAAGGTGGAGGGTCAGTTTTTAAGCTTAAGACAAAAACAAAAACAAACGTATTGATAGGGAACGTGTATATTATTGCTGACAGATCCAAGTGTTTTACCGATCTGCCTGACCGTAAGATAATTTTTATTATTATTGCTTATAGTCTGAGCCTCACACTAATTAAAAAGGTTCGCCCACAATCCAGCCACGCCCCGGTGTTAAGCTTTGGCCGTTTCCCTTCCTCCACCAGTTCTTGCCCCTCTACCCACAAGTTTTTCAGGGCTGGGATTGAGCAAAGGGACAGCTTTTGTCCATGGTCGTTAACAAAGCAGTAGTGTCCTTAATGGGAGCCTTTGAGGGAAGAGAGCTGCCCTTTGCTGAACACCCACGGGGCCCACAACCACTATCTTACAGAAGAGGGGACTCTTCCCCTCCATCCCCCTCCCAGTTCCCTTCCCTTGGGCCGGGCCTCTCAGTTCCTCAGGGCACCTGATAAACTCCCCAGCTCTGCTCCTACCATTGGCCCCCAGGGGTAGGAGGGTTCTTAGCCCTTTCTGCCACCAGCTCACCTGCAAGTCAGCCCCCTCCTGATCTCCTCACTTAGAAAGCGGTGGGTGGCCTAAGTCGGTGTTGCCCAAATTCCCATGCCACCTTCTGTGTACATTGAATCTTTCTTTAAAATTTTTCTGTTAAAACTTTGTCCTAAGCAGTAATATTTCTGATATCATTGACCTAATGCATCAATTATCATTTCTACTATTAGTTAAAATAAAGATAGAACCATTGGAATAAGAAATGTTCATGTATCAACTCAAAATCACCTTGCAGGTAAAAACGCTCTGCCTGGGTGACATCCAAGAAGGAATCCCCACCACAGGGTCCAGTGGGCCTCCTCACTCTTTTTTAATTCATTGATGCCTTAATTATTTAAATAGTAAATAGTGCTCACGCCCTTAGCCAGGACCTATGAAAAGTATAGGCTTTTGTATGTGTATGATTAAAAAGGAAGTGGCCCATATGTTAACTATACTGGTGTTAAATAAACATAAATTACACAGGAAAAGAAAAAAAAAGGAACTGGGCCATCTTAAGTCAAAATAAAATGGTTTCTTTTTAAAGAATACATTTCCTTCCTTAAGTGTAAGGAGCACACTGACTTTTCTTTATCCCCTTCATTGTGTTCAAACTTGGTGAAAAGGTCTTTAATTCCTTGGTCAGAAGGCTTAGAGTGAGTGGGGACTTGTGAACAGGTCTCTCATACTTGGTGTCCATGGCTACCTTTTGCTGTGTGACATAGGGTGAGTGACTTAGCCTCTCTGAACTTGAGCCAGATAACTGAAGGCTGATGGGAATCCTTGCGGAGAGTCCCCTCTGCGGGGTGTGCCCTGCCCTGGTTCCTGCACGTGGGCCTTTGGGACCAGCAGGTGGCGCCCTTCCCCCACATTACCAGAGCTGTGAGCCGCTTCTGCTGGGACACACGGGGCAGAGCCAACCCCAGCCTTCACTAGTCAGGGTTGATCCAGGCAGGCTTCTCCACGTACCCAGTGGTGCCCTGGGGCTCAGGCCTCTGAGAAAGGAAAGTAAGAGGAGCCTCTTGTCCCCTGTGCCTGGGTCAAAGGTACAGAATGCTGTTAACGGCCTCTGTATGTGCCGTGCGTCAGGGAGCATGTTGGTTGGTTCACATAATCACCACCGCTGCCTGCAAAGAGAGGTGCACTCTGGAATGGGGGAGAGGCTGAGGTTCAGAGAGGTTAAGAGACTATCCCAAGGTCCCATGGCAAGAGATGGTAAGACCAGAGCTAGAACAGGTCAGCGCAGGCCGAAGCCCACACGGCTCCCCCTGGGGCTCCTGAGCCACCCTGGGAGACTTTCCCCAGCTCAGTTCCCTATGAGCCACAGGATGGTGGGAGTGCAGAGGCCGGGCTCCCGAACGAGCAGGCTGCCTCTTCCCTTTCCAGTCGTGTCCCGTTCCTCATGCCTTGTCTGGATGGCCTGCAAGCCCCCTAGCCAGTTATATGGTGGGTCCTGTGGTTTTCGGGGGAACTAAGTGCAAATGAGTCCCAGAGTGAGCAATAGAACCCAAATGCAGCCCCGGGTCTGGCAGAGTGCCACTGCCCAGACTCCAGCACTCACAGGGACCCCAGGACACTCTCCTGTCCCCAAGCCTCCTGGGTGTACTCCTCAAGGCCTGGAAGTTCCTGGGGGTGGGGGCTGCTTGCACCTCCTGTGGAGGCTCTGGGTGGGAGAATCAGTCTGCTCTGCCTCCTCCCAGGCCTCAGCCGTATCGGACGCTCAAGGAATCAGACAGCGCAGAAGGCGACGAGGCAGGGAGTCCAGAGCGGCGAGCGCGGGAGCCCACGGGCCCTGCCCCGGCTCCGCCTGACCGGGCTGCCAGCATCGACCTTCTGGAAGACGTCTTCAGCAACCTGGACATGGAGGTTCCACTGCAGCCACTGGGCCAGGCCAAGAGCTTGGAGGACCTTCGGACACCCAAAGACCTGAGGGAGCAACCGGGAACCTTCGACTATCAGGTATGATGCCAGCAGGGATGGGTACCTGCCAGGGCTGGTGCTTTCCACACGTGAGGCAGGTGCCCCCATGGGACGGGGAAGGAGACCGAGGGAGAAACAGCAACCTTTCCAGGGTCCTTGGCCGAGGCTCAGTGTCGTTCTGCCTGCAAACCCTGCCAGGCAGGCCCACAGCCCGTGATCCTGTAGAAACGTTACAGCTGATGGAAATTGGCCCCTCGTGTCCGTGTGTGCGTCAGGCAGAATTCTGCTGCCACTCCAGTTCACCCTCCCAGGACCCCAGCCCCACCAAGTCTGCTCGGAGAGCCTCGGGATCAAAATTCCTGGGTTCTGATTATTTGCATGGGACCACTGATCGTCCATCATGACTTGCGATCTGTCACATTCCCTCTCTCTGCCCGTTTCTCCACTTGCAAGTGGAGGCTGCTGACAGAGTGGCTGGGTCTGTGGATTCACGTGCATCCTCCCTGCCCCTGACGCCCAGGTCGCGTCACTTGCGAGTGGCAGAGCAGGACAGGAGCCCAGTCCTGTTTCCCTGTCAACCAGGGAAGACACCTTTGCCAGGCCCCGTGCCTCACTCGTCCTCGAGCTCCCAGGTGATTAAAAGTGCCCACATGCTTTGAAAAGTGAAAAAGGCCCGGCCAGTAGATCGTCAATAAATGGAGTCATTTTCCTAAAACTTCTTGGCAACACTGACGTAAAAGGACAAGGGCTTTTTCTGGAATCGCTCTGTGCAATGAGAAAAAAGCCCGGCGTGGAGTCTGAAAAGTGAGGAAAACAGTGAGGAAAGCCTGGGCTTGGCGTCTGGACAGACCCGGGCTCTTCTGCTGGTGACCTGGGCCCAGCCCCCCAGCTGCCCTGAGTCCCAGGGGACTGATCAGCCACACGCCTGGGATCCAGCAACGGGAGGGGCCCCAGGGATGGAGACCTGCTGCCTTCCAGTCTGTCCGGGGCAGTCTCTGGTCACTGCCTCCCTCGTTCTCTCCCCCAGAGGCTGGACCTGAGCAGGAGTGACAGGAGCCGCGGAATGCCGGTGGCCTTGAAGCTCACCCACCCCTACAACAAGCTCTGGAGCCTGGGCCAGGACGACATGGCCATCCCCAGCAAGCCCCCGGCCACCTCCCCCGAGAAGCCCTCAGCCCTGCTTGGGAACTCCCTGGCTGTGCCCCGCATGCTGCCAACCCAGGACAGCATCCTGAACCCCAGTGACAAGGAGGAGGCGCCCACCCCCACTCCAGGCAGCATCACCATTCCCCGGCCCCAGGGCAGGAAGACCCCAGAGCTGGGCATCGTGCCTCCGCCCCCCACCGCCCGCCCAGCCAAACTCCAGGCCGCCGGCGCCGCGCTCGGGGACTTCTCAGAGCGGCTACAGGCCCTGAGCCCGGCCCCGTTCCCCGGGCTCCTCCCCAGTGCTACCCCCCAAGGACCCACCGAACCGCTCCAGCCACTCAGCCTGGCCCCCGGGGCCGCAAGCTCGAGCAGTGATGCCCTGCTGGCCCTCCTGGACCCACTTAACACAGCCTGGTCAGGCAATGCTCTTCCACCGGGCCCTTCAGCCCCAAGCGTAGCCACCTCCTTCACTCCCCAGTTCAGCTTCCCCCCAGCAGGGACCCCTACCCCCTTCCCGCAGCCATCACTCAATCCCTTCGTCTCATCTATGCCCGCGGCACTGCCTGCCATGGCCCTGGTCTCCACACCGGCCGGGCCTTTCGGGGCCCCTCCTGCTTCCCTGGGGCCAGCCTTTGCCCCCGGCCTCCTGCTGTCCGGTTCCAGCCTCTGTGGCCCACATAGATCTCAGCCCAACCTGTCTGCCCTCTCCATGCCTAACCTCTTCGGCCAGATGCCCATGGGTGCCCACACCAGTCCCTTGCAGCCCCTGGGCCCCCCAGCGGTCACCCCTTCAAGGATCCGAACGTTGCCCCTGGCCCGCTCAAGCGCCAGGGCTGCCGAGGCCAAGCAGGGGCTGCCCCTGAGGCCCGGAGACCCCCCTCTCCTTCCTCCCAGACCCCCGCAGGGCCTGGAGCCAGCACTGCAGCCCTCTGCTCCTCGAGAGACCAGAGACCCCTTTGAGGATTTATTACGGAAAACCAAGCAAGATGTGAGCCCGGCCCCGGCCCCAGGCTCAGTAGAGCAGCTCAGGAAGCGGTGGGAGACCTTCGAGTGAGCCAGGCGCCAAGCGAGGGCGAGCCAGGCCCAGCCATGCGCCGCCAGCCACTGCGCCCCAGGCCAGCAGGCCCTGCTTCCCCTGCTCCGTTTCTGCCCAGGTTCTGCTGGTGGGAAGGGATGGGACCCCCATCTGCCGCCCCTCCTCCCCGACACACCACCCATCTCTGAGGTCTGGCTGCTAAGAATGGTGCCAGTTCTGGCCTGGGAATGGTCCCAGCCCCTGGGCACCCACCCCACCCTGCCACCACCCCTTCCCTGCACCCCTGAGTAGGTTTTGCACTAAAGAGGTCAGCTGGGCGAATGACTGCCCCAGACCCAGCCCCACCCGCCTTCCCCCGGAAGCCTCCCACCAGGAGCCCCGAGGCTCCACAAGGCCTCTCCTCCCCAGCCCTGTTCTCTCGGCCCAACTGCAGCGTGGCCCTGCGCACCCCACTGGGACCAGCACAGACGGCCGTGGTAGCCTCGGCGTGAGGGTGTCTGCACCAGACACCTGCGGTTTGGAGTTTGGAGTAAGGAGAATCTACCTACCTGGCGGGGCATTTCCAAACCCTCTCTAGCAATACACACACTCGTTCTTTGTCAGTCTTCACCCCAACCCTCAACGTTCAGTTGTTTCTGGCTTGGTAGGGATTTGGGGCCGAGGGATTCTTGGGAACCCTCTGATAGCCAAACACAGCCCCAGCCGGCCCTGCATGGCTGGGAGCACCAGCAACTCTGATTTGTAAGAGAAAACATAGCAGCAGGTAAATCGAGTGCATTAGGAGGAGTCAGGCCGCCGTCCTGTGTTCTCCCTCTGGTTGCTGGGTTTCTCCAGGTCTCCAGTGTTACTCAGATGGGGCTCAGCCTCTTGTCGCCTGGGACTGCAGGGGCAGAGCTGAGAAGCAGGCACCCAGATTCCAACTGGGAAGACCAGCTTCATGCCACCGGCTGATGCAGGAGGCCCAGCTGCCCAGGCTCCCTGGGTCAGGAGTGGGCAGGGGCACTGAGCCCTTCTCTAGGCCCTGGCGGAGTGGACAAACTTGGCTTCTCGCAGCTTGGAGGCAGGAGAAGGGCCAGGAGCCACCCCCTCCCCCGCCCACGTAGCATAGAAATTCCTGAGGCCAACGTCACCAAAGCTCAGTTGAAATGTTTTGTTATTGTTTCTTTTATCTATCTTTTCCTTTTTACTTTATTGATTTGATGAACTTAAAATTGACTAGTTTCAATAAACCGAGTTAAAATATGGCCCAACCATTTAAGAAAACAACCATCTGAGACATGCAGGAAATTGTGAGCGTTTTGACCTGATTTCTCATTTCCTATTTGTGAGTGGTCAGACACACAGCCTCAGAGGTGTCTGACTGGGCAAGGGGGCTCCAGAGGCCCCTCTAGCCCCAGGGAGCTTTGTCCCCGTCTGAGGGACCCTGTGTGGGTCGGTGAGGCCTGGAGGGCGGGCCCTGAGGTTCTCAGACGTGGGATGTGACAAGCTGCTGGCCCAGCACAGTGCCCCTTCCCGAGTCGGTCACGGCCCCCTGGGCAAGTGGCTCTCAATCTCGGAGTGCTGTCTGGCTGCTGAGGTGGAGGGGGGGCCATGGGATATCTGGGCACGTGGGCACCCCCAGGCCTTTCGGGTGTTTCCATACAGGTTCCAGATCCACCACCCATCCTGGGCAGACCCCTGAGCCCTGTCCGCAAAGGGAAGCCTCCCCTCCCCACCCCACCCCTGTAGGCAGGGTATAAGAGGTACGGTGGGGCCCCAGGGAAGCAGAGGCCACCCCGTGGTCTGTCTCCCCGGCTGTGCTGGGGGCTGGTGGTGAGCCTTCCACGTTCCCAGGAGCACTGTTGTCTCTTCACTTGCTGGACTGAATTTGCACCCAAGGATGAATGTTGTGTGTGCGTTCAATAAAATCTTGGGGAGAAGGTTGGTATCCCTGTGTCCTGAGGAAGCCCTGGGGGACGGGGAGGGCTCAGAGCAGTAAGGGAAGGATTTGACCCCTAACCCACACCCCACCTTCTTCCATTTGAGCCTCTGAGCCCAGGCCCTTCCCTGTCCCAAGTCGGGGAGGGGGGGGCGGTGGCGGTGGAGCTGGTCACAAGCATGCATAGGCTTGGCCAGTCCATGGAGTGAGGCTGCCGGTCACAGATGGTGTTGAGAGTGCCCAAACTCCAGGGAACAGTTCAAGAGAACAGCAGAAAATTCAGCCCCATAGATCTCTCATTAGCAAGGGCAGAGCCTTAGAACCAGCAGCTCTGTTGGGTGTTTGTGTTAGGAGATCTGGACCAAGCACCCAGAGGTGGTGGTAAACACACCCAGTCCCCCATCATCTGGTCATGCCCCCCTCCCCTGGCTGCCCTTGAAAAGGACAGGTGCCAGAGCCCTTAGAAGCGAGAGAGGACAACACAGGGCTCCCCAATAAAGTGGCACTGCTTTTATTTATTGGGGTTTCATGTGTCTTAGAGGAGTCTGCAAGAACACAGGTTCACCAAATCCCTGATTTAATAAAATCACCAAGGCACCAGCTGTGGCTAAGTTGCTGGTACCAGATGTTTCCTCCCCCACCTTCCCAGGAGTCACGATGGAGAAAGTTGGGGGAAAGGTACCACCTTCTACAGGATAAGGACGAAGCAAGCCCCTTACCCTAGTGTTCAGGGCACTTCCTGTCCCAGCCTCGGCTGAACGCCTCAGTCTCGGCCACCCACATGCTCCCTCACCACCCCCATCACCACGTGGTTCTACTTCAGATTTTGAGGCCTCTGCCTCTGGAAGCTGGTGAGACCCTGAGGGGATCTGGGTAAGGTTAACTAAAAGTGGAAAGGGGTCTCCTGGCCTTGGCACGGGAGGCACTGGCCTGAGAAACAGGAAGGACGGAAGGGCATGTCTTGAGATCAGGGAGGAAGGGATTTCATGAGACTAGGAGGAGGCCCGGCACTGGGGCGGGGGGGGGGGGGGGATGCCCCTCTGGGATCAGTGTGATGGCATTGCCAGGGAAGGGACTGGAAGCAAAGCACATTCCTCCTCTGCATCCATGTCTGTCTGCAGGACCAGCCCCGACAAAGAGGCAGTGCCAACATTTGCTGAGCTCAGCAAACAACTCTGAGGGCTTCCTGCGAGTCCTGAATCCCACCCCCCACCCCAACACATACACAGCCATTTAGAGAGGTGACGGGCGCTGGAGAATGAGGTGGTCAGCACAGGGCTGGGGCGGGGGGGCAGGTGGTTTGCTCCTTCATCCTCTGGCCTTCTTGCCCCTCCCCAGGAAAGCCCCTTCCCCCACTTTCTCTCAGCTCCAGGCTGACAACCCTTCCTGAAACCTAAAAGGGTGACCCAGAGAGCCCAGCGGCACTGAGGCCCAGAGCTCTTTCCCCATTGCCGTCGCTGATCCTCACAGCTGCCCCGTGAGGTAGGCAGAGGCTGCCACCCCCCACCCCCCCCCCCCGGCAAGGGGCGACAGCTCCGGGCAGCCGGTCCTCCGCTCCTGCAGATCTGCCCTGGACGCGCTCTGTGTTCCCGCGCGTCCCGTCTCTGGGGCCGCAGGCTCGTGACCCCCCCTCCATTTCCCAGCTGCCTCCAGCATGGGGGCAGCCTCCAGAGCTGCAGAAGATGCCGGAGCTGGGGGGCTGGGAAGGGGATCCCCCCAGCCCAGCCGCCCCTCCGTGGGATCGCGTGCACCCACGGCAGAGACACGGACATGCCCACGAGCCCCGTCCCCCAGGGACACCGTGTGTGCCCGCGGGTGCTTCTCCCCTGCACGGCGGTGTGCTTGCCGAGACAAGAGCCGGCAGGGCCAGTGGTGCAGGGCACGGCCTCACCGGCCCCCCGCCCCGGCTTCCCTGAGTGCTCCCCTCTCCTGTCCACAATGGGACAGGCGGGGGCCGCCAGCTAAGGCGACGCTTCACCGGCAGACATCCTGGGCCCCGCGGCTGCGGGAGGAGGCCAGCCACGGGGCGCGGCCTCCTGGGGTCCTCGGGTAGAAATCATCTGGGACCTCATGGGTGCTGGAGCCGGCAGGCGGGCAGGCCTAGATGAGTCTCTCCTCTGGTGGCACCTTGAGGACACTGTCCATCTCCAGCCGGGCTCCGGCCACCTCCTGCTGGCTGGGGCTGTAGGTGCCCTCGGACTGGCGGCGCTTCCTGGCTGCCAGGACCCCTGACAGGAGGCCCAGGAGGAGGAGGAGGAGACAGGCGCAGGCCGCGGGCACGGCCACCTCCAGCAGCGGGAAGGGCAGGGACAGCGGCAGGCCCTTCTGCGAGAGATGCGGTAATGAGGGCTGGGGCTGCGGGGTCCGTGCCTGGGCGGGCGGGCGGGCGGGCGGGGGAGGGGGGGTGGTACCTAAACTTCACAATGGTCTAATGAACGGGGGTGGGGGTCCTCCCTCGCTCCCGGGAGGGAGGACAGGAATCTTTGCTTTATTCTGTTTACCAGTAAATTCCAAGTGCCCAGGGCAGGGCCTGCCTGGTAGCACTCGGTAAGGAGTAAAGGAGAAAACAGACGCTTTGCCCAGATTCCCCAGACACGTGACCAGCAAGCCAGGACTGGCAGTCTCCTCCGTCTGCCCCCAGGGCCCATGCCATGCCCACGCCACCATCCTTTAGCCTTAAATTCCAGCCGCAGGCCCTTCCTTCCCTGGCCAAATTGGGCCCTGCCACCCAGCCTCCCTGCAGTAAACTCATCCAGTCTGAGGCGGTGGGGGCTTGATCTCTCCCCATCCCAAAGGGTGGTCTGGTTTCTTAGTGGCTGTGGAGACCACGCTTAACCCCAGTGGGAGGCCTCTCAGGCAGCAGTAGGTAGGAGAGGCTCCCCAGGCAGGTGGCCTGTACAGGGCAGGAGCGGAGGCGGGGTCGCGTAGCTGAGGGTGAGCTCAGAATCCACCAGGGTCTGCCCGGCTAGGGAGACTGAGACCAGGCTTTGGGGAGCCCAGGAAACCTCTCCATCTCCAGTCACAGAACTAGGATGCCCCCATCAAAGGCCTGGAACTTTGAAGCCCCCAAATCACAGAATTCCTAGCTTCCAGAGCCCGAGGGTCTCAGACTCACCGGCCCTCCCTCTGTCCTGTGAAGCCTCTCGGCCCACTGGGATCTGGGTCCCAAGTCCCAGGACCCAGCCCTGAAGGAGGAAAGGTATCCAGGGCTGGAGAGAAAAGTTCATACCAGCTCGGAATGGGCCATCCCCAGCCTCCACCCCTGGATACTTCTGGGAGAGCTGTAAAGCCATTTCCTCCCTTGGCCCTGTGAGGAGGGCTGGGGCGCGGGGCGGGGCGGGGCGCCAGAGGCTGTAAAGTTCAACTTGAAAGGAAACATTCCCCAGAAGCAGAAGAGATTTGCGGGTTTATGACTGGGGCTGCCAGAAGCCTGTGGAGATCAAGGCTCCTCCCCAGGCTTCCCACCAGCACCCAGGTGGGCTCACTGCCCACTGGGCCTGTGGCGCCGGTTCCGCCCCTTGGTGGGAAGGGGGGCCAGGGGGAGGTTCAAGCTCAAGCTACCTGCTGGCCCCCATCAATTGGGCCCCTGCTCAGCTGAGCCTCCCTGGCTGCTCGGGCTCAGAATCGCGGCCTCTCCAAATCTTCCTACTCTAGAATCCTGGCCCACAAACCACTGGAGATTACAGGCTCTTGTATCCACCAGCCGAAATCCCAGAATTCCAGGATCCTCTGGGTCCTGAGTCCTGGTCCCAGAGAGGACTTGGCAGAGCCCAACTGTTTCACTGAGAGATGGTGGGGCCTCCCGGGCTCGCCCTGAGTCTCCTTCCCTACTACTCCCCACCCCACGACAGGGCTGGTCCAGGAAAACAGCACCACAAGGGCTTTAGGGGCCCCCCAGCCCCAAAATCATCTCACGAAAGTCCAAAACAGGGCACTTGCCAAGCCCCCCTGGCATCACTCACCACCACTTCACAGAACTGGCCTGAGAACCTGGCACTGCAGATACATTCATAGAGCCCACCAGCAGCCCGGCAGGTGCCGCCGTTCAAGCAGGGGTTGGCCTCACAGGGGACCGGACACCTGGGAAGCACAGAAGGCGAGGCTCGGAAAGCTGCTCCCTCCTGTGCGGCCTCTTGTTCCCCCATCTGCTTCAGCTTCTCGACACCCCCCGCCCCAAACACACAGGTGTCCTTCCACGGTCACCATGCATGGTCCCCGCCCGGCAGGGCTCTGCTGGCTGACTGAGGCCGACTGTGACCTCCACCACCACCCGCCCCTTGCCCCAGCATTCATGACGGACAATGGCCCGCCCAGTCAGAAGCGCCGGCGAGGCTGTGTGAGGGCAGCTGCCTGGGGATGGGGACGCCCTTTCCCCGCAGTGGGCCCAGAACCTGCCCGTTTACAGGCTCCCTGGGCAGTCCCGATGCAGGTGGGCTGAGGATGAGGCTCTCAGAACCACCACCAGGCAGCCACCTCCCCCCCGGTGACGGCGTAACAGAGGATGGCCTTGGGAACCCCGGGAGGAAAGAACTCAAGCGACAGAGGTGGGCCGTCTGGCACTGTGGGCATGGTGAGGGCTGAGAAGGTGAGCAAGGATCCACACCCCACCCTGCCTGTCCTGTCTGGAGGGGACCCAGGACCCCCCCCCCCGCCTGGGTCCCAGGCCCACCTCTGGCCAGCAAAGCCCCCCCGGCAGCTGCAGTTGGCCCCCTGGGGCCCACCCTCACAGGGGCCACCGTTGAGGCAGGTGAAGTTCAGGCTGCATTCCTCCGGCAGGACAGGCAACCTGGGGAGAAAGCACAAAGGTTGCACCATGGACAGCAGGCTGGGGACCTGGCCTGGCCCCCCGCCCCTGGGGCTACCACTGGCCACCTGAGCTGTGGGATTCAGGGCCCACCTGCCATGGACCCTGATAGCGATCATGGAAGTGGCATCTGAGGTGGAAGGGAGGGGGCAGAGGGCTGTCCTGCGGCTCCAGCCCCACCCCCAACAAGGTGTACAACCTCCAGAGCCTGGATGGGACCGGCTCCCCAGGCTCAGAGGCCTTTGAGAAGCTGATGAATGTCAGGACTCTCCTTGGAACACAAGCATGTTCCTAAACATAAAACTTGGGCCTGACATTCCTCCTGGGGGTGGGGGAGTCACGCCTCTGCCAGACAACCCTCCAAAAGCTTGGCTCCAAAGGGAGCGGGGAGTCAAAACCAGACTGAAAAGGGGGAGCATCAAAGCCTCCACCCGGCTCACTCTGGCCCCGCCATCTTCACGGGACTAATGGGGATGAGCATGGGTGGCCGGCAGCCAGGCAGGGAAGCCTCCAGGTTTGCTTCCAAATCTAGCTCTGGGATCCCCCATCCCCTACCCCCCACTCCCAGACAAGAGCGTCATTGATCTCAAATTCAAACTTATCTGGGTTTTATCTGGCAACGCTAGGGGACTGTCGTTCCCATTTCACAGACGAGGGCACGGAGGCTCAGAGAAGGGAAGTGGCTGGTCCACAGAACCAGAGCTGCGGCTGTGGAGCCCGTGGACTTGGGTGCCCCACCCCCCACCCCCCCGCCCCTGCCCCGGGAACCCACCGGGCCCCTGGGGCCCAGGCCGCCCCCCGGCCGTCCGCACCTGCAGCGCGGGCCCGCGAAGCCAGGCGGGCAGCGACACTCGAAGCGGCCATCGGGGCGTGAGTGGCAGCGGCCGCGAGCACAGGGTGCCGAGCGACACGGGTCGGCGCGGGCCTCGCAGCGCGGGCCCCCCCAGCCCGGGCCGCAGGCGCAGGCGAAGGCGTCGAAGAGGTCGCGGCAGGCGCCGCCGTGCAGGCAGGGCGACGGGACACACACGCGCGCGCCGTGGCAGCCGAGGCGTGGGGCGGGCGCCCCGGGCCAGGCCGAGAAGTGCTCTCGGGAGCCGGGGGCCGCGCCGGGTCGCGGGCGCGCCAGGGGCAGTGGGAGGCCGCCGACGGCCACGCGACCCAGGCAGCCGGTGAAGTTCTCGGCCAGCAGCACGCGGGCGGCGCCGGGGCCGCGCAGGAAGCCCAGGTCGCCGGCCAGGCCGCGCAGCGCCACGGGCGCCGCCGCCCCGTCCAGCCAGAGCAGCCAGCGCGACGCGGCGGCCACCGGGCGCTCCATGGCCAGGCGCACGCGGTGCCAGGCGCCGTCGGCCACGCGCGGCCCGGACGCCGGCAGCACCGCCCCGGGCAGGCCAGGGCCGCTGCGCACGCCGGCCGCCAGCGAGCCGTTGCGCACCGCCAGCCAGACGGCCGCGTGGGCGCCCGCGGTGGCGCGCAGCAGCCCGGCCTCGGAGTCGCGCGTGCGGAAGGCCAGCGACAGGCCGCTGAGCGACAGCCCCGACGACGCGTTGTGCCCTCTGAAGGCGGCCGCCGGGCCCTCGCGGAACGTGGCTTCGGCCACACCTGCGGGGAGAGGGAAAGTCGGGGAAGGGCCCACGGGCACCCACCCCGGGGCCGAGCCCGCGGCTGACACACCTGCCACCCCCACGGGCCCCGCCCATCTCGAGGGGGGCACACCCACCCACCCATCATTCAATGCCGGGAACCATCGCCCCCACCGCCGTGGCTTCCACCGCTCCCAATTCCCTACCTCCGAGAACCAGCTTCGGGCGGCGCTGGGGAGACCCACCCTACCCTCCAGGTCACAGACCAGGCAATAATAAGGCCTCTGCCCCCTTCCCTCTTCAGTGGAGTTGCTCAGTCTCATCACTGAGGCTCATTATTCACTGCAGTCATCTTTCTTAAATGCAGATTTTTAAAATGCTGATCATGCATTTCAATAAAATGCAGTCACCTTTCTAAAATGCTGATCATGTCCCTCTCCTGCCTAAAACCATCCCACGGCTCCCCACTGCCCTTGGGAAAAAGTTCTGAGCTGCCTGGCCTACCTCTCAAGGCCCCTCCTGGCAACATCTCGACTCCAACACCCGTAACTGTGTTTCAGTTGTTCTTATAAACCCCAGGATCTTTGCATATGCTGTTGCCCCTCCTTAAAATGTCCTCCCCTCTGCCCAGTCAGTCTTACTTGTCCTTGGAAACCTGGTGAATGCTGTCTTCCTCCAGAAAACCTGTCCCTCTGGATGCAGTGGCCTACCCACACTGGGGGCTGTTGGCATGCTGGTCCACTGCCTAGGAGCCCTCAGGGCTTAATCCAGCCTGGGTGTCCAGAACCCAGCATGTGGGCTACCCGGAGCACACACTCACAGACAAAGCCACCAGGGACCTCCTCACAGGCGGCAGGCGGGAGGCAGGGCTGGCCAGGACACCACAGCTGCTGAGCACACGTTGGCCCCGTGAAGTTGACAGGGCAGGTGCAGTGGAAGTCATTCCAGGTGACGAGACAAATTCCACCATTGAGACAGGGGTCAGGCTGCAGAAAAATCAGGGCAGGGATTGGCTCAGGCCTGGGGCTAGCATCGTCCCACCATAACCATCACTGCAGTGGCTCTTCACTGAGCACCTACTACAGACACATTAACTCCTCCCAAACACACAGAGAGGAAGTCACTATTGTCCCCATTTTACAGATAAAGAAACTGAGGCTCAGAGAGGAGAAGCCACTTGCCTGGCTCATCCAGGCAGGAAATAGAGGAGCCAGAGTTCACACTCAGGCCATTCCAATGCCAAGGCTGGTGCTTTGTCCATGGACCCAAGGACGTCCCTGTCCCCCAAGCAGCTCCTACAGAAAGGCTCAGGCAGTCCTCTGCCCGGGCCTGGGTGTCTGTCTCACACCAAGACTGGGGAGGGAGGTAAGGGGCCCACAGAGGGCAAGAGCAGCTGGGCCAGAGAGATTAATCCTGCTCTGCCACTCTCTACAGTGGGAACTTGGGCAGAGTGCTTCACCTCCTGCCATTTTCCTCACCAGAAGGCCATGCTAACCCCCAGAGATGCAGGGTAGACCCTGAGAAAGGGAACCACCCCTTTTCCTGGGGGAACTCACACTGCACGTGTCCTCGGAGACACAGCCCATGGTGAGGTTCCAGGATTGCCTGCTGCCCAGCTCGCTGGGCTGGCTTGAGTTCCCCAGCAGTCGCGGAAAGAACGGGAGGTGGAGGTCATTGAGTCTCAGGTCCTGGAGGCAGCCTCGGAAGGGCCCACCCCAGGGCTCGGCATCAGCAGGGAGGAGCCTCCCACCCACGTGCACCTGCTGCCCCAAGCCCTGCAGCTGGTCAGGCCCGAAGCTGAGCGTCACCAGGTGGCGGAGCCCATCATCCCAGCGCCCAGGAAGCACCAGAGTAGGACTGCCCAGCACCTCAGCCTGGATCTGGCCCTCGCTCAGGAATACTGTTAGGCCAGCTACCGAGTCGTTGGCAAGTTGGAGCAGCAGGCCAGCGGGTTCCCGAGTACGGAGGAGAAAGGACACGGTGAGGTTGGGGCCTGGCAGCTGGTGCAGCAAGAAGGAGGCAGAGCTCAGGGTGCCCCCCAAGCCAAAGGTGGCAGCAGGAACCTCTGCAGGGAGAGAGAGGGTGTCGGGGGGAGGCCTGTGGGCTAGGGGAAGGCACACTCCCTGCCCTGGGGAGGGGGGCCCACCTGCCTTGCTCCTCACCATCAGCGCAGGTAGGACCACTGTAGGGCCGGGGGCATTTGCAGTGGAAGTGAGCCCACATGTCCACGCAGGCCCCTCCGTGGGCACAGGGTGGAGGCTGACACTGCTCATGGCGCTCACAGCCCAGGAGGACAGTCTCGCCCAGGTCCTCGGGCAGCAGGAGGTGCCCGTCCACTTGCACGTCCTCGAGGCAGCCTTCAAAGGCTGTGCCACCCAGCTGGGTGGAGCAGAACCTGGCAGGCGTCAGCGCTTCGGAAGCCACGGGAGCTGGGGCCACAGGACCGGAGGCCACACACAGCCGGGCAGGGCAGTCCTCATGCCAGAGCCGCAGCTCCAGGACGGCCGGGCGCAGCAAAACCTCCACTCCGTGCCAGTGGCCATCATTTAAAGCCAGGTCTGGCAGCTTCAGGGTAAGCCCGGTGGTGTTGCCGTGGCTCCAGAGGGTGGCCTGAAGTGTGCCCCCCACCAGTGCCAGCTCCAAGCTGTCCTGGGTGTCAGCGCGAGTGGCCAAGGCACCAGCAGGTAGTGTGGTGCGAAACCTCAGTGCCAGACCCCGGGGGCTGCCAGCTGGCACGGTTGTCTGCACGGGGCTCCCGGCCACCACAGAGAAGGTGGTATTCTGGCCACAGAAATGTCCGTGGGTACCGGGTGGGCAGCGGCAGGCGTAACTGTGCACGGCGGCCTTGAAGATGGGGATGCAGGTGGCAGCCGGTGGGCAAGTGTGGCCCTGGCAGCCGGTGAGCCGCACTGAACAGTCATGCCCACCCCAGGCCTCCGGGCACCTGCAGACGTAGCCCGCCACGGTGTCGTCACACGTCCCACCATGGAGGCAGGGCTCCGACAGGCATTCATCCACATCTTCCTGACATGCCAGGCCTTCGGGAGAGACCACGCCAAAGCTCAGCACTCAAGGCAAGAACGAAGCACTCAAGGCAGAGCTTACATGCCTTTTGGGGTGGGGATCTCAGCACCTAGCAACTGAACCAATTCCCAATCCCCAAAGGATTTCTCATGGTCCCCTAAAGTCCCTGGAGGCTGGAATCCAAGATACCCCTTCCTTTCCCATGTTTGGTGGGTCTCTGTGCCCCATGGATTCAATCCCCTAAACACTCGTTGGTCTCCCCTTTTCTCCCACCCCACCTCTGTCTCACCAGCTCACAGGTCCACGGTCTAGCGTCCTCTACTTTGCCTGCCTTCAACCCCTCTACCATCCATCTCCTCAAGTAGCCAGAGGCTTATTTCTAAAGCATCGCCTGGCCAGATTCCCCTGCTGCTTAAGGTCCAATCACTCACTCTGGCACTCAACATCCCTCAGGGGCTGGGCCCTACCAGGCCCTCAAGTCTCAACCCCGCTCCCTCCAGACCTTGAATTGCCTGTTCCCCCAAGCATTTCCTGGAAAACTTTTCCCTGGGGCTTTGCTCATACTGTTTCCTCTGCTTGGAATGCCTTCTCCTCACTTACCCTGCTGGTCAAGCTCCTAGTCATCCTGCAAAGCCCAAATTCAAAGGGCCAGGCCCCTAGGAGGCTTTTTCTCTGATTTCCAACCCCAAGCTCTGTGTCACTCCCAACTCCTTGCCCACTCCCAGACACAGCTCCCCAGAACCCTGTACTGAAATTATCTGTTTACTCAGCTGAGATCTCCTCTGGAGGCCTGAATATGTTCTTGGTGCCCAGCAAAGGATCTGGCATGGCTTTTGTGGACAGAGTGCCAAAATGGAGGAGGGAGTGGGGTATGCATCTAGGCTCCATCCCCCAGTCCCTCTGCCCTAGCACCCCATGCTGACTATGGAGGGGCCACCTCACCCTCCCCTCCAGAAGCTCCCACACCAGGTGCTCTGGCCCCAGCTTGGGTCAAGAGGCCACAGCCCAACCCCAGCTCAGCCAAAGCCTCCACAAAACAACCAAGGCCAGCCCTTCCCACCATACCCCAGCTGGAGGAGCCCAGGCCCAGAGAAGCCACCAGGATTTGAATCCTGACCCCAGTCAGCCCCCAAACCCCACAGCCTCCTTTTGGGGACAGCCGGCCACACCTCATCCTGCCCAAGGCCCCGGCCCTGCATACCTGCCAGGAGCCACAGGCCCCCCAGGAAAGTCCACAGAGCCCACGGCCCCATCGCATTCTCCCACAGATGGCCAAGAGTGGCGGGCAGGTCGTGGGCCGGGGGAGCAGAGCTCCCCGCCTGACCGGCCGCCTCCTTCGGAACCGGCTCAGGAATGCCAGGCACTGGCCTCCCCCAGGCCGGCACGACCCAAAGGGAGGATGGGGGTGGACGGCAGCAAGGAGCCCAGCCCTACGGTCGGGGTTCCCCTCCCGGGCCCTGACCTCAGATCTGACCTCCCTGTCACCCATCAGCTGAGCTCAGCTGGGGGAGGAGCTGGGCTCTGGCTGACACTGGTGAACCGCAGGGAGTGACACCCCCTCTCTCAAGCCTCCGTTACTTCATCTGTAAGAACCCTACCTCGTAGGGGTGCAGTGAGGAGGGAACGAAATGCACAGAAAGGCTCTTCAGGGGCAGCGCACGCCGTGCTGGGCCCGCCGTGGTGCCTGCAAGACCACGCTCCCAGGCAGGACTCAGGGGGTCTCAGCCCACGGGGGCAGACGATGGGCTTTCCGGGCGGCCACCCCAGGGTGGGGGCCGCTGAGGTGGGAGGGAGGGTGGTGATCGCCACCTCCTTGCTCTGGGGGGCGGGGGGGGAGCCAGTGCCCAGGAAGCCTGCCAGGGAGAGGAGCCCGTGTGCCCAAGCAGGAATGCGGGCGGGCACGGGGGAAGTGTCACACGCATTCCAGAGGGGGCAGGGACACTCGAGGAGGATGTGACGAGTTCTTTGGGCTCACCAGCGTCCGTGGAAGGGTGTCTGCGTGTCTACGCATCTGCTGTGCCCAAGGCAGGGAGAGGCTTTCTGCAACCCAACTCCTGTCCCATAAGCCCCAGCTCCTAGAGGTCAAGCTCACCCTTCTATCTGTGATGCCCCCATTTACCTCTTCTGTCCTCCCCCCGCAGGCCCCTCAGCCTCTGCCCGGCCCTTGGATGTCAGGTGCTTAGGGTTCTCTTTGCCCATCACTCCACACATTCTCCTGGACAGTCTTGGCCACCCGTGGCCCCAGCTGCCAGGATTGCACTCCTGAACCCTGGTCTCTGGCTTTTCCTGGGCGCCAGACCCTGGACCACCAGCCCCCACCCTGGCTCCTCCCTGTGGGTGCTCCGCAGACACTTGGACTCAGTATGGGCAAGTACGGACACCCAGCATCACCCAGGGCAGAAGCATCACTGACACCTCCCGCTCATACCTGGACTAACCCGCAGGGCCTCCAGAGTTTCCCCCCTAAATAGTGCTCAACTCACTTAGTTCCCTCCACTTTCACCTCCAAAGCCCGGGTCCCCGCTCAGCCCCTCTTAGCTGTCACCCGAACCAGCACACCCACCTCCTTCCTGCTCTCCTCGTCCCCATCAATCCAGCCTCCACGCATCAGCCGGAGGAAGCTTTTCACCCCAGGCCCACCGACTCTGCCCTTGCCCTGCCCCGGTGCCCATCCCGCCCCACCCCCCCGCACCTGTGTAGCCATCTGGACAGTGGCACCGGAAGCTGTTGGGCAGGTCCTGGCAGCGACCTTCGTTGAGGCATGGCTGTGAGGCACACTCGTCCACATCCACGCCACATTCGTCCCCTGCAAGAGGGCCAGCCGGGGTTCCCACCTGGGCCCTCAGAACCAGACTGGAGCTGGAAGGGCCCGTTTTAGAGCCATGGAGACTGAGGCCCAGTGAGACGTGCTGACTCAGACGGGTGGCACAAATGTGGCAGGGCCAGGCCTCAAGCGGAGGCCTGGCATCCCTCCCCCCGCATCCACGCCCTGGTGGACCTGCTTCCCTGGAAGGGTGGAAGGAGACTCACCCTCAAAGCCCGGGGGACAGCGGCACAGGAAGCCGGCAGCGTGGCGGAAGCTGAAGGTGCCGGGGAAGGTGGCCCGGTCGCCTCCGTAGAGCGCTGGGTCCGAGCGCTGCAGGCACTGCCCCCCATGCTGGCAGGGGCCCGACTCGCACTCATCCTCATCCACCTCGCACTGCTGGCCGCTGTAGCCTGGGGGCACGCGCGCGTGGGTAGCAGGTCACACGGGGTCACCGGGCAGCCCCCCTCCACTGCGGCCAGGCTGGAACGACAGCTCAGAATATGCTCACCGATATAGTGAGGGACGGATGCACCGAGGACGGTAGGAATGACCATGGCACCTTCATCAGTGTGCTATTACTATTATTGCTAGTACTACTGAGCACTTTGCATGTGTCAAGGCTTCACGGGCTTTACACCTTTACCCTCCTCGCAACAAAGCCAGGAGCAGGGGCTACGACCAGCCCTATTTTGCAGATCCCCGCAAAAGTGAAGTTCAGAGAAGTTGCAGCTACATGCACATGCTCCGAGGGCAGGTGAGCCCCGCGCACATCTCCCCGCCGCCCCAGACTGCGCCCGTAAGGAGCAGACACACACACACATGCGCGCGCGCACACACCTGGCCAAAAGAGGGAGCGGAAACACGCATGCGCACGCGCACACGCACACACCTGGCCAGCAGAGGCAGCGGAACACGCACGCGCATGCGCACACGCACACACCAGGCCAGCAGAGGGAGCGGAAACACGCACGCGCACGCGCACACGCACACACCTGGCCAGCAGAGGCAGCGGAACACGCACGCGCATGCGCACACGCACACACCAGGCCAGCAGAGGGAGCGGAAACACGCACGCACACACGCACACGCACGCACCTGGCCAGCAGAGGCAGCGGAAGCTCCCGAGGCCCTCGAGGCAGGACGCGTTGTTCGCGCAGGGCGCCGACGCGCACTCTAGCACCTCCTGCTCGCAGCGCGCGCCCTCGTAGCCCGTGTCCGCGCAGTCGCACCGGAACCTGGAGCGGGGCGCGGGGCGCCGGCTGAGCACGCCCGAGTCTCCACCTGCCCCCCCGCCCCGGGCTGCCGCCCGCTCACCCAGCTCACCCGTTGACCAGGTCGTGGCACTGGCCCCCGTGCGCGCACGGCTGGCTCTGGCACTCGTCCAGGTCCAGCTGGCACCTGGTGCCCCCGTAGCCCGGCGCGCACACGCAGCGGTAGGAGCCCACGCCGTCCAGGCACGAGCCCCCGTGCAGACAGGGCGCCGAGGCACACTCGTCCACCTCCGCCTCGCACGTCACCCCTGGACAGGGCCGGAGACACAGACAGACAGATGGACACCCAGAGGGAGGACGAAAGAGGCTCAGGCAGGCCGACCTGAAACCAGCTTCAGACGGCTACAAGGAGCGGAAACCCGAAGATGCCGAGAGAATCCGTCGGTCCATTCGTCCAGAGCAGGTATTTCTTGAGCCGGCAACGGCAATGGGATAGAGACCAGACAGCCGTCCCTCCCTCCCTGAGCTCACAGCAGTGTAGCTGGGGAGACCGGGATTAGGTCAGTATCACATAGATGCGGACTGATTTTTAATTGTGATAAGCTCAGCAATGGGAGCGAAGTGGATCCCCTAAAAGCCAGACCCAAGGTTCTGGCCTGGGGAATTGGAGTCAGGGAAGACTTCTTGGAAGAAGAGCCTTTTGAAAGATGAGTAAGCATTCACTAGATTGGGATGGGGCTGTGCCAGCATTTGGCTTCCAGGCTGGGGAACTGGTCCAGAGCAGCTTGGGGCAGGGACATGGTGCCCTCAGAAAGGGGAGCGTGGAGGGTCAAGAGCAAAGGAGAGAGCAGAGGAGGTGAGGCAGGGCTGGGGGCTGTGGTGGCCTCAGGGGCCCCAGTCTGGGCTTATCCTAAAAGTTGGAAGCAGCTGAGTTACACGATTCTGTCTACACTGTGGAAGGCTCACTCTGCCAGCTTTGAAGAGAGTGTAGAGAGGGATTCCGTTGGGGAGGGACAGGCCCCAGCGAGAAACCAGCTCCTCCTGGTTTCCCCTGCACCTTCTTGCTTCTAAAACCCCAAGTCCAGGGAAGCCCCTCAGCCCTGGGCGCAACTGAGACAGTTGGGCGGCCCGCAGGGGAAGAGATGTGTGCAGATGAAGGGAGATGGAGAATCTCAGGGTTTGGGGATGTACTGCCTGAGTTCATCCGGGGACCCACATGTTACGGCAGACTCCAGAGGACCTGCCCCTGCCCCCTATGTGGGGTTGGTCCTGGGGGGCCAGAGACCCAGCTGGCTCCAGCTGGAACCTGCCCCCTTCCCAGCTCAGTGAGCACAAAACACAGCCCCTCCTTCCTGTGACCCCTCACTCCTCCCGCCCCAGGCCCACTCCCACCCTCTGTGCCAGGGGGAGCCAGGCCCTGGCCGCCTGGAATCCCAACCTCCCCCGCCTGGCTCCGAACGGAAGGAGGAGAAGAGCAATGAGTCATGGCTGACTCTGCCCCCGCTCACATCCGCAACTCACCCAGAAAGTGTGACCCAGGGCGCCCGGGCACATCTGGCGCACTCACCTGCTGGCACTCACACACCTCCGTTCCCACGGATGCACTCAGGGAGCGCAGACACCCGCAGATAGAGACACACACAGGCCCTCCGCCTGGCCTCCCTCACACACACACAACTAACACTCCAGACACCGAGACTCTCAAATGGTGAGAAGGATACGGGGGACCGTCTCCAGAGTCCGTTCCAAAGTGCCGAGATCCATCTCTTCACTATAAGCTCCCTCCCCTGGGGCCCAGCCCCCCTCCCCACCCCACCCCCAGTGTGCAACCCTTGCTCTGAGGTGCCCTCAGAGCAGAGTTGTCTGAATTCAGGGTTGAACTAGAACCAGGAGTGTTTATACTGCAGTGCTCCCCACTGCCCTGGATGTAGCCTCTCCCAGACCCGTGCCCAGCTACCCCCTCTCCTTCCTGGCTTCTGGACAGTCGCTCCGGGATGCTCCTGATTACAGCGTGGATGGGACTGGGACAGGGCCATACTCTGGAGGAGAGAACCAGCATGTACGCATGCCAGTCTGTGTTCTGAGCCCTTGAATACTTGTGTATACATTATCCACCTGCTTGAGACAGCAGGGATCACTGGGGTACATTCACGTTACAGTTTGAACAAGACCACCCGTGTCTCTCTGCTGGAGCTTTAGGGGCTACCCAGAGGGGAAGAGGGTCCACCTTACAACCTGAACCGTACCAGGGGTGTCCATTCTCTAGAACCATCAGATGAGCCAGACGGCGTCTACACTACAGCCTGACACAGGTCTGGAGTGAGTAGATGCTAGAAAGACTGTCTAGACGTGTCCTCATTAAAGCCAAACCAGGCGTACTTGCACTCTGGTCCCACCAGAGATGCCTGGGGGTGTCTGCACCCCCAGCGCCAAACTGAACTCCAGAAGGGACTGAAATAACCTCTGTCCAGTGTCTGTTAAATGTCAGGCACCAGGCGCACTCACATGCTCATACTGTCATCCAGAGCTGCCAGGTTAGCTCGAGAAGCATCCATTCTGTAGCAAGACCCAGAGCAGAATGCCCTGGAGCTTCCAGGGTGTCTGGGGGTGTCTCTGTACTAAAGTCAAAGCTGAATGTGTGATTTTACACCCTGAGCCACTGATGGGATGGACATTACGGGCCTCCTGCCAGGACGTGAGGCCATTACCTGCATAACCAAGGGGACAGCGGCACTCATAGCGATCAGCCAGGTTGTGGCAGGTGGCCCCGTGGCGGCAGGGCCGGGATGCACACTCATCGATGTCCAGCTCGCAGCGTGGGCCCTGGAACCCGGGCACGCAGTAGCAGCGAAAGCCGTTGGGGTCTGGACCCTGGGGCACGCACAGAGCGCCGTGGTGGCACGGCTGGGTGGCACAGCCCTGGGGCTCCGTGGGCCCACAGGTGTAGCTACCATTCTCCATAGCCTGGCACTCGGTCCCTGGAGCGCACGGGGCTGAGGCACAGACACTTGGGGTCTCCGAAGGCACCGTTCCTGTAAAGAGAGAAAAGGGGCTGGGCAGGGTGGACCAGGACGTTTCCCTCCCCACCCTCGGGCCCACTCCAGACCCCAGAGCCAGAAAGCAGCATGGGCCTGTCTGTATTCAGGAGGATGGAAGGAAGGCCAGGGGCTCTGCAAGCCACATCCCCACAACCCATGCACAACTACAGCCGGAGCTGAGACTGGTTCAGGAGAGTCTCCATGAAGAGGAATGGGACCCGGATGTTTGCGCTCCCCCCGCCCTGCCCCCCATGCCCCAGTAGGATTAGAGGACAGACTCTCTCTGACCCTGGGAGCTTTGCACTCTGCTGGCCCATCCCCTCCCAGCAGAGCCCCTTTGGGGCAGGCACTGTCATGCCCATTTTATAAGAGAGCAAATTGAGGCTCAAGCAAGAAAGTGAAGACTTTTTTTTAAGATTTATTTATTTATTGGGGTGTCTGGGTGGCTCAGTCATTGGGCATCTGCCTTCGGTTCAGGTCATGATCCCAGGGTCCTGGGATGGAGCCTCACGTCGGGCTCCCAGCTCCACGGGAAGCCTGCTTCTCCCTCTCCCACTCCCCCTGTTCCCTTTCTCGCTGTGTCTCTCTCTGTCAAATAAATAAATAAAATCTTAAAAAAAAAAAAAAAAAGGATGTATTTATTTCACAGAGAGAGCACAAGCAGGGAGTGAGAGAGGGAGAAGCAGACTCCCTGCTGAGCAGGGAGCCCGATGCTGGGCTCCATCCCAGGACCCTGGGATCATGACCAGAGCGGAGGGCAGATGCTTAACCGACTGAGCCACCCGGGCGTCCTGAGAGTGAAGACTCTTGCCTGAGGTCTCATGGCAAGTTAACACTGGGACAGCCTTCAAGCCTATCACATGTTTCAGCCCTCCCCCATCCGCCCAGAGAGGGGGGTCTCCTCTGGGTGTCCCCTTCTACAGCTCCGTTTCCTCCTCCGGGGTGGGGGGGCTCCTCCCCTGTCCCCTCCACCTCTCCTGCTAGGGGTCTGGCAACTCCATCCCCAGGTGAAACCGGAGATGGAGGACTTCAAAGGCAGGGACTGGGAGCTGGGCCCCCCTCCCTGTCCTTCCTCCCAGCCACCTCGGGCCTAGAAACCTCTCTGGGAATCCCTGGCCCTCACGGTATCCCCGGCCTCAGCAATTGCCTGACCAGCTGGCCTGGCCAAGGTCACAGGGTGCAGGGCAGGTGTTGAGACCTGCTGACTGACAGCTGGCTCAGGCCACTGCTGCCACCACCACGCTAGAGGGTCACCTGCCAGTCTGGAAGCCAAGCCTCGGGGAGGGCCAGCCCCCCCCCTCCTGAGAGCCTGTAGCGCTGGTTAAGAACTTAGGCTTTGAAGTACAACTACCCTGGGCTCAGATCCCTGCTCAGTTACTGGCTCTGAGACCTTGAGCAGGTCATTTCTCCTACTGAGCCTCTGTCTCACACGGGAGAGGGGATGGTAACAGGGCATGCCTCATGTGGGAGGATTCAAAGCCTCAGGTACTGCCGTTGGCCACTTGCAGGTCCTCAGTAAGGGCTGGGGGAGGGGAACCACCCACGAGCAGGAGGCACCCCCAACCTGGGGCTCTGCGAGGCGCCCCTCCCCTGCCCATGTTGTCATCCAGACACTACCCAGGCCCAGAACAGCTTCAGGCCCTGCACCTCCCTTCCCCCACCTTGGTGAAGACCCCCAGATAAGGCTCAGCGTCATCCACATTCCACCAGGCAGGGCCGTCCACTGGCCGACCCCCGCCCTTCCCAGCCGGGGCCCAGCAGGACGAGGGACAGGGATATGGAGACACAGACCTCGGCCCCAGGGAGAGAACCTGATTGCCACCAACGAGTGCCCAGAGCACCTGGTACAGCTGGGGCATGCGCTCACTCATTCCCCGACCGGGGGCCCCGGCACCCAGCCGGGGCTAGGCACATTGCAAGGGGGCAGAAGGTCTGAAACACTGTAAGGCCAAGATGACCCGTAGGGCTCTAGTGTCCACAGCCCCTCTCTGACCACAGTTCCCTCCCCAGCTCAGGGCCTCCATCCCAGCCCCCTCTCCCAAGCCTGGTCATGTAGGAGAGGGCCGAGGCATCTGGGCCTCTCGGAGGGGCTTCTGGGCAGCTCATCTTTCTTTTTCCCACCCCAGCCACTGTGGCTGATCTGTTTAGAGCCACATCCTTTAGGGCTAGATGGCCAGATGAGGGTGGGAAGATAGTCTGATGGAGGCGGGAAGGTAGTCTGATGGGGGTGGGAAGATAGTCTGATGGGGGTGGGAGTGGATCGAGCTCTCTTAGGAAGGGACAGAGGTTTGGGCATCAGAAAGGCCTGGCTTCTGGAGTTCGAACAGTGCCACCTCATGGGGTGCTGTGAGGAGCCACCGAGGGGACAGGAGTGAAGGCCTGGCACCCAGTGAGCTTTCATGAAGGGCTGTGGCCATTTTGATCAGGGTCCCTCAACCCAGCACAGCCCAGGACCGCAAGACAGTAACCATAGCCTCCACTCTGAGGAGCCCTGGCTGCCGGGTCCTGCACCAGGCGGCCCTTCATTTAATGCCAACAAGTCACTGCTCATCTGTGTGGCCTAAGGGACCCCCACCCGAATCTGGGGCTTTGCCCCCAGTTCAGAGCCTTCCATTTCAGAGCAGGTGGGACCAGGCTGGGGAGACAGGGCATGGGGGAAATGGGCCAGGCGCTGCATCGCCATGGGAGCAGGCGGCCCGTGGCCCTATACGCTGGCAGCCCACGGAGTCCAGCAGCAGGGGAGGAAGGGGCTCCTGCAGTCAGAGCCAGGCGGAGAGGGAGGGAGCTCCCTATCCCAAGAGGCACACAGTAGCACCAAAAGCCTGGATGGGAGAGACAACCCTCTTTCTTGTGTACTCCCAATTCTCTTCATGTTTACCTTAGGAGATGGGTAGTGCTATTATTCCTGTTCTACAGCTGAGGGAAGGGAGGCTCAGACATGAGGGGACCTCACTGTCCCACAGCCTGTGAGGGGCTGGAATCCAGACCCAGGTCTCGCTACTCCAGAGCCTTCACCCCTGGGTTTCTTGAACCCCGGGCTTGTATTAAGAATACAGATTTCTGGGGCATCTGGGTGGCACAATCGGTTGAGCGTCCGACTCTTGGTTTCAGCTCAGGTCATGATCTCAGGGTCGTAAGATCGAGCCCCGCGTGTCATCGGGCTCCACGCTCAGGGGGAGTCTGCTTAAGATTCCTCCTCCCCTCTAAAATAAATAAATAAATCTTAAAAAAGAAAAGAAAGAAAAGCAAGGAAGGAAGAATACAGATTTCTGGCCCCCCACTCCAGACCTAGAGATTCAGAGCTGTCGGGCCTGGGCCCGGAGAATCTGCACTGCAGCATGCTCCCTGGGGAATCCTTTGCACCTGGAGGCCTGGGAACCGCTGGCCTCAGTCCTCTGTCGGGCAGGAGTGAGACCAGAAGGCCAGGCTAGCCCTGGGCTGAGAGGCAGGGAGGTGAGGGCAGTAGGGCAGCGGGAGGGGGGGTGGGGGGCCTGGGCCAGGCTGGGGGCGTGGCCTGTTGCCAGGGTGACGAGGGGCCTGTGCTTATCTTTACAAATCCCTCCTGACCTCTCAGGACGACCTGGCAGGGGAGGGATTAACTGACACACGCCCCTCCCCTTCGACCTGCTGCCCCGTCCCCGGGAAAGGCCCAGATCCCACTGCCGGGAGGGAAATTCTCTCCCCAGAGAGGACGATCTCGCTATGATAACAGTAACTATTTACTGAGTGCGCACTATGGGCACCAGGCCGCGCCACTCATCTTGCCTCTGTGATTACATGATTACAATTGATTCAAGCCAGGAAAGGTGGGTGCTGTTTTCTAACTCAGAGAGGTTATAAACTTGCCCCAAATCATCCCTCAAAAAACTAAGAAGCCGGTTATCTCCTCCAGACTTCTGGAAGGTGCACATCTCCCAAAGCAAGTGAAATTCCCACTCTGCAAACTCGACATTGCCACCCATGCATTGTCATTTTAGTGCATTCCAGCCCAGCCTTCCCCGGGCACTGGAAACGGTCTCTGAAGGTTGGCGCAAGGGTGGAGGTTCCAGGGTGGGCCTGGGCAGAGCGGTCGGTCTTCCCTCTTTAACCAGAACCGGGCTGTTGGCAGTCCCACTGTGCTTTGGGTCCCACTCAGTGCCTAGTAACTCCTCCTTGATGTGCACTTATAACAGGCCTCGTGATAACTGCTAACAACTGAGGGGAAGTGTTTACTGAGGGTGAGTTTTGAGAAGCTTCTTGTCTTGACCTGCAAGAAAAAGGATTTCTAAGAAGTGGCCCGAGATCTTGTAAGATGTGGGAGCTTCTGCCATAGGGGCAAACGCTGTTCATCTAATCTCACTAGGCCCCAAGGACAGGAGTGACTACCCACTGCCTCAGAGCCACCAGGAAAGGGCTAAGTTACCCTAACAAGATGGGACAGTTTGGAATACTCTTCCACAAAAATGTTTACGCCCCCCTCCAGGCTAAAAGAGGGGTCGATATCGATAATTTTGGTAACAGAAGTGGTGACAATGACTTCCAGGATTCACCGCCCACCCTGTGCCTGGCACTGGCCTATCCCAGTGTTTCCAGACCTCAGTCTCAGAGCCCAAGGCCATGGAGACACTTCCCTGCGGGGGTAAGACAGACCTGGCGAGGCCTTGCCACCCGAACAGGCCGCTTTTATGAGTGGTCTCTGGTCTAAAATGTCCTCGGAAACTGGGGCTTGCAGGCCAAACCCGAGTTGGAGAACCCCTGTGTTTTCCCAGCAAATTCTCGGGACGCCCTCAGAGTTAGCTCGTTGGCCCCCCGAAGGGGCAAAGGCGCAGAGAAGGGACATGGCTTTCATAGGCTGGTCTACACACTAGCTCCGCGACCCTGGGCAAGTTCCTGACCCTCTCTGGGCCTCGTTTCCTCCTCTGTAAACTGGGGCTGTTAGAGCCGGCCCCGCAGAGCAGTGGGGAGAGTCTCAGTCCGTCGTGTGGGGCGCCCAGCTGGCTCGGTGGTAGAGCCTGTGACCCTCATACTCAAGGGTGTGCATTCAAGCCCCATGTACTTAAAAATAAAATCTTTAAGGGGCACCTGGCTGGCTGCATCGGTGGAGCATGTGACTCTTGATCTCAGGGTTGTAAGTTCAAGCCCCATGTCGGGTGTAGAGATTACTTAAAAATGATAAATAAATATTAAAAATCTTTAATAAAAACAACAACAACAACAGCAAAAACCAAAGTCCATCACGTGAGTCCGTTAGCATAGTATCTTCCAGGGGGTGGCTGATGGTGCTGTTTATTCATTGACCAACAAACGTTTACTTGGAGCAAACGCTGTCTAGCCAACCAATCCTGGATGCTGGTCCACATGCGTGTGGCACCCCACTCTGTCCCTGCCTCCCTGCCGCCGTCCCACAGCCCTCCCCCTCTCCCCAGGGCTGGTGGGAGGAGGGGCCAGACGCAGGGACGGGAATGGGGCTGCTGCCCTTTGTCAGCCAGGCTCCCGGGCTGTGAGAGCCCAGCATGCCCCATTGTACTCCGAGATGCTTGGTCCTCTCCACAGAAACCAGCTAGGCTTTTGTGGCAGAGTGGGCCCAGGATGGAGGGGCTCAGCTCAGGGCCTGGCAGGCCTGAGTGGCAGAGCCAGGGGCCCAGGGCTTCCAGAAACCCAATCCCCTTGGGGATGGAAATTACTTTCCAAGTGACACCACCGTCCCCAACCCCTCTCCTCCTGGCAGCCAGGCCTCGGGTGCTGGTATCCAGAAGTGCTCACGCCCACGGTGCCCTCACCCCAGCTTTTGAGGATCCCCAGGGAGGGGGCTCCCTGCACAGAAATCATAGTGCGACAGGCTGCCCCTGGGCACCCCAGCAGTGGGATGGAGATGAGCGTGTCACTCAGCGGCCACTTTTTCTGTGGCGTCCATCTCCTTTGTGTTCACTCTGCCCCATGGTTCACGTGAGCGTGTGTTTGAGTGTGAATGCACACGTCGCTACCCGCACACACCAGTGTGTGTGTATGCGTGTGAGTGCACGTGCCTGTGGACCCCTGTTCACGTGGCGGTGGGGTGTGCCCTTGTGCGTGCCACACCAGCGTGCGGGTGTGTGTGTTTGCAGGTGTGAGTGTGCACACGGTAGGGCAGGGGGCAGATAGCAGATCCACACACCAGGATTTCAAGCCCCTCATGGGCAGAGAGCAGGCCCTCGGCTCCTCTCCTGAGCCCCAGATTTGCGTCAGGAGCCCAGCTCCTAAGCCCCCATCCCTGCCTGAGCCTCAGTGTCCTCCACTATAAAATGGGGTCCTCATCCTCCCCAGGGGCCCTTCAGGGAGGAGGAGATGAAAGCGTTGTGAGCCAGGCCCCATGAATGGGGAGGAGGGCCCCAGGTAGGGGTCTGGGGAAGCCTGACCTCCCACCCTGGGAGTCCGAGGGCTGGGTCTCCCCCCAGCCGGCAGTGAAGTGCAGGCCACTCGCCCTGGTTGGCTCCCTCCTCCAGCAGGAGAGGCGGGGTCAGGGGACTTCCCAGGCCTGGCCCCGTAGCTATAGTGACCAAGACAAAGCGTCCCCCAGACCCCCCAGGAAGAAGTCCAGGCTGCCTGCGCACACGTGAATCCTCTCGGACAAAAGCAAAACCGTTTGGCGAATGGGGTCTGGCTTAGGAAGCCCTTTCAGCTGGGTCTGGAGTGCCGGGGAGGGGACAGCGGTGGACACACGTGCTCCCAAGTGCCTGGCCACCCCCCAGGGGCCCCACAGCACCCCTAGCCCCCAGTACAGGCAAGGGAACACACACGTGGAGGGGATGCAAGTAGACGCCCCGCTCCCCTGGCCGCCTTCCCCCTCCCCACAGCGATCCACTGGGCTGGGGTCTGCTGCCCCCACCCCGGGTCCCCCTGTCGAGAGCTAAGACACAGTTCAACCCACTTGACAACTTATGTCCCACAACTTGTGCTAGGACGCAGCCCACCACACCCAGAAAGCCCCAGACAACGACTCACGGCTCACCCGGCTCACAACTTTAAGGCACCCACAGCCCAGCGCACACGGGCAACAGACTCTGGGACGAGGCTCACACTACCTGCAGCTCCCCACGCTCAGGCCTCAGCCCGGGACTTCCCAGCCCCAACACCCCTCCCAGGCCACACCGCCCATCCCACGACCCCTTCACAAAGGCCCCCATGCCACACAGCAACCCCCACGGCCCAGGACACACTCCCCTGCACGCAAGGTGGCCCGCAGAGCACACCCCTCTGCACCCACATCTTGGCCTGTGCCCAGCCCCGCAGTCGGGCCTGGCACCCACACAGACAGCCCCAGGGCCTGGGGTATCTGCTTTGGGAGAGAGACCCTGCCCCAGTCCACCCCCCCACCCCCACCCCAAGGCTTATGCCCCAACTCACCACCCAGGAGGGTGAGGGCAGGAGCCAAGAGCAGCAACCGCAGCGGGAGAGGGGCCAGGGGCCTGGAGGCCGGGGTCCCAGGCCTGGCCAGCGCCATGGCAGCGCGCTCAGCTCCCGGCTGTGGGAACAGGCGGCCTGGCTGGCTCGGCACCCCCCTCTCCCTCCAACCAGCACTAATGCCGTGGACAGAGGCCCGGCCCCTCCCTCCCTCCCCTCCCGTCTCCTCCCCCACCGCAGGCCCTCCCAGGCTGCTCCTCCGGGAGCGGATTCTAGAGGAGGGGTCTGACCCACCCCATCTCCCCAAGCCCCAGGGCTCCAGACAGGCCTCAGGGGCCCCTGCAAGTCTGACCTGGTCTTCGTGCACCCCCCACCCCCCCCGCCCCCACCCCCACCTTTCAGGTCTTGCTGCCTCAGCCTCCTGGCTGGGGAGGATTTCTCTTCTTTTCCCCAGATGATGCCAACTACTCCCAAGTCCTAGGTTATCCCACCCTGCTGGACACGCCCCCATCTCTTCTCAGCCTGGGCCCCCCTCCCCAGCCCAGGCCTGAGCAGCCAGCAGCCTTCCAGACCTCCTCTCTGTGCAGAAGCCCCAGCCCTTTCCACCCAGCTTGTTTCCTCCCGGTGCTCCCCACCTGAACAAGGTACCCCCACCCTGCAGCCAAAGCCCCCTTCCCCTCCCCACACTCTGCCCACCAGCTCCTGGTGGCTCTTCCTTCTCACTGTCTCTTAATCCCATCCCTCCCCTAGACCTAACAAATGACCCTTCCCAGTGTGGCCCTCGGGTGGCCCCTGGCTCCTTCCACCCTCACCACTCCCTCACCAGCCAAACTGCACCTTTTCCATTTCTCCCCTTTGGCCTAAATCTTTGCCTCTGCCATTTGCAACTCTGGAAACCTCACTGCAATCCAAGGCAGCCCACTCTACTGAGTGGCAGTTCCGACTAAGCAAACTTTCCCGCTCCCCTGCTGGGAAGTCCTTCCTGTTGTCTAACCTTACAGTCTCTTGCTGCACTTGATGTTTGCTTGCTGCAGGCAAGGGAATGTTGTTTACTTGGCGGGGGGCGGTTCTTTGGGGGACCTGGACGCAGGAATCCAAGCCATCTCAAAGCCACTACAACATCAAACTACCATTTTTTCCTCCCCTGCCCTCAGCTCCAGGGGAGGAAGAAACCCTTGCTGAAAGGACTTTCTGAAGCTAGCCACTGGCCTCTGCCAATGCATCCCATTTGGTTTAATTCAGTGATCATGGACTCAGGCCACGGAGAACCTGCGCTGAGCTCTGGGATGCGCCCTCACACCCAGAGGACACAGTCTGGAGAGACGGACCTGAGCCGTGAATGAGGGAGCTCAGGCCGTGCTAGCAGGTCCATGGAAAAGCAGGGAGAAGGGCAGTGGGCATCACACGGCGCATGGGTGCCCCATAGCCACGCTGTGCTCCAACCCTGGCAAAGGGAGCCAAAGACCTGGGTGGACCCCTCCTCCACATCCCACGCCATCCCCACCTGGAGTCTTGTTTCCTCTGGGGTGGGAGGTGCTCCTTGGTCTCTGGGACCCTCCTCACTCCCAAACCACCTTTAATTCCCTGCCTCTCACATACCAGGATCTCCCCACCACCACCAAGCCCCTCTCCACTCTGTGAGAAAAGCACAGACCCCACAGCTAAATAGATCTCAGTTTGAGCACAGCTCTACCACTGATCGGCCGAGTCATCTCAGCACGTGACTTCCTTCCCTGGGCCTCAGTTTCCTCATCTGTAAAATGGAAATAACAGTTACCTTGTAAAGCGTTAATGAGCTGAATCGGCAGTGCAACTTCTGTCTGTTCTGTGTCTCAGAGGTTCCCGAGAGGTCCAAGCAGCCCGGGGAGCGGCGCACAGGAGGACGACAAGGCTCCCACGGCCCCGCGGGTCTCCGGACACAGACATCCGCGCTTTTGCCCTGAGCCCTGAGGTCAGAAGGACTCCGGTCCAAACTCCCACCCGCGCCCGCGCCCGCGCCCCTGTCCTGCAGCCGCTGTGCGCCACCTTGTGGCCAGACCCGGGAGTGTCCTGCGAGGTCTGGAGGGCGCTGGATGGGCGGAGGTGGACAGGGAGGGAGGGATGCAGAAACTCAACAGCGCGGGCGCGGGAGTCCCTGAGAGCGAGAAGGGGCAGGCGGGGGAGACGCGGCTTGGCAGGAGGCCGAGGTCAGACGGGGCAAGCCGTCCACATGCACTCCCCGTTAGGGTCTGGAGAAGAGACAGTGAGTGGGCCAGCCCCGCTGCGGAGATCCTCCCCACTTGGGGGGCAGGTGTGAGGAAGGGGAAAGGAGACCTTCTTTTACCCCCCTCAACAACACAGCGTTGTCCCCATTTTACAGATGAGGAAACGGAGGCTCGGGGAGGTGAGATTGGCTGCTGGGGTCCCACAGCCCGTCTGTGCGGGGGCGGGATTCGAACTCGGGGCTGCCTGACACTGGCCCTTTACACTCCTTGAATCTTTGACTCCAGGTTGAGTAGGTGCGCTCAGTAATCCACGCTACTCACGAATTATTTGCTGACATCCTGGTCGAGGGCACCCAGCGCCTCCGGAGCCGAGGGAGATGTGACAGGAAAGCTTAGTGCTGGGCCGCCCCAGCTTTGGCATCAGCCCCACTTTGTATGAATCCTGATTCTGCTCTCTGCCCTTACGCAGGGTTTTGTCGGTCTGTTTTACTTCTCTGGACCCTCATTTCCCCAAGTGCAGGATGGGATAAGAGTACCTGCACCACAGTACTCTGAGGAGTGGGCGGCGGCCACCAGGTGTTGGTTGGGGGGAGGGGATGGGCGCCCCCCCCCCCCCCCCCCCCCCGGGGGCTGCACCCCGCTGAGGACATCTCCAGGAGGGATGCCTCTGGACCCTTCCAAGTGACGCCTGCCCTGGATCTCCCCACCCGGAGCCTGCATCTCCCTTCCCAAGGGCCCCTCCCCCCCCCCACTGATCCCAAGGACTTCCTTCCCTCCGGCTTCCAGGAAGTGGCCTGTGGAGGCAAGGCAGGAGAGATGAGGGAGGGAGGAGGGGAGGGCCCGGGGGTATTTCCTCCGCCTGTGGCTCCCTGCGCCGGGGGCTGGGGCCCTGCTGACTACAGCTCCAACCTGAAGCCCCTCTGTTGCTTCAGCTCTCACCAGTTCAGGTAACCCTGTTCCCTTTGTGGCCAAGGGGGGCCACCTGCAGCCCTGACTTCCCGATCTCTCAGAGGCCTTCCCCACTGTCACCCACTCCCTCCTTCTTGGAACCGTTTCCCCTGGCTTCCCTCCTACCTTCCCGGCTGCCCCTTGCTCTCTTTCCTCCCCAAATGTTGGGGTGCATGGGGATCTGCTCCCATCCCCCTGCCCTTCTCACACCTCCTTCCCTGGGTGAGCCTGTTGATGCCTATGAGCTCTCTGCCCATGGTTCTTAACCATTTCAGTTCCCCCTTGACAGATACCTCGAATCACCCTTTATTCCCCTAAAATGAAATGGCATACGTATGCATATAATTCCCCAAGGAGAACCATCCCAGCGCCCTAACTGAACTATCAGAATGAGCCATTATAGGCTAATGGTGAAGTGCACAAACAGTGGTTCAAATCCTGGCTTCTATACTTTCCAGCTGTGTGACCTTGGGTAAGTCCCTTAACCTCTCTGTGCCTCAGTTAGCTCTCCAGTAAAAAAAGGGGGGGGGATTTTTTTCCTCTATGTAGCACTTTGCTGGCTAGAGTTGTTATGAGGATTAAGTGAGTAATTATTCATGAAGTATTTAAAACAGTGCCTGGCACATGCTAAGAGCTAAGCGAGTTCTGATTAAACTAATAAGGAAAGTAATTTAAGAGGAGGTGTGTTTCAAGTTGTAAATACTTTTATCGACTGCACTAAAAGACATGCTAAAATAGCAAGACGCTTGTACCTATACATAGAGCCCCCTGAATGTGACAGCCCCGAATGCGGACTGGTGAGGAGACTGTCAAGTTGGCAATTCAGATACCACAAGTAGTGTTGACATTAAGAATGTAATTTTCTGAAATGGTGACAACTCTGGGTAAGGTTCTCTACAAGATAAAGAGCAGTCTTCTTTCAATTTACATGGAGGCCATATTTCTGGCAATTTCAGGGTATGTTGAAATTCAGAGCATTCATACAAAAATGCACAAGACTTGGGCTCTTGCTCAGACACAAACAGGTGTTTTTTCCTCTACTTCGATGTCTGGTAGAACATTCCAAAGTCGAAGGGCATATGGGACATTCTTTGTGGTATGGGCTGTTCTGCACATCGCAGGGTGTCCAGAACCCTGGGCCCCACCACTAAATGCCAGCCGTGGCCCCCAGTCATCATGAAAATAGACAGCACCCCTTAAAATTCCCCCCAAAAAAGCATCCAGGAGGCCCCTGGGTTCTATACCAACTGCCAGACTTTTCCAAATCCCAAATTGTGTCTCCTGCTTGTTGACTTCCAGTTACCCTCAGGCCAAGTTCAAATTCCTGAGCCTGATGCCCAAAGTCCTCATAATTCAGCTTCCTGCTTACCTTCCCACAGGCCCCACCCTCCCCCTCCCCCCTACACTCAGCTGCTAATTCTCCCCCTATTCCCAGCTAAACACACACACACACACACACACACACAATTGTTTTTTTGCTGTTAAGTCTTTGCTCCCGTGT
>NC_138382.1:69909595-69976145 GCF_054177405.1 Leptonychotes weddellii | reverse complement strand
CTGGCGTCCCCTCCTCAGAGCAGCCTCAGTCCCCCCAGGCTTGTTGGGGCCTCTCCTGTGCTCCCCCGCAGACCTGTGGGCTTCCCCAATTGACCTCAGCACTGAACATACCCTGTTCCAGTTGCCAGTCTCCATCTTAGGAGGTCTGCACCATCCTAAGGCAGAGCACATAGCAGGTGGGAGCCATTCGCCTTTGGCCTTCAGAAGCTCACATCTAGTGCAAAGGCAGACACATGGACAATGCTGGGAGACACTTGCTCAGAGCCTGGTGGGAGCCCCAAGCACAGAGAGGCCAGCCGCCAGAGGGCAACTTCCCAGAGGAGGTGGAACCTTGGGGTGTGGATAGATTTCCAGGTAGAGAGCTAGAGAGACCAGGCTGAAGACTCAGTGTGGGCAAAGGTCAGTTGTGCAGCTGTCCCATCAGGGATTGCAGGCAAGTGAGTATGGCCTGCGGTCAGGATGTGGAGGGGCCGTGGTCAGAGGTGAGGCTGGCACACCAGCAGAGAAGAGCTCATGCCGAAGATGCCAAGGAGGCGGGGCTTTGTCCCGGGGGCACTGGGGAGCCGTGGGAGGGACTGAAGCACTGCCGCGCGGGAATGATACATTCGGTCTGCATGCGGCACAGGGCCCTCTGGGGGGAATGTGGAAGATGCACTGTAGGAGGGCAGGAGTAGAAATAATCCGGGGCAAGGTCACAAAGCCTAATTAGGACAGGGATGAGGGTAGAGAGAAGGGTGGGCATTTGTGTGGCTGAAACAACAGAGCTTGAGGTCTGCTGGGGCTGAGAAAGAGGGAGAAGGCTAGCGTGCTTCTCTGGGGAAGCATCCCAGCTTGGTGGACGACCCCCCCCCCCCGCCCCCGCCCCAACCAGGGGTGAGGGTGGAGCCAGGAGCAGTCAGGTGCCCCTCCTCCCCAGCCCACAGGACAAGCTGCAGGCCCCTCTGGGGTCACTAGAGGGAGCTCCAGGATAGGCCAGGCTCCCCTCCCAGCGGTGACCAGCCTTCACCCCCCAGGGGCTATGACCCCCCTCCCCACGTTCAGATGTGGGCTTTGGGGGTCCTGCCAGGGCCTGGCCCAAGTGCAGTTGCTCACAGACTTGGGCCACCTCGTCCTCCAGCCACTGGGTTTGCCGGGGGCAGGGGGCATTTCTTGAGCTGAGAGCAGGTGGGGGCAGAGGTTGGGGACTGCCAGCAAGCAGCACAGACAGCCTGTCCTGCCTTACCTTGCACCTCACCCTCTACTCCCACCGGGAGAGGGGAGCAACCCGCTCAAGGTCACATCACTGTCAGAGGCAAGGCCAGAGCCAGCCAGAACTGCTGTCCCCAGCTGGGGATGGAAATGGACCGGAGCGCCCAAGTCAGAGCAGCTCTTGAACCAGAACAGTGCAAGCAGCCTTGGCAAGACCCCCTGTCCCTTCCTACAAGACCTTCGGCGAGTGGGGGGGGGGGTTTCCTTGAGCCACCTCCCCGTGTCACCTGGGACCCCCAGGTGTGGGGGAGATAGCTTTCCTGGCCTGGAGGCAGGGAGAGCCTAGCAGGTTCAAGGAATGGGGCCGAAGGCAGGATGGCCCGAGGACTGATGGCTGCTGGGGGGATGGCGCCCCGTTAGGGAGTCTGGGGGCCACCTGGGAGCAGGGGGGCTTCAGCAGGCCGCCTCCATAGGAGGCAATGCCCAGAGAGCTCAATGCCAGGACAGCCTGGCATTTGCAAAGGATCGCTCCAGCTGCAGAAAGGGGAGGGGCAGGATTACAATTTTTGGAAAAGTGATTGGCCTCTCTACTTGAGTCTAAATGACACAGTCTTTTAAATTTTTATGAAAACAAAAAATGAATAACGAATGGAGACCCAGAAAGAGGAAATCCATTTCCCTTTGAATCCAATGGAAAGAGCACATCCAACCCCAAAATAATGTCAGCAGGATTGTAATCATCTGTAACAAAAGGTGCAATCCCAGCCGAACTCAGTGCAAGCTGCCTCCTCAGTTGAACCGAGAACCCTGAATCTGAAGCCCCTTTCAACAACACGGCTCTGGTGGCCCACGTGGAGGTTTAGGTGGGGGCAGGGACTAACCCAAGGTCATATGGCAAAGTTGGAACTGGAACAGACTCCTGACTCTCAAGCTTGGGTCTCCTCTCTCTGTACACGCCTGTTTGTCTGCACACGCTACACACACACACACACACACACACACCCCCCACACAGGAAATGCTTTCCAAACTCAGATATGCAAATACCTGCATACAGACAGACTCACAGATTTGCTCACCTAGGCACACCTACTTCCCCGGCTAGAAGTGTGTGGACGTCCACACATACCCCCCAGAGCACCCAAATACATAGACAAACATATTTGCATTCACACACACAGGTGCTCATACACACGAATATCTGATCACGCCAAATCTAAATACTCACATGTATCCAGATCCCGGCACAGGACACACACATGCAAATATCTACAGGTTCAAACACATCCCTCAGTGCACATCTACAAACACACCACTCACATAACAGACACACAGACTGTCCTAAACATTCACGGACACACTCACGGGAACGGCATACCTCACAGCCCCGTGAGGCCCACCAGCCGACACTCCGGGCTAAACAGCCATGTCCTCCGGCTCACCCCCAGGCGTGCTGGTGCTGAGGGCAGCGGGGAGTGTCCTGGAGACCCTGCCACCCCTCTGTAAGGGCCTGGGGATCTGAGATGGGCAGATGCTGCCTCCTGTGGGAGCCCAAGGACACCAGGCCCTGTGCACGGAGCCAAGGCTGATTCATGGCAAGTGCCCAGGCAGCTTGGGGGCCGGGAGCTGCCCCCAGGCCCACCCTCGCTCAGCCCCGGGCTCTCCCCTCCCAACAGGAGTGTGTGAGTGGGTGGGTTCCAGTATGTGTCCTATTGGGGGGCAGGCAGGGGCAAAGTCAAGATGGATGAATTCAGCTACTATGTGGCTTTAGGTTTCCTTCTTTCATTCATTCATCTGATACTTAATAACATTTTGTGAATCAGGCAGAACAAAGACAAACAAAGGGCTAGGAGGGCAGTCTGGGGGAGGACAGGTGCGCCCAGAGCGGAGCTCTTGTATTACACATTGTGACAATTACACAGAGCTGAGGAGCTGAGAGACCTGAGCTACGCCTGCGCTGTGGGACTGAGCAGTTCACATTCTTATCTGAGCCTCAGGTTCCTTCGTCTGAGAAATAGGGACCACAGTCTCCCAGACCACCTCTTGGGTTTGTTGTTAGAATCAAATTTGATGATAGGTGTGGCAGTGCTTTCGGGGAGAAAGGGAAAGGTTTAGTAAAATAAGAGTCAGACATTTACTAGGCACCAGCTGTGGGCCAGATCCATGGTACGGGAATGTGGATAGGTGCATGGGCCATGGAGTCAGAAGCCTGGCTGGGTTCTAATCCCTGTTTTGCCAAGACCAGCTGTGTGAGCTTGAGCAAGTTACTTAATCTCTCTGAGCCTCTACTTTCTCATCTGTAATATGGGTATAATCCTCACTGTATACGAGTGCTGGGGGATAGTGCACCGGAAAGCTCCGGGCCTGCCACAGAGCAGATGTGCAAGTTAGCCAGTTCCCATTATTATTTCTAAGCTTTCATGTATTCATTCACGAAACACTTGCTGAGCAGCTACTATAAACCAGCCATGATTCTAAGAGCTCTCCAAATTTTGACTCATTTAATCCTTCTAACAACTCTACTATCATCCCTGTTTTACACTCGAGGGAACTGAGGCACAGAGAGCTCCCGTCACTTATTCGAGGTCATGCAGCTGCTAGAGGCTGAGCTGGAATTGGAAGCCAGGTCTGTCGGCCTCTCTAAGCCCATCTAGAAGACATGCGTTTCTTCTTAGGGTTTAAAGTCCTCCCCTCTCCCCAGGAGCAGCCCCTGTTAAATAAATCATCCAGAAATGGTTTCTAATTCCCAGACTTGGTTGCAAATGAATTATTCACATTGTAGGGGCTGCGAACGGCTGGCTGGGCCTCATTACCCGAGAAGGGCTCCCCGCCCGCAAGATGTCACTTCCTCCCCCGGGGCATGGGTCCTGGTGGGCCAGCCAGAGGCTGCCAGAGTTGGCGGGTGCCTGGGCTGCTCTGGGAACGGGGAGGAGGGGCTTTCCTCCTCCCATTCCCAGTCTTTGCTTTCTAATAAGCTCACAGCCTGGCGTTGTCAAGAAAACATAAGCTCTGGCCCCAGCCAGTCCTGGGTTCCAATCCTGGCTCTGCCCTCAGCAGCTGTGTGACCTCAGGTAGGTGGCCTACCCTCTCTGAGCCTCTGGAGAGGCTGACCAGCCCACCCTACTTCACACTTTCTCTTCTTCCTCCAGATTTGTGGGCTGAGGCTTGTGCTGCCCAGCCAGGTCCTGTGCTGGAAGCTGGGGACAAAGATCCTGTCCTGGGGGGATGCTCATCTTCTACTTCCAGTACCCGGCTGAAACCCATATCTGAGCCAGAGCCCTGGGGCTGGTTGTAGAGGATACTGGGTGCTCCAGAGCCCCCCTCCAGGGCCAGGTATCCACCCCAGCTGCTGGGAACATTGACCGCTGATGGCTCCTAGGCTATGCCCACTGCCATGGGCAGCAGGGGGTCAGTGCCTGACCAATGCGGAGCTACAGACGCTCAGCTCCCTTACTTCAACTGGGACAGTCCTGCAGGCGCCTCAGCTGCAACCTCATTGTGGGTCAGCTTCTCCCTCTGCCCAGTCCTGCCTTCCTGCCTCCTTCCAGGTGTACCTTCCGAGGGCATGCCCCAACCAACCTGTGTGTAATCCTCCAGCTCAGCATGTTTCCAGGAACCCCATCTAACGTACTTGTCACAGACAAGACCCAATCTCAGCAGTAAAGGAGACCCAGTGCACATCACTAGTACTCAATACTGCTTACAGGCTGAACCTACATTCTGCTCCTCGTACCAGGCTAAGCCCAGTTATCACATGGGAGGCAGAACTAGGGTATAATCAGTGGGAGGTAGAAAGGGATTGGAGTCTGGCTTAGACGGAGAACAGGACGGAAGCCAACCTCAGAGGAGAAGATGAACTGACGACCCAGGGCAGCCAGGAGGTCAAGGTCACAGACTCTCATTCCACAGGGAGGTCTTTTTCAAAAGCAACTAAACAGGATCTTCTTTATGAAAAAGCCAAATCTGAACCAAGAATGATAAGATTAGTCATAATAGTTGCCGTTTCTCGAGCAAGGAGTATGTCCTGGGCACTGTGCCGTGGGATCTGCTTCATGCTCTTACTGTCTCCTCAGAACATCCTCATGGGGCTCTATTCTCACCTATTTTACAGATGAGGAAGCCGAGGCTCACAGGGTTCAAATGACTTGTGCCTCAGGCCTGGCAGAACCAGCATTCAAACCCTGGACCATTCTATGCTTCTGTGGGATCTAGGTTCAAGCAGAGACTGGTGTTCCGAAGAAAGGCCCCTAAGGGGCTTCCAGTCCCCGGGGGTCATCCGAACTAGCTGTTCGCCAAGTGCCTGTGACTGCCCAGGGCAGCAAGCGGAGTCAGGGAAAGAGTGGTGGGCAGTCCGTGAGTCCTTGTCACTGTGACCTAGTCCCAGTCTCAGGCAGGCCACTGTTCCTCTCAGAGCCCTCCAGTTCATATATCTAATTCCAACCCCCATCTGCATGGCACAAAAGAGGAAACTGAGGCCCAGAGAGAGGACACTGCTTGCCCAGACTTGCAGAGCCAGGACTCAGGAATTCCTGACACTTGGTCTGCTGTCCTCTGTTCAGTGTATGGAAGAACGAAGGCCACTGCTAACTGACCAAATGTTTGCGGCCAAGATTCAGATGTTGAAACCCAGGCCCCAATGTGGTGGGTATTTGGAGGTGGGGCCTTTGGGAGGTGATTAGATCAGAAGAGTGGAGCCCTCATGAATGGAATGCCCTTTATGAAAGAGACCCTAGAGAGATGCCTGGCCCCTTCTACCCTGTGAAGTTGTAGCAAAAAGACATCTGTCTGTGAAGCAGGAAGCGGGCTCTCGCCAGACGCTGAGTCAACCAGTACCTTGATCTTGGACTTTCCAGCCTCCAGAACTGTGAGAAATAAATTTCTGTTGTTTATATCCAGTCTATGGTATTTCGTTATAGCAGCCCAAGTGGACTAAGGCAGCCACTTTCCCCATCTGTTCCGCACTGGTGATTCTTCCTTCCATCCGTCCGTGCACACCTCCGTCCATGCATGCGTGCATCCCTCCACGTGTTCACCTACCCATGCGTCCACGCATGGATCCATCCGCAACTGTGTGGTGAGCAGCCTCTGTGCAGCAGGTCTGGGCTGGGTGTTAGGGACAGAGCAGGCAGAGCCTACCCTTGCGGAGTGCACAGGCTGGCAAACAAACAGCCCACAGAAACCAAATGCATCACCACTGTGCTAAGTGCTGGGAAGAGGCAGCTCAGGATGTTGTGAGTGGGTGTAACAAGGACCGTCTCTCTCAGGAGTGTTCTCTGGGCCCCAGGGAGCTGGTGGGCAAGAAACCTGCTGAGACAGCCCCATGGGCCTGGCCTCGGGGGACAGAAGCTATAAGAAAACCGTGAATGATGCCCTCGTGGAGCCAACTGGCTTGGCAAGGCCGCAACCAGGCCACCTGGCCCTTCCAGCCAGTGGGCTTCCTTGGCTGCAGCCGGAGGTAAGTCAGGAGGTAAGTGGGGCGGGGGGAGGGTATCTTTTGAAAATCTCCTCCAGATTTGCTTTGTGAGCCATCCCAGCTGGAGCCTGAAGCCTCCAAGAACTGTATCAGAGCTTTAGGAAACACAAGAGAAGTTATTTCAGGAGCAGGGAACAGCATGAGCATACATGTGGAGGTGGGGATAGTAGACAGACCCAGGAAGGTAGAGCAAGGAGAGAAAGGGGAGGAGAAACTGAGTCCTGGTCCCCAGGGACTTCACCAGCACTCTGGGGGCTCCCACCATACACCAGTAGCAAGAACTACTGTTAAAGGCTAACTGGGTGCCCAAAGAGGGCCAAGCGCGATCCCTATTTCATTCTCACTGGATCCAGTAAGATCGTTACTGCTGGTTCCCATTTTATAGACAGAAAAACCAAAATCAGGAGAGGTTGAATGTGTCATCCAAGAGCACAGAGTTAGCAAGTAAAGGGTCAGGATACAATCCCAGGCCAAGTTCTTAACACGCCCTTAGTGTGCTCAGTAAACCAGGGGAGGAAATCTGGACATGTGAGGGGCAGCGCCCAGGCTGGCTCCACCGTGGTCTCGTCTGTCCCTCCCACCAAACTGAGAGTTTATTTACCTCTGTCACCGCACGACACTAGGTACAGGGTTGGTGCTTAGAAAATGCCGTGAATAAATAACCATCGTAAGAATGGACACTCATAAAGCACTCACCATGTGCTCTGCCCCCACAACCCTGTGAGGGCATGCCGTTATTACTCCCATTTCACAGGTGGGGAAACTGAGACTCGGCTAGTAAGTAGGAAGGCCCTGATCCACTAGGCAGCAAGTAAATAACTACACCAGCAAACTCATTGATAAGTGTGAGAAATGACCAGTGAACGGATGAGAGCAAAGGTGAGTAAATAAAAGGTGCAGAGTTGAAGGAGGGACAGAGGGAGCCAGGGTGAGATGTGGGGCTCAGCAGAGTGCAGGAGAGGGGAAGGCCATTACGCTTGTCCCACCTCCAGCTCCCAGGAAGATGGCCTTTCCTCCTCCCAGGGCGGCTTGAGTTCAGGCCAGGCTGTTGCCTAGCAACAGGGCCCTCACCCTGGCCCCGCCCCCTTCAGCCGGCCAGAGCTGGGCACCTGCAGCCAGCTCCAAGCTCACCCCCGCCTCCAGGAATAGGGACCCTGGGCTCTCAGGCTGGGGGGAAGAAGACCAGGGCCAGAGGGGTGGGCCTGGCTGGGCTCCAGGGCTGAGAGAAGAGCCCCAAGACCTGCTGGGGGCGGGGGAGAGGGCCGCTTGGACCAGCCATTTATTCGGGGGGCGGTCGTCCACCTGGCACAGCGGAGTGGAGGCACTCGCAACTGCCCAGAGCCGTGGCCACGGGGCCCTGGGTTGGAGAAGGTCTTGGATGAGTCACTTCCCTTCCTGAATCCATTTCCCCATCGGTAGAAGGGGGGCACGTGCCCCCTCTCCAGCGGGTCCATGTGGGGCTAGAGTAGGGCCAGGGGAGGCTTTACTCGGGGAGCGTGCAGGCTGCTTCTAGAGGAGTAAGATCTGGGGCCAAGGCCTCTCACAGTCCCTCCAAGAGAGGACGAGTTGCCCTGGGTGGGAGCACGGGGCCTAGAGGGTTCCCTGAGGAGGTGGGCCAGTGGAACTTCTCTAAATGGAGTGGCTGGGGAGTAGGAGAATTGGCAGAGGAAGCCAGCATCCTTTCAAAGGCCTGGAGGCCGGAGCTTGGTGCCCACTCAGCAACAGCGACTCTTCTCCCGGCCCGGCCCATTTACACTCAGTCCTCAGTGCAGCTCCGGAGATGGGGAGCTATGCTCCCGGCCCGTAGGAAATGAAATGTTGGCTCAGAAAGGTAAAGAGTCTTGCCCCAGGTCACACAGCTGGCAAGTGGCAGAGCCACGTCCAGCTCCATCTCCCCTGCTCAGATGGGTGCAGCAAAGAGCAACCGGCATTTGGCAAAAAATGGCCTCAGTGGAGTCTGCAGGGGCCCCTCCTGGCACCACCAGGGGGTCTGGACTTGGTGCAGAGGGTAGTGGGGAGCCACTGATGGTTGTTGCTGAGCTGGAAGAGAAATGCCCCGGGCTGGGTCCTCAGGTCCCTTGGTGCTGTCCTGGGCCATCTGTCTCTGCCTCCCACACCTGCCACCCTCTGCATCCAGCCACCCCCGCGGCTTCTCAACCACACGGAGAAGCCATGTGTGACGGAGGAGAATGTAAAAATATATGTATGTAACTGAAAAACAACGTGCTGACAGAACACAGCTATAAATACTCTGACGGGTGCAGAACCATTCCTCGGATCCTGCTTCCTGCTGCCTGAGGAGCGGGGGCACGGGGCTTGACAGGTGGGGTGGGGACTCGGGAGGGAAAGGAAAGGGGGCAACTGCTTGTGGACCTACTTTGTGCCGAAAGTTTTACAAGCAGTATGTCTCTGAGTCTTCCCAAAAACCCTCTCAGAGAACCACTACTGCCTCATTTTCAGTTCACAGGCGAGGAAACTCAAATTCAGAGAGGTAGGTCATCTGGTCAAGGTCACACAGCGAGGAGGCAGCGGAGCTGGGATTCCAGCAAGCCCTGCCATGGGCCAAAGAAGAGCAAGTGGGCTCAGGTTCTGCTTCCTTCACTCCTTGTCCAGGGCCAGAGAGAGCTTCAGGCTTCCAGGCCCTCCCCTGCTTCCATGCCTTCCATGGCTCCCCAGTGCCCTCCAGATAAAGACTAAACTCAGTGAGGCCCTTAAGACCCTGTGCTCTGGCCTCTGGCAAACCCCTGAGCCCACCTCCCACTGTGTCCTGATCTCTGAGACACAGAGACCTTCCGTCAGGACCTCTTCGGGACCAAGTGCTCGGCCTCCGTACCTACTATTTCCTTTGGCAGGCATGTTGTTCCTCTCTCCTTGCTTCCACCTACATTGGGGCCTCAGCTTAATCCACTTCTTCCCAGGCCTCCACCGCTGCTCAGGTTCCCTGCAAACCCTGAAGCTCAGCTGTAACCCGTGGGTCATTACGGGTGGTGGGCCACCGCTGGTGAGGGCAGACCCCAGGGCCGGCTGCCGGCCGCGTGGCCACAGCGTGGGTGCCCCCGAGTGCTTGGCTGCTCGGGAGGTGCCGGCTCCCGTAAATGCCCCTCTGATGCATGGGTGGGGCATGACACAGAGCTGGAAGAGGAGCTGGCTTCAGGGCTCTGGGGGAGAAGGAAGGAAAAGGAGGAGAAAGAGAGGCAAAGGGGCCTCCCGGGACCCCCACAAAGGGTACTGGATACCCACGGAGAAGACGCGGGAGTAAGCGGGCCCCATCTCTCAGACCCTCCCTGGATCGGGACGAACCTTCCGCCTGGGGTCTGAGCCTGCCTGCGCCTCTGGCCGGTGTGCAGCTCAAAGGTAAGTCTGCCAGGGGTTACCTGTTCGTCCTCAGACCTTCCCTGTAGACCAGCACCGCCCCCTGCCAGGAAAGTGTGAGCCACCTAAGGCATTTTTACTTTTCATTTTCTAGTAGCCACTTTTTAAAAACAAAAGAAGCAGCTGAAGTTAATTTTAATGTTCTATTTAATCCAGTATACCCCCATATCATTTCATGTAATCCAGATAAAAAAATTGTTGAATTTTTTTTTTTCTTACTAAATGTTCAAAATCCGATGTGTCTCATATAGGAACAACACATCTTGGTTTGGGCTAGACACGTTTCAGGTGCTCACCGGCCACACGCGGCTACTGTATTGGGCAGCAGTGCTCTAGACTACGCCTTGATGAGAGCCAGGACCATGATTGTAGCCACAGTTATCTCCAGGGTCTGGCATGTGACGGAGACTCAGGGAATGTTTGTTGAATGACTGGCTGACCGACTAGATGAACGGAAGAACGAATGCACGAGTGAACAAATGATCCGACACCTTGTTAGATCAAAAGCCAGATTCCCAGCACGTGCCACGGAAAGAGCCTAGAAATAAATTCTCGTCCCACTTCCGCCTCCAAGCCTTCCCATGACTAGAAGTGAGTCCGTCCTCTCTCTGGGCCTCAGTTTCCCCATCTGTACAATGGATTGTGGGTTTGGACTGCATGATGTTTTTCCAGGTTCTCCCTAGAGGTTCTTAAGGGGAGCCCTCCCTCCTCTCTGCAGCTCCCTTCCCTAAGTCAGGCCCCCAGGGAAGTCCCCCACGGCCCCGACAACCCCGCTGTCCCCTCTCTTGTGTGTGAGACAGGAGGTCTCAGGGGAGGCCTCCGGGTGGCCTTCTGTGCAGAGCGGAGCCAGGCCCCAGAGGACTCCTCCACACGATAGCCGTGGCACAGGAAACAAGGCCAAGGTGTGTCCTCGGTCTTGGCCCTCCTCCTTGGTCACCTCTGTAGCTCACATTTGTTCCAAGCTAGGAAGACAGCAGGGCTGTCCTGTCCCTTCGCTTCTGTAGAGGAGGAAAAGGGAGGGCCAAGAGATGTGCCAAGTCCAGCCTGAGGCGGCATAGTGAGCAGGGCAGAACTGGGCCTCTGCTTTCCTCACCTGAGAAATGGGCACAAAACCTGCCTCCCTCCCATCGAACATCAATGCCTCAAACCCAGGCTCTGCTGCTTACACCCCTGTGATTTCGGGCAAGAGGCTGTACCTTGCTGAGCCTCTGGAAGTGCTGATTTGTAAGTGGGGATGGTAACAATACCAACCTCGTGGGTTGAGTGCCAGTGAAATGTGTTAACATACGTAAAGCGCTTGTACAAGTGATAGATATTATTATTAGCCCTCACTAGGGAGCCATTCTGCAGTTCAGATGAGGCAAGGGGTGTGACTGGGGTTTACAAACCGTAAAGTCCTCTCTTGAGAGGCAAGCGTTTTTTGGCTGCAAAGGAGGTTGCAAACCGTAATACGCATTGTGACTTGCAAAGTGTTTTGTAAATGTTGCCACATTAGGGCGCCTGGGTGGCTCAGTTGGTTAAGCGACTGCCTTCGGCTCAGGTCATGATCCTGGAGTCCCGGGATCGAGTCCCGCATCGGGCTCCCTGCTCATCGGGGAGTCTGCTTCTCCCTCTGACCCTCTTCCCTCTCGTGCTCTCTGTCTCTAATTCTCTCTCTCTCAGATAAATAAATAAAATCTTAAAAAAAAAAAAATGTTGCCACATTAAGGAGGCTATTGTAGATTAGCTTTTTATAATCTGAAAGGCACTTCAAAATCATAAATCACTTCGGAGACCACAGAGCTCCTTGTAAGGGCTTTCTAGACTGTTGAGTGCTGGGCAAGTCTGAAACGAGTGGCCTTTCACAGCCATGGGCGAGAGGCAGGGTGGGAGTGGGCAGAGGAAGAAACGAGAACCAGAGGTTGGAAGCAGCGGCCGTTTCCCCTCCGATCTGGGCACTGTCCCCGCCTGTGCCAGTCGGTGTGGAGAAATTCCAGAGTATCTGCAGATGCCTGCGATTCTGCTCTGAGGCCAGGCGGCCTGGCTGCTTCGCTGACTCAGCCAAGCGGGAGGAGTGAAGCAGGAATCAGCCCTATCTTCCTTGCACTTGTGCATTGTCTTTTAATTTTTTTTCTACCACAAAGGCAATAAACCTGACACCCTTTAAAGATTTCCCTGTGGGCCGGGGAGGTGGTGAGCTCCTGGGCTGCCTGATGACCTTGCTCTGAGGCCCAGACTTGGGCCTGCTCTGGAGACCCAGCCTGGAGAGCCTGCTGCCCCCAGGTTGAGAGAATAGCAGGGGTTCAAGGTCTGGGGGCAGGTGGTGCAAAGGCCCTGGGCTGTGAAGTACCCCCCCTGCCCCGGGGGGGTTCCAATCCCAGCTCTGCCTGCTACTTTCTCACCTATGACCTTGGGCAAGTTCCCTTACACCGAGTTGGGAGTCCCTCAGCTATAAAAGACTGATAATGTCCATTTGTGTGTAGGCATTGGGTGGCCTGGTGTGCCTGCAAATTCTGTCCCTTCTGCTTTCCATAGACCCGGGAGCCTTCCAGTCAAGGAGGAAAACAAGGTGAGGCAGCTTCTAGAGCTTTGGGGTTATGGGCATGGGATTTCAAGTCATAAAGACTTGGATTCAAATCCTGGCTCTGTGACGTATAGCTGTGTGTCTTTAGGCAAGTCACATCACCTCTCTGAGCCTTCGTTTCTTCAGCTATAAAATGGGCCTAATAATAGTCGCTACCTTGTAAAAAGTTGGTCAGGATTCGGAGATGTGTATATGGCTCGTATGGCGTAAAATTTGGCACCTAAGAAGCCCATCAATAGTAACTCCAATCTGCCACAACCCGAACCATTCTGGGAGCCCTGTTGTGTTTCCCAAGGCCGTGCAATTCCCCTTCCTGTGCCTCCGCGCATTGGCAATTACTTGATAAAAAGCCTGCCTTATCATGTGACCCAGATGATAGCTGGGGCCCTGGGCCCTCCGGATCCAGCTCAAGCCGCCCACCCCGGGAGTTTCTGCAGAAACCTTTTTTCCAGCCCCATCTCCTTGCGGCCCCTGGGCTGCGTGATGTTGACCCCCAAGGGGAACCTCCTCTGAGGTCCTTGCAAACCATGTGTGAGCAATGTGCCCTTCGCTGTAGATGTCACAGATGAAGGAGGGTCTGCTGGAACCTTCCTGCCCTCGGAGCTCTATGCCAGGCTTTCCCCACTTGCTGGCATCTGCCTCTCTCCCTCCTGCTCTGCCTTCCTCTTTCCCTCTCCTACCTTTTCAGAAGCAAGACATCAGCATTTTCCCTCTTGCCTCCTACAGCATACCTCAGAACAAAGCCAGACTCTTCCCAGGGTTGTGATGAATGCAAGTTTTCTTCATCTAGTTGCATCCACGGGTCTGTGTGACCTCTCAGGGCCAGGACTGTGTCCCTGTTTGCTGTTGTATGCCCAGCCCCCAGCCCAGTATTTGGCCCCCAGCAGGCAGCTGGGAAATACGTGGTGAGTGAAGGAACAGATGAGTAGGACAGGGGCTACCGGGGCAGGGGGACCAGAAAGCTGCCCTCTGTGGTTGTCTAGGGCCCTCTGCTCTTGGAGGTCGGTTCCGTGGCAAAGGGACTAATTGAGGAAGAGGCTGAAGCTGATGTGTGTCTGTCTCGGGCCCCAGAAACAACCGAGTACTAACACATTCTTGGCTCCTTTGAGGGCCATGTGAACATGAACACTTGGGGGTCCTTCTTTAGGGTCTGACACTTCCCCATCAGCGACTGCCTCCCCTGAGGGCTACCAAGGGCAGGGCAGTGGTTCTCAGGATGGGCTGCACCTTGACCCACCTGGAAAGTACGGAACCACCAGAGCCACGTGGGCCTCACACCTTCTCCCCCAAGATCCGATTCAAATGTCTGATGTGGCACCTGCTGACTGATTTGTTAAAAAATCCTAGTTGATTCCAATATACACTGCTGAACCAGAGAAAGGGGCTGGTTTTTTGATTTTTGGGTTTTGGGTTTTTTTAACCAATGTGTCTGTGATGCCTTGTGGGGTTTCCACGTGAGACCCTCTGAGGCAGCCTGTAGGCTGGTGGTCTAGGCTGAGGGCCTGGCTGGATGATAGAAAGGAAGGTATGTGGGCTTGGCAGGCATTGGAGACGTGGGTTTGAATCCCCATCTTAAGACATCCCAGCTCTGTGGCCTTGGGCAGGTCACTTCACCTGTCTGCACGTCAGTCTTCTCCCCATGAGTTGGTGATCAGAATTCCTACTGCACAGGTCAGCTGGGATCCATCACCTGGCATGGGGTCCAGCCTAGAGTCGGTGCTCCACAAAGTATGGTTCTGTTGCCTTCCTGAACAAGCTTTGGGGTGGGAGAGGAGGTCAAGTGTGGCCCCAACCCTGGCTCAGTACCTGATGGGAAGAACACTGGCCTAGAAGAAAGTTCTAGTTCTGGCCCATCGTGATATGCGACCTTGGCCAAGCCACTCCCATCTCTGAGCCTCAATGTCCTCATTCAGCTCCAACCTGGGAGATAGTTAAGGGCTGACATTTAAGCGGGTGGACAGACCTGTTTCAGCCAATTCTCTGAGGCAGGTCCCTCAGCCACTCTGAGCCTCAGTTTCCTCATCTATAAATAGAGATCCAGTGGTGTGCACATCTCATCACAACTCTGTGTTTAGTGATATCATGTTGCTAACTTGAAATGGGGCACAGCGTGAGTATCAACATCAAACAAATTGGCAAACATTACAAATCAGGATTTCCCCCCCACCTCCCCTCCCATGCCCCCTCTACCCCCAAAAGTCAGTTTGTCAGTATGCCAGCCACTGGGACTCAGGTAAGAAAACTTTCACCATGGTTGTTGGGAGATTCAGAGAACTATTGACTGTTAAGCATTTAGCGCAGCACCTGGGACTTAGCACAGCACCCAGGCACTAATATGTGCTAGTTAAACACACTTAACATTTATCAGCCATCGCTTTGTCTCTGGCCTGGTGTACAATACAATGATCACATCTGTCATCTGCTATAGCTTTAAGAACCCTGGGAAAGTTTTAGAAGAGGAAATTCAGGCTCAGGCTCGCTGACTTCAAATGCAATTAAACTTCGCAGGCCTACTATGTGCCGAGTTTATTTTTATATACCCATCTCCGTTCAGCATCACCCCCCCCTTTTTCTCACTACAGTTGAGGAATCAAAGACCCCGAGTGGGCAAGTGACGTGCCCCAGCTCCCACGTTGAGCACGGGGCCCTGTATCTGTCTCGAACCTACGTGTGCTGGCCTCGGCTTCTGCCAGACTCCCTCCCCACCACATCCAGCCACATCCTCTCCTTGATCAGGGCAGGCTTTGCTGATCTGATCTCTCTGGCCCTCTCCAGCTCTGACATCCTCAGTATTTAAATCAGCACATGAATATTTCACAAGCATCCCTGGCGAAAATAACCCCCCGCCTGGTTATGTCAGGCCGAGGCCCCAGTCACTGCCGGGCGCTCAGGCTATTTGTGAGGCCTGCAATTCTGTGAGGCCTCCCGGCAGCCGCCAAGGAATCGATAGCCTTTAAATAAGTAATTAGAGGAGCTGAAGATGTCGGCACAGCAAAGAGTGAGCAGGGGAATATAAACTCATAACTCTCCCAGGCTCACTGTGGAGGGCCATGTTCTGTTTCTCGGTCAGGAGATGTGGCAGGGCCTGGGGTAGGGCGAGAGGTGGGGGAAGTGTGGGGAAGAGGAAGATGAACACAACCCTACTTGGCATCTGCTGAGTCCTCTCCATGTGCCAGGCTTTCTCTCATCGTGGCCGGACCTACTGTTCTAAAGACCCTGAGGCTCAGAGAGGGGAAGTCAGTTGCCCAGGACCACGCAGCCAGGAAGTGGCAGAGGTTGCAGGCCTGTCTGACTTCAGCACATGGTTTCTCAGCTTGGGCGCTATTGATGTCTTGTTGGCGGGGTAATTCTTTGTTTTGGGGATGGGGGGCTGTCCTGTGCCATTGTAGGATGTTTTCGCCCTCTCCTCTACCCTCTAGATGCTGATAGTGCGTCCTCCCCACTTGTGACGACCAAAAGTGCTCTGGACATTGCCAGATGTCCCCGGGGGGGGGGGCAAATCTCCCCCAGTGGGGAGTGGGGAGCCACAGTTTTAGAGTCTGCTTACTTGGTTATTCCTTTTCTCTCTACTGCTGGTGGCTTTTAGGATAAGGATCAACATCTTTCTCCAACCTAGAGAGGCAGCCCTAGAACCAAAGCTGGCCAGGTGAGAACACACCGGCTGTGTGACCTTGGGCAAGTTCTCAACCTCTCTGTGCCCAAGTTTCCCTCTCTATAAAATGAGTCGCCCTCCAAAAAAAAAGATTATCGTGAAGTTTAAGTGAGTTAACATATGCAAATCATTTAGAGCAGTGCCTGGCACATACAGCCCAAGGACCTGTGAGAGCAAGTCCCAGCCCGAGACTGCAGCCTCACTGGTAGTGTTCCTCCCCTAAGAATGGGGAGAAGGACCCTAGCAGGAGCTGGGAAGAAATCATCTCTGACAACTTCTGTTGTTTCCACCCCCATCGCGCTGCACTCCCCCTCCCACCAGCCCTGGATGAGCTGGAGAAACAGCAACAAGGACAGCCACATAGTCCCACAGGACCACAAGGTACTAAGAACAGAAGTGGCCACTTCCTCTCCTCCGCGGTGCTGGCTGTGCACAGAGAGGAGTGTGGAGGGCCTGCACCCGATTTACAACAGCATCTGATTAAAATACAGTTCCTTTTATTATCCAGGAAGCCATAAAAATACATAATAGACAAACACGTTTTATCCCTGGAGTTGGTCATTGCATTTTACTGGTCGATGGCGTGTGTGTTTTTGTTATGCTGATATCTGTTAGAAACAAGGTTCCAGAAGGCTGTCCTCATTTGGGGGCTTGGGAGAAATAGTATCCGGGAGGGCACTGCAGGGCATCCTTGCAGAAACAGCCCCCAGTGTAGGAACGCATACATTTGCCGCATAAATCCTCCCGTTTTTCCCCAGAAGGAGGGGTCCCTAGAGATTCCCTGGTCCAGCCTCCTCCTAGTGGAGGAATCTGAGGCCCAGGACACACAGTGCTCTGTCCAGGAGCACAGAACAACTTGGTTTAGCAACTGTTTTCTGAGTGTATTAGTGAACCCCAGGTGCTGTAATAGATAGGCCCCCGATCTCAGGGGCACAATGGAGTTGTCTTTTTCGCTCACACGGCAGGTGTTCTGGATGGTGGAGGAGCCCTCCCCATGGTGACTCATGGACCCAGACTCCTTTCTTACGGCTGCACCCTTCCCTAGGGCCTCAGAATCATCTGCTTTCAGCTGGATGGGGAAAGAATTCAGAGGATTGCAGGTTTTTATGGATTTTTACAGAGGTTTTTTTAGGTCAGGCTGGGGAGTGGCCCGTGTTGCTTCTGTGCACGTTCCATTGGCCCATTCCTAAGTCACATTCCATATGGAACTGCAAGGGGGGTTGGGAGATGTAGCCTGGCTGTGTGCCCGGGAGAAAGAGACAGGGTGGTGAATAGCTAGCTGACCAGGTCTCAGGGTCTGGCTCGGTGCTGGAAGCTGCCTGGGCAGAGATGACTAAGAAGGCCGACCTGCTCTCTCTCGAAACTCATAACTAGTGGGGGAGGGGAAGCAGCAGCAGGTGTAGGCGGCTGATGTCCCCAGCTTTAAGTTCAGAATGAGGACTTGTCTTTTTGAGCCCCCCTCCCATTGATCACTGGAAGTCCATTTACTTCTCTCTAGAGAGACCCCATCCCATGATAAGTCCAAGACTCCTGGGGTCCTTGCCAATTCAGTCCAAAAGGAGTCAGCAATCCTGTTTCTAAAAGGTTGCAGATGGGGTCCCTGGGTGGCTCAGTTGGTTGAGCATCCAAGTCTTGATCTCAGGATCATGAGTTCAAGCCCTGTATTGGGCTCCATGTGGGTGTGGAGCCTATTAAAAATTAAAAAAAAAAAAAAGAATGAATGAAAAGGTTGCAGAGAAGACACTGGAAGGCCTGGTTCACTTCCTGAAGGGCCCTATTCTCTGTAGTATTTCCTTTTCGGGGGAGAAAGAGGGAGCCTCTCTCCCCAGGGTTACCTGTCACTTCACACTGCCACTGGCCTGGACTCTCAACAGAACAGTTCTGGAGAGACGGCGTGGCTCCTCACTTTCCCAGCACACGGGTGCACCTGCGCGTACGCACACACCCCTCAGAACCAGCCATGGCAGACATTCGCCACTTGGGCTAGCTAGTATCTATTTGGGGGGTCCCAAGATGGTGAGAGGACCTCCACTGGGGCAGATATTCTGCATCCCCAGCAGCTAGAATTCGGACCTGCGGCCCAAGGTGTGGCCCATGGGACACGTCCTCCCAGGACTTGGAATCTTTAGAGTGACCCAGACACAGGGCCGGTCGGACCTTAAAGGCCACTGTAGCAGGATGGCATCCAGTGCTGTGTGGTACATCATCTCTGTGGCCCCACGGTGCAGCAGGAGCCACGGTGACCACTGGCAGGTGGCCCCTTGGCTGGGCCTGGGCTCTGGGTGCCTGGTAAGCCTGTTTCTTCAGTCCTCCTGTCAACTGTATGCGCCACTTGACACTTCTCCAGACAACTGCTCTAGGTGAACCAGAGCCAGTCTTTACTAACGACAGCCAAGAACCCACCTTCTGTAGCCTGGGCGGCAGCTGGGCCACCACCCCACTCCCTCCAGGATTTCCTTTGCTGCCAGCTCCACCCAGGGCCATCCCAGACCCCTCCACACCCAGCACCCCCCACCCCTGCAGGTCTAACAGCTTCCACTCCACTCTCAAGGGAGACGCCAAGGCTCCCGTCTCTTTTCCTCCAGGAGATTCTGAGCAAATCTCTAATTAACCTGTCTGTTCACACTCCTTCCGCATTCAAAGTCCTCAAGAGGGCTGTGGGCAGAACCAACATAATTGGTTTTCTTTGTGATCTTATGCCTTTTATGCCTTTAAAGCCATTAATCTGAGAAGAGGTCCATTGTCTTCACTTGATTCCAAGGGGGTCTGGGGCACCAAAAAGGTGAGGGTCCCTCTGGACTGCAGCCTCAGGACTGCTGGTAACAGGATTCCCTCCTCCATGACACATGAGGCCCCTTTGCCTTATGAGACCCTTACTGGCTGGAGGAGCACCCCATCCTCCCTGCCCCATTCCTTCTGGAAAGAGATCCCTACTTCCTTCTGGGACCAGCTCCTCTCCCTGGCTCTAGATAGAAGTAGGTGGTCCCAGGGCGCCTGGGTGGCTCAGTTGGTTAAGTGACTGCCTTTGGCTCAGGTCATGATCCTGGAGTCCCGGGATCGAGTCCCGCATCGGGCTCCCTGCTTGGCAGGGAGTCTGCTTCTCCCTCTGACCCTCCCCCGTCTCGTGCTCTCTCTTTCTCATTCTCTCTCTCAAATGAATAAATAAAATCTTTAAAAAAAAAAAAAAGAAGTAGGTGGTCCCAGCAGAGGTTGCCATGTTGTCACATGACCTCAGTCTCCAGAGTCAGCTGATTGGTTAGGGAGGACGAGCCAGGCCAGATGGGTCCTTCTCAGCAGTTGCTTTTCTAAATGGGAACCAGGAGGTACCTGTTCTACTTTTCCCCAGTGGGGACTCAGAGCTAAGAGCAGTCAACTTTCCTACAAAGTAGGGGAAGCCAATTTAAGTAGGACAGGGAAGCTGAAGGGAGAGACATTGAGACAGAGATAGAGATGGAGAGAGGAGAAAAGAGGAAGAAAGAGAAGGGGGGTGAGGGCGGGGGAGGCAGAGGGAAGGGGGAGGGGAGGGAGCTGGCTTCATCCTGGCCCATGGCCTAGCCATGACCCTGTTGGCTTGCTGTTCATTTTGCTTTGGTTATTCATTGCTTCCTTCAGTACCCCACTTTTGGCCTAGCTGTTGGAAATGGAGTTTGTCACTGTCTGTCTTATTCCCACCGAATCCCCGGGGTCTGCACAGAGTCCAGCACACGGTAGGTGTGCAGTCAACATCTGTGAATGAACGAACAAAAGAATGAACAAGGTGCAGAGAGAGTGATTACATGGGGAGAGGTCAGGAACTGCCTGGGGTGGGGGGTGATATTCAAAGTGGGAATTAAAGGGAGAATAGGAGTTTTCTGGATAAGACTTGTGGGGGAAGAGGCTAGAAAAGACAGGGGGGACTAGGTTGAAAAAGTCTTAACTATCAGACTAAAAATTAGGATTTTTACAAGTAGTGGCTGATCTGGGTGTAAATCGGAAGTGTCCCCGAGGATGCCTGAGCTCCATCCATGTAAGTGAGTGCGTGGGTGCTCTTAAGCTCCTCTCTCATCCCAGCTTCTAGAGACCCTGCTAATAGGAAAACCAGGTCCTCCTCCCACCCCACCCAACACCTCTCTCCAAACTGCCCCCACAGGGGTCCCCGCTAAGCCTTCCTGTGGCTCCATCCAGCAGGTCCTGATCCTCCCCAAGCTCTGGGCAGCCTTTCCCCTTCTGACTTGGACCCACACTGCTTCTCCCCAGCAGCTCCCTCTCTGTCCTCTCAGGCTCTCCTCTTCCCAGGCCCACAGCCGTTCCTTAAATATCCGCGGCCTCCAGGGCCTGTGCTGGTCCCTCCCCTCGCTCTGCACCCACCCTGCACTGCCCCTTCCTCTCCCATGGCTTCGGGGACCACTCTGAGAGGCATGTTCCCAACAGCTCCAGACCCAGCTATCCAGAGGCTGGACCTTCCCCTCCAGGCCCTTTGGATCAAACGCATCCCAAATCAGACTCATCATCTTCGCCTCCTGCCCGCTGTTTGCACCCTCCTTCTGATGTACGTCACGCCTTCTGTTCTTCCAGCCTATGAGGAGAGGGAAGGAAGCAGGCTCGGAGGAGGGCAGGACGGGCCACACAGGGGGTCTGCCTGGCTCCAGTCACACTGCCTGATTAGGACTCGGGATGGGGCGGGGTTCCTCACCTCTGACCCCCAGGCCTCCCGGGGCCAGGCCAGTAAACGTTGACGAGATCGATTTCCACCGTGTTGGGAAGTCAGCGGTCAGCAGCTGACCACACTGTGAATTATTCAAGCTCCCTGGGATTCCACCAAGAGCAAGGGTTTAACTAAAGCATGGCCCCATTGTCCTCACCCCCCCACCTTTCCCTCAGAGGCCTGGGCGGGGAGGGCCACCTCCCCACGCGGCCAAGCGGACGCCTGGCCCAGCCCCCACTCCCACCCCCAACCTGTACATCCCAGGACCCACGAGCCTCTTGGTCCTCAAGTCTCTGGGAGGTGCTCCTGGGCTAAGGGGGGGGCCGAGGCCTTGAAGGCAGAACTGGGACCAGGGGCCGGAAGTTACCTGAGGTGCTTTTTTGGTAGGTATAAACCAGTATAAACCAGTCCACAGCAGACCACCATCCGGAGGGACACCTATGGTGGGGAGAGACCGGGCTGTCAAGGAGAGATAATGATCATTTTAAGTGTGATCTAAATTTGTAAACTCTTTGTGACGTTCGTACATCATCATGTGGCCTCAAGTCTTTTTTTGGAACCAGGTGATACATAAATAAAAACACGTTAATTTGCTAGTTGATTATTGAACGAGCACTTTGCTAAGGTGCTAGGGGATGAGGGAAGACTATCGACTCGGCCCTACCCTTGAGTAATACTAGTACTAACGCTAACAATAAGGGGAACTGTGATGTGTCGGGGAAGGTTCTAAACCCTCGACCAGCTTCAGGGGACACCACCCTCATCACAACCCAGCGAGGCGGCGGCTGGAACTGTCTCCATTTTATAGGCAAGGCAAGATATTATAGGCGAAGCACAGAGGTACAGAACGTGCCCCAGGTCACACAGCCTGTGTAAATGATGGAGCTGGAATTTGAGCCCCAGGTGCCTGATTTCCGGTCCCTGCTCTCAGCCTCTCTGATCCAAGTTGTGTGAGGGGGTTCAGTTGAGGTCAGGTAGGTGATCACCTAAGTAATGATCTAACAACAGAGCTGTGGAGGAGAGATCAGAACTAATCCATCCAGGTTGGGGGGAGGGGATTACAAATCGGAGAAGGCTTTCTCGAAGTGTCTTTTAAGCCGAGAACTTCTGGAAGAGGTGTTGGATGGGGGAAGAGTCCAGGGAAGGAGGAGCATTTGGAGCCGGTAGCGCGACCAGCTGGATGACCCTGCAGCCCAGGGCTCTCGGAGGACCCCCGCTCCTCCGGGGCCTGGGCAAAGAGGAGCAGACAGGCAGGCCGATGGCTGCACCTCAGCCTCCCCCTCGCTGTGCCCACTTCCTCTCTGTCTGCCGGCTGTATTTTTAGATCTCTTACTTTCCGATGACTGGTGGGCTGGCAGTATGTGGGCCTTCCTCAGAACTTTTATAGTCTCCTACCACGGGTGTCTCCATCACAGCCCTCCCCTCGGAGACCTGAGCTGCAGAGCTGATTGGAAGCCCCCCACCAAGCCCTGGCCCCTTCGCAGATGCCCTCGGGCCCAGGGGCCCACTCTCGATGGCCAGTTGACACCAGCCACCTCTCTCCCTCCCTTCTGTCTGCTTTCTCTCTTTCTTCCTCCCGGTTCAATCCACTCCGCCCCACAGTGCTTATCTGTGCCAGACACAGGGCTGGGCCCTGACAGGCAAACCTACAACTGACCTGAGTGCCTTTAGCAACACACATGCTAGAGGCAGAGTGGGTGTACACGATTTGTATCCCAAATTGGGACGTGCGTGAAAGCCAAGGGACGCTGTTAACAATTCTGCGGGGAGCACAGTATCAACCCAAGCAAGCTGAGATACAAGTTCAAGTTCACCCCAGTTCAATAGAAGGATGGACAAGGGAGGAGAGACTTGACATGGGGAGGACAGGTAGAAGGGAGTCTTGGCCGGGGTAATGGCACGTGCAAGGATGTGGCAAGTTTGGGGTAAGTGGGGAGTTTATGGTGGCAATAACCTGGTACCATGGAGAAGGGGCGGAACGAGAGCCCAGGGTGGACTCCAGGTGGGAAAAGATGGACAGTTTGGTACAAGTAGAACAGAGTGGCAAAACCTTGCCGCTCTGCCACCCCTGGGCCCATAGCAGGCATCACTAATCGATCACAGCACTCTCCTTCGCACGGATTCCACCTGCCGGCCCTCAACACAATGGTGGGGCCAGTCACTTCCCGTTGTCAAGCTATGCCCTGGGGGAAACCTATTTGCCACCAGGGGCTCAGCAATGGGTACAGTGTGTTCTTAGCTGGAGAGGAGGCTGGAGTTTAAACTGAGAGAGGCCCAGAATGCGGGACTAAGGAGCTAGAATCATCTTCTGGTGTTAGGGAGCCATTGGAGGATGTTGGGGGGAGGGATGTACCGAAGACTAACATTTCAGAAAACCAGTGAGGGAGTGCCAATGTCCAGGTGAGAGAGGAAGCCCCCCCCCGCACAACTGAACTGGGAGCACAGAAGGGAGCCTAATGACTGAGCAGATGTTGTGGGGCAGGAAAAGAAGAGGAAGACTTTAAGGAGGACTCCCAGGCTTCTGGGTGACTGACCTGGAGTCTGGGAGCACGCAGTCTGCCAGGAAGCTGTGCCAACATGGTGGGAGGTCCTGATGGGACTCTTTGCTCCAGAGGTCACCAAACAATGTAACATCACCAAGGAGAGGGCCACCCTGGGACTCCATGCCCCTCGGGGTGGGGGTGGAGCAAACTGGTTTGGCAGGTGTTAGCAGAGAGCATCAGAACCTGGAGAAATTCACCTTTTGAGGGAAATGAACAATCACCAAAATCTCATCCCTGCCCCTCAGGACCCGACAGAGGCAAAGAGGGGCCTGTGGTGATTCCTGCCCCATCTCTGAGAAATGGGAGCCCCAGGGAGCTGCTTGCAAAGTTTGGGGGTGACTGCCACAAGGGGAAACTGATATGCCATTCCCTGGCTGGATATCTGCTTAGTCATGGGCTGCTACGTGCCCCTGGGCCACCAGCATGGAACATGGTGGCCCAGGGCCAGGGTAAGGCCCCTTGGGGTTTGGTTCCTGAGAGGCACAGGGATTGAGCCGAGTCGAGCCTGTGGAGGGCCAAAGGGAGCGGAGGCTGCAGGCTTGCTGGCACCCTCTCAGCATGGGGGGCATGTGGCTGAGGTGCCCGCTGAAGCTTAACTGGGAGGTGCAGCTTTGTCTGGAGAGGGACCACCAATGCCTGGAGGACGGCCCAGGAATTCAGTCCCTGGTCAGTGGGATCTTTGGGGGCCTCCACCCATTATCACCAGAACCATAGGCTTTGAGCTAAGTCCACCACAGCCATGACTCACAAGGGCACCACCGCCTGGCCACGTGTCACGCGAGGGGCAGCTGCTTTCTCTTCCTTCTCCCCCAAACCCAACCCTAGGGGTGAGCACAGAGAAGGGGTGTGTGTGTGTGTGTGTGTGTGTGTGACAGAGAGACCACCCTGCCAGACCCAGTACTCCCCAAAGTGCATGTATGCACACATGCACACACACACACGTGCGCACACACACATACCCACATGCACACACATGTACACACACGTGCACACACATGCACACACGTGCACACACACATACTCACATGCACACACACACTTTGAGCCCCTAGAGCTCCCAGCTTCGCTTGCCTTGTGGAGGAAGAAGAAAGTCTGGGGTCATATCTGAGCCTGAGGTTTTAAAATGACCAGGTCTTAAGCAGAATGGGACTGCTTTTATAACCAAAAGTGTCTACAAGTCAGAAACTGGACTAAAGTGCTGTGGAAGGTGTGTGTCTGCCAGCTGCTAGGAGGGTTCACGGGGCCCAGCTGGTAGCCATGATTAGAAAAATAATTGTAACTGTAACCTAACGAGCTGAAAGTCCTTAATAAGCTGTTGACAAAGGGAACCCAAAAAGGGGATCGGATTTGAAAGGACGAAGAGGATTAGAAATAAGGACAAACTGAGGTGTTGTCAAATGAACTAGGCAGGGGGACCAGGAAGGTCTCACTCTGCACTCACCCCTCCCTACAAGGTCTGGGGGGAGCCGTATCTACAGGAAACATGGTTGGACTTCTGCCCTTCACCTGACTCTGAGCCCTCCCTAGGTAGGCTTCCTCCAAGGCCGGACCCAAATCTCAGGATCCCTTCACACTAAGTAGGCCAAGTGGGATAGGTCGGAGGCAGCGGGGGTCATGCAAATGACCTTCCAGCTGGGAGTGAGCAGAAGTGTGTCTATGGCCCTCACTCAGCCCACCACTTCTACAGCATGGCTGGGAAGCTGGCAGAGGCAGAGCGGTGGGCGATGCAGAAGGAAGGGGAGAACCCAGTTCAAGGCATGGAGACATCGGGTTCCTCCTGGCACCCACCTGCTGGCTCACGCGGCTCAGTCAGGGGACCCGACTCCTGAGATCTAGCTCTCTCCCTGGGGGTGGGCGTAGGGTAAGGGAAGCAATGGGGTGAAGGAAGGAGCTCTTGCCTCCCCCCTACTCCCCATACTTAGGGTTGCAGAGAGGGGTTTAGCCTGGGCCTCCGAATTTGAGGGGCCTGTGGCTTATCCAGGGGTGAAGGATAAGAGGTCCGGGGCTCTCAGGGAAGAGCTGGGGTAGAAGACAGGAATCTGGGAGTCATCAGGGGAGACGGGATGCCACAAGCCTCGGTGTAAAAACAAGAGCAGAAGAGGCATCCAGGAGAAGGGAGCCTCGGGGAAGCCAACTTTGGAAAATGGGAAAAAGAGCGCCAGGAACTTGGGTTCGAGCCGGCGGCTGCCAGATCCTGGCCACCCTCCGGGCCAGACCCCCTCTGGCAGTGGCCAAGATGGGTCTCTGCTGCTCTGGGAAACCTAATGACCTGCGTCTGCCCAGGTGGGCAGCGGGACAAGTTCACCTGCCCACTTCCTGCCCTCCCCCTCCTCCAGCCTGGGCTCTTGTTCTGGTCGGGGCGGCCGCTGAGGCAGCTCCCCCAGGCCAGCCGGCGCTGCCCTCCCCCTCGGGCCCAGCGTTCCAGACTTTCTCCTCATCAGTTTACCAGCCTGGTCTCATTCCCTCTGCAGATCCTCTCGCCAAGTTCTGCCTGGCTCCCTGCCCCTGTCTTCTCCTCTCCTTAGAGCGGGAGCCAGTTGGGGCCCCTTCTGCAGATGCAGCCGCGTGCCAGGCCCAGGGACCCCTCCCGCCTCAGGCAGCAAGAACTAGTGTCCCCCCCCCCCCACCGCCCCGCCCTTACAAGCTCGTCTGTGTCTGTCCTCATACCCAGTTCTGACAACGGGGTTTATGTTCCACGTCTGAGACCGAGCCCCAAGGACTGGCAGGTCACATATGCTCACCCCTGGCCACACAAACTGGCCTCAGCATCTTCAAACCCCAGCCCTGCCTGCAGACACGGGGACGCAGACGGGAGCTGATACTCTCAGGGTCTGGGGTCTCTCTAAGCCTCCATCGTTGGCCATCTGTATGCAGCCCATTTGTCAGCTGGGGCCTCCAGTCCTGGACGATTTCAAAGATACCGGTTCAAATCCATATTCCACAGCCTGTGGAAACGCAAAAATATCCTTAATATCCTTTGGAGAGTTCTGGAATGGTTTGCTTTTTCACACTCCCCTCTACATCAGAGCTGCGGCTTCTGCTGAATTCGTTTCGTGTCTGGATTTGGGCTGCTGCCCCAGGCCTGCTGTTCGGTTTTTACAGAGCTCTGGGTGAGACGGGGAATGTAGCGGGCACCTTCCACTCTGTCCACCAGACGCCCACTGCGGAAGGTATTTGTGTGTGTGTGTAACGCGGGCAGGCGGACGGCGACTTAGGGAAGTTGAGAGGATGGTTTCAAGGGCTACAATTAAATCAATTTCAAACAGATCAGTGGACATCCCGTTCTTAAAAGCTCTGGGGTCACCCCACCGCTGGGAACTTTCATGGGCCCTTTGACCTCACTCAGTTCCCTAGCCTGTCCTGGCTCTTTATCTTCCTTATTTGCATCTCTCTTCCCTGAAAAGCAAAATAGTGCAGTGGTTCAATGCAAGGGCCTGCCTCTGTGAGCTTGGCTCTGCATCTTATCAGCTGTGTGATCAAAGGAGATTTACCTAACCTCTCTGAACCTCAAGCTTATCTTTTATGAGGATTGCACAAGTTGAAGATAATACGATTTGTGGTGAGGATTTCATAAAGCAATCCATGGGAAGCACTTAGCGTAGGGTTGGCTCAGTGATGTTAGTTATTACTATTATTACTGTTAACCGTTCCAAATTCTCTTCTTACTCTCCTAGGCAGAACAATTCAACCTTCTCGGCGTTATCCCAAATACTGCACATCTTTAAATATTTAAGCACAGAAAGGCTTGTTCTTTGAACAGGATTGACCCTTCTTTGAAAGGGGTCAGTTGAGGTTGTGAGTGGGCCTACCAGTGACTTCACATTGGTAAATACTAAACAAATGTATGCCCTTCCTTCCTCTTTCTCTCTCCCCGTACCCCGCTCCCCATCGGGCTGAAAGTATACGGCCGAGACCAGCAGTGGAAGATCTTGGGCCTCACGGGAATCAGCTCGACGTTACTGAATTATTGGGAAAGAGGTGCCCTTTTTCAGGGATTTGTTCTTAGGTTTTCATGGAACCTAAGAATGAAGCCAACATAAACAAAAAGACAGCTTCTTGGTGATGTCATTTGAGCTTCTATATCCTACCACATGTGGATTCAGTCTGAGTTTTCCAATCGTGTGAGCCCAGAAATCCCCCTTTTCTTGTTTAAGCTAGTTTGATTTGAGCTTCTGTCATGTAAAATCGAATGAATCTTGACTAAAGATTCTTGAATCTTGAATTTCGACTACAAATGGGGTATATTACAAAACAAGGGGGAATATCACGGAAGTATAACCAGAAATCACAGGAATGAAAAGGCTGCTTCTGACTCCATTTCTCTCTCTCTCAGGCTACACAATCTCCCATTCCTGCTTTTTGTTTGCATATCTGCTTCTTGTTTTTTAACTTTGCTAACCAGTGTTTTTGCTGGCTCATCTAGGAAAAGGTCCCAGGGCTGACGTTCAGTGGCCCCGACTGGGTCATGTGACCACCCTGAATCATTCACTGTGATGGGTCAACCAGTGAGCCCATTACCTCTGGATCTGAGGATTAGGGTCAGGCCCACCTCAACCAAATAGACTGAGAGGATGACGAATGGTTTAAAAAAAAAAAAAATCAAAGTACTCTTTTCAGACCAATGGGGAATGAATGCCAAATATGCACACACAGGTCCATGCACACACACAATGCATCTCTGACATGGAGTTGAGTGAATTTCTGTTTTACAAACCAGCTGAACCCCGAATAAGCTCAGGGCCAGCCCATTGTCCCAGAGGAGCATCTCTAATGGAAACTTCCGAACTTCCACTAGTGACAGCAGCTTCTGGAGATCTGGTTTCTCTTGGGCTTTCCTTAATCTCTTTTCAGGTCACACCACATGCCAGAGGGGAGCTGGTTCTGGCTCTGCCCCCACCCCCATGAGTCCCTTGTATGGCATCATTTGAGTTATAAATGCCCCATTCCATGGAATCATGATGGGGAGGTGGGGAGCTCCAAGGAGAGAAGCCAGGGAGTAAGGAAGGGATCACTGAAGAGGGAGCCTCTGAGCAAGGCCTTCAAGGATGGGCATTAAGACCTCAGGGCTTTAATCAAGAAGACAAATGATCACAAGTGTAAGTGAAGGTGTAGAGAACTTGGAGCCCTCATACACTACTGATGGGAATGCAAAATGGCAGGGCTGCTTTGGAAAACAATCTGGCAGGTCTTCAAAAAGTTGAACACAGAGCTACTGTACGACCTAGCAATTCCACTCTTGGCTATATACCCAGGAGAAATGAAGACACATGTCCACACAAGAACTTGTATCTCCATAGCAGCATTAGTCATAATTGCCCCAAAGTAGGAACAACCCAACTGATGAATGGATAAATAAAATGTAGTACATCCATACAACAGAATATGATTCCACCATGAGAGAAAATAAAGTCCTGGTACCTGCTATCACAGGGCTGAACCTCGAAAATCTTTCGTTCTTTCTTTCTTCCTTTCTTTTTTCTTTCTTTCTTTCTTTTTTTTTTTCAGATCATCAAAACTTTTATATTTTAAAGCCAGAGGGACTCTTAGCAGTTGGCAAACTATGGCCCACAGGCCAAATTGGCCCGCTTCCTATTTTAATAAATTTAGTTTTTAAAAAAATTGATTTATTTTTTAAAGTCCAGTATAATTAATGTATAGTGTTACATTCGTTTCAGGTGTACAATACAGTGATTCAACCATTCTATACGTTACTCTCTGCTCATCACAGTAAGTGTGCTCTTAATCCATGTCACCTAGTTCACCCATCTCCCCACCCACCTCCCCTCTGGTGACCATCAGTTTGTTCTCTATAGTTAAGAATCTGTGGTTTCTTGTTGTCATTTTCTCCCTTTGTTTTGTTTCTTAAATTCCACATGTGAGTGAAATTATATGGTATTTGTCTTTCTCTGACTTATTTCACTTATGTATATCCATTATACCTTCTAGATCCATCCATGTTGCTGCAAATGGCAAGATTTCATTTTTTATGGCTGAGTAGTATTCCAGTGTGTGTGTGTGTGTACGTGTGTACACATATATACATATATATACACACCACATCTTTATCCATTCATCTATCAATGGACATTTGGGTTGTTTCCATAGTTTGGCTCTTGTAAATAATGCTGCGATAAACATAGGGGTGCATATTTGTTTTCAAATTAGTGTTTTCATATTCTTTGGGTAAATTTCCCTCTAGTGGAGTTACTGGATCATATGGTAATTCTATTTTTAGTTTTTTGAGGGACCTCCGTATGAGGGACCTTCCATGATGGCTGCACCAGTCTGCATTCCCACCAACAGCGCATGAGCGTTCTTTTTTCTCCACGTCCTTGCCAACACTTGTTGTTTCTTGTGTTTTTTATTTTAGCCATTCTGACAGGTGTGAGATGATAACTTATTGTGGTTTTGATTTGCATTTACCTGGTGATTAGTGATGTTGAACATCTCTTCATGTGTCTGTTGGCCAGAACCTTGAAAATCTTAAGTGAAAGAAGCCAATCATAAAACATCACGTATTGTGTGATTCCACTTGAATGAAATGTCTGGCAGAGGCAAATATATAGAGACCGAATGTAGAGGAGGGTTGCCTACACTTGGCGGGAGGTATTAAGGGGAAAAAGGAGTGACACTAATGGGGATTGGGGGGGATGTTGAAAATTGATTGTTGAGAATACACAAAAAAACACTGAATTGTACATTTTAAATGAGTGAATTGTATGGTATGTGAATTATATCTCAGTAAATCTGTTACCAAAAAAGGGAGGTAGGAGAACAGGGGCCTAAGCCGTATATCAGCCTGGGAACTCAGAGATACTAGGGCCAATTGTCTGATAAGCTACCCCCTCCCCACCCTTCATTCCTCGGATTCCATAGTAAGTGAAGGGTATTTTGGGCCTGAGAGCCCAGCCCTGTGACATAAAGAAAAATGCTCAAATTAAAAAGGGGAGAGAGGAGGGGCGCCTGGGTGGCTCAATCGGTTAAGGGTCTGCCTTCAGCTCAGGACACCATCTCAGGGTTGTGAGATCGAGCCCTGAGTGGGGCTCCCTGCTCAGGGGGGAGCCTGCTTCTCCCTCTCCCCTGCCCCTCCCCCGGCTGGTACTCTCTCTCTCAAATAAATCAAATCTTTTTTTTTTTTTTTAAAGATTTTATTTGTTTATTTGACAGAGAAAGACAGCGAGAGAGGGAACACAAGCAGGGGGACTGGGAGAGGGAGAAGCAGGCTCTCCGTCGAGCAGGGAGCCCGATGTGGGGCTCCATCCCAGGACCCCGGGATCATGACCTGAGCCGAAGGCAGATGCTTAACGACTGAGACACCCAGGTGCCCCTCAAATAAATCAAATCTTTAAAAAAGATAAAATATAAATAAAATGAATAAATAAATAGAAAGGGGAGAAAGAGGAAAGGCTGTCTCTGAGGACATGAGGTGGGCAGGAAGCTCCACAGGGAAGCAGAAAAGTGTCCGGTGAATGGACGCCAGCATGGGTCACTGGTTCAGATGCTGGGGGGCGATCTGACGGCACAGCGCAGACTCTGATGCGCGCCGGTTTCCTTGGTGAGCAGGACCTGTGGTTGGTACCATCAGAGGTATCTGCTTGGCTCCCAAGAAGCCCCTCCACTGTTGCCTTCTCTCTAGCCACAGAGGTGTGTTTGTACCACATAGCCCTTGGCTCTGGCAGATGGTCCCGGTATGGACCTCTGACCCAAGCTAAATCAGTCCAAGTCCCTTCTCTGGAATTTGGGGTCTTGACAGAGGCGGAGGCCTTCTCTCCAAGGGCTAGAATATGTGAACTAGGGGGCTTTAAGACAGCCACACCTCCTCCCCCCAAGTCCCTGTGGGCAGGGCTGGAAAGACTGGGAAGCTGATTCCCCAGCTGGTTGGAATGTTCCAAGTCCTCCATGGAAGTAGCTCTAAAGTGAAAACACCTGGGAAAACTTTGGGAGCCTGAAGGAGATCTGTGAGCCCTGAGTGGCCAGAGCCAAAGCAGGGAAGCAGGGAAGCAGGGAAGCAGGGAAGGGGGATTCTAGAAGAAGCAGCACTAATGGGAGAGGGGCTGGGTTTTCCAGCAACTTCCCCAGAGAGGGTTTGGGAATCAAAGACCATGGCCATCGGTAACCATGGCCCTTGGCCAACAAGTTCCAGGGAAGCAAAACTTCTGCAAATAGCGACCTAATGGCCTTGTTAATGTCATCAATAATTCATATTTTGGGCCAGTACAGCCCATTATACTTTTCAAAAGCATATCCACCTCCACAATCTCGTTTGCTCCTTCTCCATGTATACTGGAGAGAGATGTATTATGCTCGGAGAGTTGCCATGCCCACCGCCCCTTCTAGAAGAAAGCCACCTGTGTGACCCACCCCTTGCACACTGGATGAAGGTTTGCACCTGACAGAAAGGTAGCCGCGCCCCCCTGCCCCCCGACGGCGGGGCCAGCAGCTTTGGAGGCGGCACGGCAGGAGACGAATCCCCAGCACAGAGAACAGTGACCAATGGAGCCAGCACCATCTCTCTCTCTCTCAGGGCTTGAGAGTGGGCCTCTGGAGAGAGGCAGGGCTCTGTTTGTGCAAAGGCAGAAGCCAAGAGACACAGAGAAGGCAGTGAGCAGGAGCCAAGATTCAGGAAGATGCGGTGTTGGCAAAGCAGAAGATGAGATGAAGGTATGGAGAGATGTTCGTGGGTAGGGGAAGGCACGGGATGGCTGAGGTGGAGGAGCCAACGGAGGGGCCCTAGGATGGAGAACAGCTTTGGCAGATGGCACCCCAAAGCCTAGTCACTGGAACGACACAGGACCCTGAAGCGCATTCCCACCTCCACAAAAATGTAGTCAGGTTGCTTAGATTCCTGTCTTCCTTATCGTCACAGGTATCCTCAATGGGAGCCCTGAACAGGAACCAGTTAGCTCTATTCCTTAATGCAGCCACACACCCCCTTTAATCCCCGGCCCCCCAGGAGGAGGTGATTTCTGGCCAGTGTCAGCCCATCTCAGCAGGGGCCTTCCTCTTGTCTGCTTTTGAACCCTCTCTTCCCCAGAGGGGTCCCTGTCAGGTGCAGAGTACAGGAAGGACCCTGCTGTGACTTGGTGACATCAGTCAGGATGTCACCTGCCTTCAGCCCGGCCATTTCAGGGTTATATCTCATCAGAGGTGACCACGTCCTTGATTAGTAGCTGGCCAAATTAAATCAAGGCATGATAAAGGAACCCTTCCTTCTTTCCTCCCTCCCTCCCATTCTCCCTCATTCTCTCCCTTCCTCTGTTTCCTCAAGCAAACGACTCTCAGATGCATCACTTGCTGTCTCAAGCACCCAGCAGAGTCTGACTGGTGTCTGCCCCAATTCTAAATTCAGTCTGGCCCAGTTTGGGTCAGGTGACCACCTCTGGTCCAATCAACTGTGGCCGAGGGAACAGGGTTATGTAGTGTTAATCTGGCTGCTGCAGCTTCCCCGGGGGGGAAAAGAGAGCACAATGCAGACTAAGACCTAAAATGTGTGCACTAAACAAAACTAAAACCAGGGGACAGGAATGAACATTTTTTAAAACTGACATATTGGGGCGCCTGGGTGGCTCAGTCGTTAAGCGTCTGCCTTCGGCTCAGGTCCTGATCCCAGGGTCCTGGGATCGAGCCCCATGTCGGGCTCCCTGCTCCGCGGGAAGCCTGCTTCTCCCTCTCCCACTCCCCCTGCTTGTGTTCCCTCTCTCGCTGGGTCTCTCTCTGTCAAATAAATAAATAAAATCTTAAAAAAATAAAAATAAAAATAAAATAAATAAAACTGACATATTGAGGGCTTCAGAAACAGTACATATATTTTTTTAAATTGACTTCAATTCTCACAACTCTGTGAGATAAGCATGTTAAGGCACTTGCACAAGACATGGGGGTCTAGGAAGGGGTGCAGCCGAATGAGAATCCAGGACTAACTCCAGGGATTATGTTCTTTCCTCTAGCACTCTACCTGGCATCGACTTGAAATGGTGTTTCTGCCCTTGCTTTGCTAAAGGCTCAAACTCCACCGACTCAGCCTCGTGGAAGGGCCTTTGAAGTTTTCTAGGTCACATTCATCAACATATAGACGAAGAAGTAGAGCACAAAAAGGGTTAGTGACTAGCCCACAGTCACACAGGAACTCAAAGAAAGGGGACAAGCACCCAGGTCTCCTAAGTCCAGGCTGGGGCTCTCCCCTGAAAGGCATGCTCCCCTGTAGGTGTCCTGAGAGCCTGTTCCCTGGCTGCTTTTCTCCCTGGGGTACCCCATGCTGCTTCCTGTTCTATCTCTTTGACTCTGCTTCCTTCTCTGGTTCCTCTGTTCTTCTCTTAAATGTAACATTGGTCCCTCTCCTCTGAAGTCCCCTAGCAACAGAGTAATTTGGCTCCATAACTGACCCCTTTGCTCTGCCCTTGGGACTTTCTCTCCAAATAGACTGCAAACTCCCCGAGGGGCCTGTCTTCTCTGACATTCTCCAAATTCCTAGTATGACCCAACATCCAGGAAGTGCTCCATAAGGACTGAGATAAGTGTTGGATAAGATCATTGGATTATGCGTCCCTGTGTGGCCACTGCATCCATCTACCCACTGTCCATCCATCTGTCCATCCATCTATCCATTCACCTATCTACTACAGTCATCTGTGAAGCCTCGGATCCAGGCAGACCGGCCTTAGCAGGAAAGCTCTGGGGATGCCGTGCTTATTTACCCCACCACGTCTTTATCCATGCTGTTCCCTCTGTGTGGAATGCCCTTCCCATCTTTGGTCACCTGACACTCCTCTTCCAGCTAGGGCCATAGCATCATCTCTGCTGAAGAGGCTTTCTCAAAGCCCCCTTGACTAAGAGGCCTTTCCTGTGTCCCCAAATGCCTTTTACACTTATCACATTTTTGAAAGTAACAGTTTAAGTAAGATATAATTCATACAGCACAAAATTCACTCTTTTGAAGCACACAATTCAGTGGTATATTCAGAGCTGTGCAACCATTGCTGCTATCCAATTTCAGAATATTTTCCAACCCCCCCCACAAAGAAACCCTGTGCCCATTAGCAGTCCCTGACCATTTCCCTCAGCTCCTCCAGCCCCCGCACCATGAATCTACTTCCTGTCTCTACAGATTCGCTTATTCTGGAGGTTTCATTGAAATGGAATCATAAATACGTGGCCTTTTGTGACTGGCTTCTTTCACTTGGCATGTTTTAAGATTCACCCATGTTGTTGCATGTATTGGGACACTTACCACATTTGTAAAGGGTTGTGGAGCCTATGAACCTGGAGCCCCATCTGGTAGCTTTGGCCCTTTTTGGTCCCAGGGTGGGCAAAATGAAAAAGAGACCCATAATCTGAGAGTTCTAGCACTTCACTGGTTCAGATCCAAAGTTGTCATCCTGGAAAGACTGTTAAAAACAAAAGACAAAGAACAGGGGGCGCCTGGGTGGCTCAGTCGTTAAGCGTCTGCCTTCGGCTCAGGTCCTGATCCCAGGACCCTGGGATCGAGCCCCACATCGCGCTCCCTGCTCCGCGGGGAAGCCTGCTTCTCCCTCTCCTACTCACCCTGCTTGTGTTCCCTCTCTCGCTATGTCTCTGTCAAATAAATAAATAAAATCTTTAAAAAAAAAAAAAAGACAAAGAACGGAACCTCTCCGCTCCAACTGTTCATCATCCCTCCTCCCCAAAACTTAGCTCCCCCTCCAAATTGTAACAATATCTAATGACAGGTGGTGTCTCTCAGCTTTCTACTGTATCTTTGCCCCAAACTCAGAGTTGTTTATCCTGACATGGGTCTATACTTTCTACTCACGGATATGAAAGAATCCAGATTTCATAGACATCTCTGTCTGGTATGGGGGCTGTCCCCAGAGTCCCTCCCTCATGTCCATCACCAACAGATGAGGCAATCACCAAAATCTCTTATATGTTGGATATCAACCAGTGGGGGAGAGGAGGCAAAACGCTAAGACACAGGGATTGTAGGTTGTCTTTGGCAAGACTGTTTAATGAATAAGGTGGTGTAAGAGTCCTGGAGAAAAACAGGTGAAATTATTAGCTAGAGTAGCTTTGATGGCAGGCCATGGGAACTAGGCACATTCTCCTTCTACCAAGAGGCCCCTCAGCTGAAAGGATTTATATCTATGCCCGTCACCCTACCCATACTCTGAGCTCCCTGTGGTAGGCAGAATAATGGCCTCCAAAGATGTTAATGTCCTAATTCTGGAACCAATGAGTATATTAGGTTACATGGCAGAGAAGAATTAAAGTAGTAGATGGAATTAAGTTTGCTAATCAACTGATTTTAAGAGAGAGAGACTATCCCAGATTATCTGGGTGCAACCAATGGAACCACAAGGATTGTTATAACTGAACAAAAGCAAGGGAAGGTCAAAGTGAAACATGGGAGAAAGACTCAAGCAGTCATTGCTGGCTTTAAAGATGGAGGAAGGAGCCACGGGCAGAGGAATACTCTGGAGGTTGGAGAAGATGAGAAAATGGATTTCCCCCCAGAGCCTCCAAGAAAAAATGTGGCCCTGCTGACATCTTTATTTTAGCCTACTAAGGCCCAGGGAAGACTCTGACCTCCAGAACTATAAGATACTAAATCTGTGGTGTTTTAAGCCACTAAATTCATGTTAACTTGTTACAGTGGCAATGGAAGATTAATGCAGATTATGGTATCTGGAAGTGGGGTGCAGGACTGTACCTACTCCATCTCAGAAGCAGGAGGAGACCCTGCATACCAATTAAGCATTTGGATTCTGCCTCAGATAATCCAGGATTTATATTCCAATGTTTGCATGCTGTGTGCCTTGAGCAAGTGACTTGTCCTTTCTATAGAATTTCCTCATCAGTAAAGTGGGAATAACTATACCCCCCCTCATGAGATTGTTATAAAGGTTAACAAAGAGCATATGTGTTAGTGCTTAGCACAGTGCCAGGCCCATGGTAAGCACTGAATAAATAAATGTTGCCCAATATTATCATCATCACCATGCATCATTAACTGTTTTTTGAAATGACCCAAATCAGAGCTAATTCCTCCTTCCTTTATGGTGTCTAAAAGGACAATACCCAAAGGGTACTTGGGCTTGATGTGGGCTGGACTCTGTAGCCAAGAACATTCCTAACAGCTGAGGCTCCAGAGAGCAGCCATGTTTTTCATGCAGGTGGCCTTACATGATTCTAGATGTTTGTCTAGTTTGGAGTGGGACAATCACAATGGCACAAAGACACAAAGGTGTCTCGATGCACAAGAAGGCGAGGGATGGAACCAGGGGAAGGACATGGGCTGCTAGGTGGAAGCAAAGTACGAGGTCTAGGGACTACGATGAGCCAGGATGGTGAAGGATGGGCCACAGGGAAGCTGGGCCAGAATTTACACCAGACCCGACAGTTAATATTAAGTGCTCCCCCAACTAGGATGGCTAAAACAAAGAAGGCAGAAAATGCCAAGTGTTGAGAATGTGAAGAAATTAGAACCCTCCCACATTGCTGGTGGGAATGTAAAATGCTACAACCATTTTTGAAATTTGGCATTTCCTGGGATAGTTAAATACACAGTGGCCATATGACTCAGCAATTCCGTTACTAGTATATACCCATGTCCACACGTGTGTGCACTCAAAAGCTTGTACATGAATATTCACAGAAGCATTTTTCATAATAGCCCCAAAGCAGAAACAACCCAAACGTCCATCAAATGAGGAATGGACACACAAAATGTGACATATGGAATGGAATGGAATATCATTTAGCAATAAAAAGGAATGAATTGCTGATAACACGCTAGAACACAGACGAACCTTGAAAACATGACGTTAAAGAATCCAGACATGAAAGACCACATGTTGTATGATTCTCTTTTATTTATTTTATTTTTATTGTTTTTAAAGATTTTATTGATTTATTTTACAGAGAGAGAGAGAGCACAAGCGGGGGGAGTGGCATGCAGAGGGAGAGGTAGAAGCAGGCTCCATGCTAAGCAGAGAGCCTGATGTGGGGCTTGATCCCAGGACCCTGGGATCGTGACCTGAGCTGAAGGCAGACGCTTAACCGACTGAGCCACCCAGGCGCCCCATATGATTCTCTTTATATGAAATGTCCAGAATAGGCAAATCCTTAGAGACGGATAGCCGATCCATGGTTACCAGGGATTGGGGGGGCAAGGGAGGGACTGCTGATGGGTACAGGGTTTTTGGGGGGTGATGAAAATGTTTTGAAAATAGGTAATATTGATGGTTGCACAACTCTGAAGAGATCACCAAACTGTACACTTTAAAAGGGTGAATTTTACGGTATGAGAATTACCATCTCAACAAAGCTGTAATTAAGAAAATTAAGTACTACCACTCTTTGAATGCCTGCAGTGTACCAGCAAGCGAGCTGAGTGCATGCCTGAGCTTGTTACCTAGGCTGTGGGGACAGGGCTGATCTGCTGGTGGTGAGCCTGAGCCCGAGTGTGAGCTGGTAGGAATTTTTGGAGGAAGGCGAGGAGGAAAGAGGACAGGTAGCCCAGCTCGGCTGACAGGTGCTCCAAGATGGCTACCAGGATCTCTCACCCAAGGGGGTGATGCCGAAATCAGGGGAGTGAGCAGGAGGTGACCTGGAGACAAGTGAGATCACCTAAGTTAGAGAAGGGGTCTGAAAGTGTCTCCATCTGTGGCTGCCTGCTGTCAGGTGCTCAAGGACAGGGAGCCCAGACATCTCTCATTATACAACCTTCTATACCCCACAGGAAACCTTTCAGACTTTAAGCAGGAGAATGACATGCCCCGTTTGTGGGAAATGGTATGGGAAGAGGCGAAAGGAGAACCAGACAGACGACGTAGGAGGCTGGAGGCATCATCAGGAAGCGAGGTGAGTGGGAGAGCTTGCACTTCAGTAGGCAGACGGGCAATGTGTCAGAGTTCTCCAGAGAAACAGAACCAACAGGATCTATCTATACCGATATTTATATCTATATCTGTATCTGTGTATCTACATCAAGAGATTTATTCTGAGGAATTAGCACATGCAGTTATGGAGGCTAAGAAGTCCCAGGATCTGCATTTGGCAAGCTGGAAACCCAGGAAAGCCAGTGATATAATCCTAGCTTGAGTCCAGAGACCTGAAGAGCGGAGAGCCCATCTTGCCAGTTCCAGTTTGAGGGCAGGAAGAATTCAATGTCCCAGCTCAGGAGCTGGGAAGGTAAAGTTCCCTCTTCCTCAGTCCTTTTGTTGGACTCAGCTCTTTAATGATTGGATGAGGGCCACCCGCATTAGGGAGAGCAATCTGCTTTACTCCGTCTATCGATTCAAATGTTAATATCATCCAAAAACACTCTCACAGACACACCCAGAAGAATATTTTACCAAATGTCTAGCCCCATATAGCCCGGCCAGGCTGACACATGGAATTGACTATCACAGGCAGTAAGCAAGTGATTAATATACTTAAATATGTTCAGGTAGCAGTAAGAAAGTAAGAAGAAGAAAAAAAAGGAAGCAGGATGAGGGACTAGAGAACAGTAGGGACAGAATGACAGGCAGAGTGTCAAAAATAAATATTTGTTGCCTGAATGGCTGAATCTTGCACTTCTATAAATGCAACTTTTTTTCTTTCCATCCCAAATTACTTTACCTTCCGTTAGGTTTCAATTGTAGTGAATGCTATTGTTGCCTGGGACAAGGCATTTTCTATTTTTGAAAAGAGAAGCAGCAGTTTGAAAGATACCATGTTCACACATTCTTCAGGAATGTCATATTTGATATGACCACTGGACACGCTTGACTTCTTCTTTATTTATGATTGCTGGCGCTTTTCCTTTGAGGCCGCTCAGAATAGCTTCTGATCCTGCTCACTCACAGACATGGTGAAATCAAATCTTCCTGCACTAACCCCATCGTCAGTGTCTTTGCTTACGAAGGCTTCCCCCGCCCTCAGGGGGTAACCGGATGGTTAGACCAGGTTTCAAATGTGGCTCTCTACACATAAACATCCTTGACTTTTGTACTATGCTTCTGGTAAAGTGCATTTGTTTCCAGAAATCTCATCGCAATCAATAGAAATTGTGTGCACACTTCTGAAGGCCAAGTTTGGGCCATTTGCTGTTCGCCAATCTCTTCATACCCTCTTAAATGTTTTTTTTGGTCTATCCCTCGGTGATATTCAAATCAATGTCCTCCCTTATTTATTCTTTGGAAGTCTCATTTATCTCCCTCGGCACCATGCCACGTCTGTTTGATTGCTTTTGCTGAACTTCTGCACGCTGGTCAAAGCAGTGGGCTCAAACAAATATGCCTTGTACAATACGATGCATTTATGTAGGAACGTCTTTGCACAAATGTGAGTGTGTATAGCCTAGTATAGTTGAAAGAGCTCTGATTTGGACTCAAACACATCTAGGTTAGAGGGGCAGCTCTTCCATGTTCTAGCTAGTAACTTTGGGCAAGTCACCTCGTGGGGCCTGCTTCCATAACTGTGAAACAGAAATATAGGTATACAACCAAGAGAAATGAAAATTGATGTCCACACAAAAGCTTGTACATGAATGGTAACAGCAGAATTTTTTCCATAATAGGAAACGAAACCCAAAAGTCCCTCAAGAGATGAATGGACAAATAAAATGTGGTAAACTCCTACAACAGAATCCATACGGTGGAGTATTCTTTGGTCATCAAAAGGGAATGAAGAACTACCTACTGCATGGGTGAGCCTCGAAAGTACACTAAGTGAAAGAAGCCAGTCACAAAAGGCCATATGTTTCCTAACACAGTACTGCAGTCTGGGTGGCTTTGATAACAGAAATGTACTGTCTCATGGTTCTGGAGGCTGGAAGTCCAAGATCAAGGTGTCAGCAGGGTTGATTTCTTCTGGGGGCCATGAGGGAGAACCTGTTGGCTGCCCCTCGCCTAGTGTCTGGTGGCTTGCTGGCATTCTTTGGCATTCCTTGGTTTGTAGAAGCATCACCCTGATCCCTACCCTCATCTTCACATGTCGTGCCCCCTGTGTCCAAATTTCCCCTTTTTATAAGGTCATCAGTCGTGTTGGATTAAGGCCTACACTAATGACCTCAGCCGAACTAATCGCACCTGCAAGGACCCTATTTCCAAATAAGGTCACATTCTGAGGAGCTGGGGGTTCAGACTTCAACATATAAATTTGACGGAACACAGTTCAGCATCACATTATAGTATTCCGTTTATATGAGATATCTAGAATACATAAATGCATAGAGACGGAAAGTAGATTAGTGGTTGTCAGGGACTGGGCAAAAGAGGGAATTTGGATTGACTCATAATGGGCGCAGGGTTTATTTTCAAAAATGCTCTGGAATTAGATAGTGGTAATGTTTGCACAACTCTGAATATACTGAAAACCAATGGATCATACACTTTAAATGGGTGAGCTGTATGGTATGTGAATCATATCTCAAAAAAGCTACTTTTAAAAGATTTTATTTATTTATTTGAGAGAGAGAGAATGAGAGAGAGCACATGAGAGGGGGGAGGGTCAGAGGGAGAAGCAGACTCCCCGCCGAGCAGGGAGCCCGATGCGGGACTCGATCCAGGGACTCCAGGATCATGACCTGAGCCGAAGGCAGTCGCTTAACCAACCGAGCCACCCAGGCGCCCTCAAAAAAGCTACTTTTAAAAATAAAAAGTGTAATGCTGGCTACTCTTCTGCCATATTAGGTTATGCAGATCATGTGATACGATAGAAAGTGAGTGGGTTTGGAAAATTCTGTAAAGACAACAATTGCAACTTTTGGTATTTAATTTTTAAACACCTTTGGTTTTTGTTATGTGCATCGCATCCTAACTACACTGTGGATTCCCTATTGATCCCAAACCTTCCTAATGTAATAAGGAGAATTCTAGCATTTCTTAAAAGCTAACTTTGTTGCTCAAAGCTCACTCGTATTACTTAGGAAAACGTCTTCTCTAAACCTGCCCTGTGATTCTCATGAAATGTTCATCCTTTCTAGACGGATGTCTCTTTTACCATTGACTTTACCTCAGTGCAATCTCCAGAAAGCACCGTCAAGCCTTTGCATTTTAAGAGCTGAGTTTTTCCCCCACATCTGTGCTTTTGCCCTTGTTAGATCACAGCAAGTTCTTTCTCCAGAGGCCAAATAAAATTTCACAAAACAGTCAGGATTTCGGTAGCTAACAAAATCATTTCTTGTCCTCTGAGACGCCTTTGTGCGTCTCTGCCCATCCCTCACCCCCAGGGGAACGTGCACAGAGCCTTAGGGGCCCCTGAGTTTGTGGCCCGTCTGTGCAGCTGCCTCTGGCCGCAGGACCAATGGGTGTAATCATCTCAGACGTGACCTTGGCTGGGCGTCTCGTGCCTGCTTTAGGGGGATCTATGTGAGTTGCGGGTCTCCCGTTCCCTGGTGTGAGAGATCTCTGGGTATGACTGCATATGGATTAGTTATAGGTAAACAGTGCAGTGTCAGATCCAGCTTGGCAAAACCCAGTCTACAACCCCTTCAATGCCCTCTTCTATCTACCTGCTAGACTTTGTGCCTTGGGGCCTAATCATATTGGGTCCCCCTCCTCGCTCTCTAATTGCTTGCTCAGTGTCTTTGGCTGAGTTGCTTGACCTCTCTGGGCCTCAGTTTCTTCAATGGTGAAAGGGGAGCAGTGATCCTTTTCTCCTAAGGCTGTGATGAGAAAGGACTGAGATTTCTCTGGTATGGACTGAGAGCCCGCCTTACTGTGGGTACTCTGTCTCCCTTCCCCTCCCCCCAGCCACCAAGGGAAGTCTGATCTCCCAGGTCCATCTCGACAGAACTAAGAGACAGGAAAGAGCGCGGCCTTCAGGGTCAGACACACCTCATTTGAAGTAGCAGCTCTAGCTGTGACCTTGGCAGACTCCTCTAACCCAGCCTGTCCCATGTCAGAGGGCTTGGTGTGAGGTGAGGAGCACGTGGGAAGGAAAGATGACCGAAGCCTGGAGGGGGCTGTGTGGCTGCGAGCGGCTCTTGTCGCCGCTGCCCTCTGACCTGACTCCCTCACAGCCCGACCCTGGCTGCGCCTCATGGGACCCACACGCCGCTCCTCTGCAGTTCACTCACCCAAGGCATGGTCAGGTTTCCCGGCTGCAGGCCCCTCTCTGCAGCCCTGTGTGTTTTCCTCGCTCACCATCCTCCCAGCAGACCTCTTCTTAGCCTGAGGCAACTTCCAGGAGCCCTGGGCCAGCTGCCAGCGTCCAGTCCTGGCCTGGCTCCTGGTGGGTGTTGAGCGGCCGGCGGACTGGGGAGGGGCCCCTCAGTCATCCCTCACTCGGCCCCTAGAGCTGTGGGGCCTTGGACAAGTTCCTCGAGTCCTTCCTCTGTGCTTTAGGTGTCTCCTCTGTAAGATGGTGAGGGTAACAGCGCTTCCCTCTAGGGTAGGTGGCTGTGTAGACTAAATAAGTCATCCTGAGGGAAGAATTTAGATCAGAGTCTGGCACACAGTAAGCACTCGGTAACTGTTTGATATTATTGTTGCTTCTTCCCTCAATTGTTCCCTCCCTGCTGGGTACTAGGGACACAGATGAGACCCTGGCCTCGCAGAGTTCCCAGTCCAGAGGGGAGGGCCGGCAGGACCGCAGGCCGTCCCTGTACATGGTGATAGCAGAGGGTTGGTGCCAAGGAAGCCAGGAGGGGGGAGGCTCTGACTGCTCCAGGGTGGCTCAGAAGAAGCCTCCTGGAGAGAGACCGTCTGCCTGGACCCTGAAGGAGGTGTAGGAGTGCACCCGTGGGGCGAGAAGAGGCCCAGGAGAGGGCAGTCCAGGGATGGGAACAGCGCAAGCAACGCACAGAACCTGGGAGAGATGGGCCCACATTTGAGAAGAAGACTGACAAGGCTAGCAGCCCCTGTGGCTGTCCCCTCCATCCCCTCCCACGCCTCTGGAGCCTGTCTGTGGGGCCCTGCTGTAGGCAGCCACGACTCCAGAAGCAGCCCGTGGGAGCCCAGGAGTGAACACCCCAGGAAGTGTCCTCACCCCAGACAAATGGAAGACGGTAGGTAAATACCTCAGTGTCCTTGGCCCTTGGGGTGGAACAACGCTAAGCCGTGTTTCACCCCATTTCCCAGAAGTCCCCAGGGAGACGGAGCCCTAGGTGATTGGAATGATGCCTGCTCATAAAAGCCTGGTGCTCACCTCCCAAGTGCCCCCTTTGGACCCCAATCGTTTTCGCAGGGTCTTCTTGCTGGGGAACCCAACCTAATGCATCAAGCTACGTAAGAGCCAACCAGACAGGTTAATTGTCCAGAATCCGGTTATCCACCGTTCTGTTCTGGTGACTTCGTTAGTTCTTGCAGCAATTACTGAGCTTTCAGTCCATGAGGGAGACGCAGAGAAGTAGAGAAAAGAGTCCCGCCAGGAACTCTTTGAGGAAGCAAGACATATCTGAAAAAGAGAAAATACAAAAAAGTGGGAAAGGTCGAGAGTTCATTTAAGGAAGAGCAAGAAGTTTGGTGCACTAGATCGTGGCCTGGTACCACAGAGCGAGGTGGGAATGGAAGCAGAAAAGTCACGGAACCCTGGGCCAGCGTGTGGACACACAAGCCTGGAAGGCCTTCTATGGATGGGTCTTTAAACTATAGGCAATGGGGAGTCATGGAAGGGTTTTGAGCAGTGGAGGGATGGGGCAATCTTTGTGTTAAAAGAACGCCTTGGGCTCAAATGCGGGATGACAAGGAGGGGTGAGGCTGGAGTCAGGGAGGCCCAGGTAGAGGCTGTGGGAGTAGTCTCAGCTGGACCTGGCTGTGGTTTGGACTCCAGCTCAGCAGGCCCAGGCTCCTAGGGGCCTCCCCCCAAAACTCAGAAGGGCAATCTTATCATAAAAGTGCGGAAAACTTCCTGCCTTCCCACCCTTCCTTTCAGACCTGCTTCCTGCTTGGCCTCCAAACCTGTTCCCATTCCTCCTACCTTCTCCCATTATCTCTGACTTCAGAGTGTTTGCTTTGGCTCCCACTGTCTCCTGTCTGCTCTCTCCTGCAGTTAGTGGTAGAAGCTCAGCAAAAACCCTCCTTCCTGCAAGCCGGCCCAGACTCCTGGGGCAGGGATTGTCTTCTTTGTACTTTAAGTAAACGGAATTGGAGCAACCTTGGCCCTGGAAGACAGACTGTGTCTTCTAACGACTTTCTTCCAAAACCACAAATGCATTTTGTCTTGATTTGAGGTGGTTCTTGCCTCTGTCTCAGCAACCTCAGGGTGAATGTGAAGCGGCATTTGGCAGCCTTAAGATTTCACAGCGGATGCTGTGCTTTGGTGAAAAGTCGATTTCTCTTTAAACCAGCCAAGAGGGCAAAGATAGCACCCTGCTCTGTCCATTCAGTAAGTGTCTGTGAGCCTGGCCTTGAGCTGGGAGTCAGCAGAGAAGACATCTGCTCCCCAGGCCCCCATGGGACAGTGAGACTGGCCACGGGAAGAGGTACAAAGTGCCACATGTGGGCCACACTGAGCTTGCCCGTGCAGAGCACCATAGCTGTGCAACCTTTGGCAAGTTATCGACCTCCCTCTGCTTCATTTCCTCGTCCACAGGATAGGGAGAAGTGGACTCTTCCCTTACAGTCATGGTGTGAGGATTAAATCAAGTAAAACAGGAGGACCTTGGCACAGAGCTTGGAGGAATAAGCACCGAGTAAATGCTAGCTATTCTTTTGTTTTTGTTTTTTAATTCTCATACCATCCAGTTCTCCCTTTTACAGTGTACAATTCAGTGGGTTTTAGTATATTCACAAGGTTGTGTACCCATCATCACAACTTCCAGAACATTTAAAAAAAATTTTTTTTTTAAAGATTTTATTTATTTATTTGAGAGAGAGAGAATGAGAGAGAGAGAAAGCACATGAGAGGGGGAAGGGTCAGAGGGAGAAGCAGACTCCCTGACAAGCAGGGAGCCTGATGCGGGACTCGATCCCGGGACTCCAAGATCATGACCTGAGCCGAAGGCAGTCGCTTAACCAACTGAGCCACCCAGGCGCCCCTCCAGAACATTTTTATCACCCCAAAGAAACCCAGTGCTCATTAGCTGTCACTCTCCCTAACTTCCCCTGCCCCAGGCAATCATGAATCTACTTTCCGTCTCTCTGGGTTTGCCTCTCGTGGACATTTCACAGACACATCATCATATATAGAGGTGTGACCTTTTCTGCCTGGCTTCTTTCACTTTGCATAATGTTTTCCATGTTGGAGCACGGAAGCAGTACTTGATTCTTTTTTTAAGGCTGCATTGTATTCTTCTCTGGTAAAGAGAGTTTGTTCATTCATTCGTCAGCTGATGGACATTTGGGTTATTTCCACTTTGGAGCTGTTATGAGTATACCGTCATGAACATTCGGGTACATGTTTTTGTGTGAACATACGTGTTCATTTTTTTTTCTTAAGATTTTATTTATTTGACAGACAGAGGGAGGACATAAGCAGGGGGGAGGGGCAGAGGCAGAGGGAGAAGCAGGCTCCCCACTGAGCAGGGAGCCCGATGTGGGGCTCGATCCCAGGACCCTGGGATCATGACCTGAGCCAAAGGCAGATGCTTCACCGACTGAGCCACCCAGGTGCCCCCTGTGTCCATTTCTTTGGGTATCCACCTAGGAGTGTCATTGCTGGGTCATGTGGGAACTCTGTGTTTCACTTTTTGAGGAGCCGCCAGACTGTTCTCCAGAGCGGCTGCACTAGCTATTCTTGACTCGAGTTCTCAAAACACTTTCCCACACACATCATTGCCTAGGCCCAGGGGGAGCTCTCAGCACCGGGAGGGGAAAGTGCTATGCCAAAGTCCCAGGGACAGTTAGTGGCAGAGCCAGGACCTGAGCCAAGAACTTTGGGGCCCAGATTCATCTTGTCACCTGAGGCCATCACCCGGCTTTTATATTGCGCCCCCGACGGATGAGACATGGTCTGAGGCATTGCCTCCGCTCCTGGCAGCTCACTTTCTAGCAGGTGTATAGCGAGAGCCCTAGCTTATTCGACCCCCCACCCTAGACACGAGAAGGCCCTGAGCCCCCCACCTCCACCCTTCTCAGCAGACACAGCCCCACCTGGTTCCTGAGCCCAAGGCGCAGAGGAACCGTGGCAGGTATGATCTAGGAATGGCTGTGCCGCGCCAGACAGGTGGGTGGTGTTTCTGGGTGGGAGGGAGCCCTGGGAAGCTTCTGTTCCCAGCTTTCACTTCTCCTGCCTTGATTGGAGCTCAGTGCTAGATAGCTGCTTTCCTGGTGACAACCCTAGCCCCTTTCCTCACCCACACCAGACTCTTCCCTTTTGTGACGCTCTCGTTCATCCGGTGTCTCACCCCGACCAGCATCTGCTCATGGCCGAGTTCCCAGGCCTCTCTGATACACTGCTGAAATGACCTTGAACTATGACTTACCCGTGCCCAAACTCAGTTTTCTCAGCTCTCACACCTATTCCATAGGGTGGTGTAGGAGCAGCATAGGGTACTGGTTAAGGGGATGAAGTTGGCACTCAGACAAGGGCTTTTAGGCACCCAGTTACCTGCTGTGTAAGCAGCCAGATCTATTTAAAGGACCAGGGATGGAGCAGTTGCTTTGGAGATGCTTTAAGCCTCCTAGGCTGATGAGCCACGTCCCAGCATGCTTTGTCCCATGACACTTGTATCCCCTGCAAGTGGGACAGAAAGCTGAGTGTGAGCTTGGGAGCCCAGAAGCCCACCGGAATCATGGCAGGCTTCCTGGAGGACCAGGCCTTGCAGGATGGGCAGGGTTTGCAGGGCATAGAGAGGACAGGGATCTGGGAGGGAGAGGGGCAGGACCACAAACGTTGCTTCAGGAAAAGAGCAAGGAGACGAATCTCCTTTTTAAAATGTAATACAATTTTGTCTTATTCAAAGGGATTCACTTTGGTTTTAAGACATTTAGCAAGGGGGGGGGATTGTAAAAATACCATTAAGAAAAGGGGGTAATCTTGGGTATTCTCCCTCCCCAGAGATAACTAGTACTAACATTTTGGTGCGCTCCCTTCCCCCTTTTTTTCTACGCAAATATATCATATATGGTCTCTTTTCTTTTCTACAAAAGCAGAAATGGACTCATGTACTATGTACTGTTTGTGACCTACTTTTAAAAATGCATCATGAACTGTATTCCCTGTCATTAAATATTCTTCTTCACCACTCTTTAATGACTTTACAATATTCTCTCATATGAATGGAACATAATTTATTTAAGTAATTTTCTATTCTTGGATATTTAAGTGGTTTCCAATTTCTCAATATCATAAGCATCTTCTAAATGAACATCCTCGTGGCTGAAACTCTGTGCACATCCTTAATTATGTCCTTGGGATAAGTTTCTAGTAAAGGAAGTGCTAGGATAAAGGGATGCAGATTTTAAAGAATGCTAATACATATTGTCAAATTGCTCCCCAGATGATTTGCGCCTACCTACATTCCTACTAGCAGAATATAGGGTGCCCATTTTCTAGTGTTTCCCCTAATGGTGTATGATTTTCCTCTTTGTGAATTTTACAAATTCAAACCCAGAAGTCATGAATCCAAGTTTCCTGAGAAGGAAACGAAGGCAGTAATAGTGGTATCTATCATGGATTGGCAGCCACAATCAAAACACACAGTGGGTATGGTATGCTTTAAAACACACACACAGGGTGCCTGATGGTGTAGTGGGTTGAGCCACCGACTCTCAGTTTCGTCTCGGGTCCTGACCTCAGGGTTGTGAGATCGAGCCCCACATCAGGCTTGGTGCTTAGCGGGGAGTCTGCTTGAGTTTCTCTCTTCCTCTCCCTCTGCTCCTCCCCCCACTCATGTGCTCTCTATCATTTTCTCGCTCTCTAAAATAAATAAATAAATCTTTAAAAAAAATCAAAGAATAAAAGCCCACACAATTTGGGGCACCTGGCTGGCTCAGTCAGTGGAGCATGCAACTCTTGATCTTGGGACCATGGGTTCGAGCCCCATGTTGGGTATAGAGATTACTTAGAAATAAAAATCTTAAAACACACACACACACACACTTTACAGTTACTAGTGATTATTCTAACTTGATCATCCCTGGAATGAGGAAGCCCTGTGAGTCAAGGTTGAAAAGATAGTTGGAAGCCAGCTTTGTAAAGGGTTTTGTTTATCTTCCTTTTAACTACAAAATTAATATATGCTTGTAAAAATTGAAACAACCCACGGCTTTGACGGTGAAAAGGGAAAGCACTCCTTCACCTCCCCACAGTTCTCCCCCAAGAGATTAGATGGGTATCCTGCTAGATCTTCTTTCCTACCTTTACAAATCGTGTGTGTGTGTGTTTGTGTGTGTGTGTGTATACATCCATGTATGTAATTTATTGTTGCTGTTGTTTTGTAGAATGGAATCCTATATAGGATTTTGCTGCCATCTCATAACAAAAGACCTACCTTATTTCTTTTTTTTTTTTTAAGATTTTATTTATTTATTCATTAGAGACAGAGAGAGAGAGGCAGAGGGAGAAGCAGGCTCCCAAGGAGCAGGGAGCCCGATGCAGGACTCGATCCCAGGACCCCGAGATCATGACCTGAGCTGAAGGCAGACGCTTAACCATCTGAGCCACCCAGGCGCCCAAGACCTACCTTATTCTTTTGAACATCTGCTTGGATGCTAGGACTGGATAAGGCATAATTTGCTTATTCTTTCCCTAAACAACACAGTAACAACTCATTCTCAGATGCAGACCCTGACAGCAGGTCTATAGATTGGGTTTCTTGCAATGGGGTGGGAAATCAGAGTGGTTAGACATTGTCACTCTGTCAAACTGCTCTCTGAAGAGATTGTACCAATTAATTTCTTCTCCCGCCAACCCTCCAGGAGTGTGTGGAGGGCTGGGGATGCCAGACTCAGGGGAACTAGGGCAGCCCTTCCGTGGCTTGGTCTGGGTTAGAAGCAGCACCAGGCTCTCCGTAACTCTTTTAACTCTAAAAGTTCTGAGAGCAACCAGAAGCGGGCCAAGATCAGTCTCCAGCAGGAGCTTCTTGCTGTCCTCACTGTGAAGCAAACCACAAAGGAATCTTTTTCTTGTTAATTAACAAGGGTTTTATTAAACACCTTAGCAGCTAGCCAACTGCTCTGACCCAGCTGTTCCTAGGAGACATTTTGATGAGAAGTTTTGTGTTTTAATTTATACATCTTCAATGACGGTTTTTGTGTCACAGTGTGTGCTCTATAATCAAATATTAAATAGCTAAGAGACATAGTATGAAGCCCTTACTCTCTGTCTGGGCACCGGGGAGGTAGTCATGAGCACAAAGGTGCAGAGTGTGGTCAGGAGCTAGGAGCAACAAGGTATGAACATTGCGTTATGGGGGCACAGTGTGGGGGGAATCAACACTTTCTCTTTGGGGAATCGGGAATGTGGACATTCTCTGGATCTCAAAGGCCCAGGAGATCTTTGTCAATTGAAGAAGGGAGAAGAGATTCTAAGCAAGGGGAACAGTATGGGTAATATATCTAAATGGGACCTGGAGTCTGGTGTGGCTAATAGATTAGTTGCAGGGTCAAGGAGATAAACATAGGAGTTGAGGCTGGAAAGGAAGGTTGAGGCAAAACCATGAAGGCCCTCTAATGTCAGGCCAGGGGGCTCGGTCTTTATCCTCTAGGTGATAGTGAGCCATTAAAGGTTTTGGACAGAGGTATGACACAATCAGATATGTGTTTTAGAAAGTTCACTCGTGATATGTGGAGAGTGACTTGCAAGAGGGCAAAACTAGAGGCAGAAAAGACTAGTAGGTTTTTAAGTAAAACCATTAATTTTACTAAAGGTCTTTTAAAATTCTAATTAAATAAGAAACATAGTTTAAAAACATTGTGCCTAGCTTTATGGCAAGTGGCAGAGGAAGATACTGAGCATAGAGAAAGCCCTTCCTCCATCCCATCACTACCAGCTGGGTTGGAGAAGTAAGACACACGATCAGTTCATTTCTCAGGCTCATTTTTTTTAATTATTATTTTTTTATGAGGGGTACACTCTTTAATCCGCAGCCCCTATTTCACTCATCCCCCACCCCCCAAACTTCTGGTAACTACTAGTTTGTTTTCTATAGTTAAGAGTCTGTTTCTTGAGCCGCCTGTGTGGCTCAGTCATTGAGCGTCGGCCTTTGGCTCAGGTCGTGATCCCAGGGTCCTGGGATAGAGCCCTGCATCGGGCTCCCTGCTGGGCGGGAAGCCTGCTTCTCCCTCTCCCGCTCCCCCCTCTTGTGTCCCCTCTCTCGCTATGTCTCTCTCTGTCAAATAAATAAATAATATCTTTATAAAAAGAGTCTGTTTCTTGTTTTGTCTCTCTCTTGCTCTTTTTTTTCCTTTGCTCATTTGTGTTTTTTTTTTTTTTAAGATTTTATTTATTTATTTGACAGAGAGAGACACAATGAGAGAGGGAACAAAAGCAGGGGGAGTGGGAGAGGGAGAAACAGGCTTCCCACTGAGCAGGGAGCCTGATGCGGGGCTCGATCCCAGGACCCTGGGATCATGACCTGAGCCGAAGGCAGACGCCCAACAACTGAGCCACCCAGGCGCCCCTCATTTGTGTTTCTTAAATTCCACATATGAGTGAGATTATATGGTATTTGTCTTTCTCTGACTGACTTATTTCGCTTAGCATTACACTCTGGCTCTATCCATGTTGTTGCAAATGGCAAGATTTCATTCTTTTTTATGGCTGAATAATATTCCATTGTATATATACCACAATTTTATCCATTCATCAATTGATGGACACTTGGGCTGCTACCATAGTTTGGCTGTTGTAAACAATGCTGCAGTAAACATAGGGGTGCATGTATCCCTTTGAATTAGTGTTTTTGTATTTTTGGGTAAATACCCAGTAGTGGAATTACTGGATCATATGGTAATTCTATTTCTAACTTTTTAAAGAACCCTCCATACTGTTTTCCACAGTGGCTGCATGAGTTTGCATTCCCACCAACAGTGCATGAGGGTTCCTTTTTCTCCACATCCTCACCAACACTTGTTGTTTCTTGTGTTTTTGATTTTAGCTATTCCGACAAGTGTGAGATGATATCTCATTGTAGTTTTGATTTGTGTTTCCCTGATGATTGGTGTTGTTGAACATCTTTTATGTGTCTGTTGGCCATTGTATGTCTTCTTTGGATAAATGTCTGTTCATGTCTTTTGCCCATTTTTTAATTGGACTATTTGTTTTTTTGGTGTTGAGTTGTATAAATTCTTTATATATTTTGAATACTAACCCTTTATCACATATACCATTTGGAAATATCTTCTCCTATTCCATAGGTTGCCTTTTAGTTTTGTTGATTGTTTCCTTCATGGTATAGAAGCTTTTTATTTTGATGTAGGCCCAATAGTTTGTTTTTGCTTTTATTTCCTTTACCTCAGGAGACATATCTTGAAAAATGTTGCTATGACCAATGTCAGAGAAATTACTGCCTATGCTCTCTTCAAGGATTTTTATGGTTTAAGGTCTCACATTTAGTTCTTTAATCCATTTTGAATTTACTTGTATATATGGTATAAGAAAGTGGTCCAGTTTCATTCTTTTGCATGTTGCTGTCCAATTTTCCCAACACCATTTGTTGAAGAGACTTCTTTTTCCTATTGTATATTCATTCCTCCTTTGTCAGAGATTAATTGACCATATAATTGTGGGTATATTTCTGGGTTTTCTATCCTATTCCATTGATCTATGTTTCTATTTTTATGCCAGTACCACACTGTTTTGATTACTACTGCTTTGTAACATAATTTAAAATCTGGGATTGTGATACCTTCACTTTTGTTTTTCTTTTTCAAGATTGCTTTTGCTATTTCAAGTCTCTTGTGTTGCCTACAAATTTTAGGATTGTTTGTTCTAGTTCTGTGAAGAATGCTATTGGTATTTTGACAGGGACTGCATTAAATCTGTAGATTGCTTTGGGTAGTATAGACATTTTAACAATATTTGTCCTCCCAACCCATGAGCATGAAATGTCTTTCCATTTCTTTGTGTTGCCTTGAATTTCTTCTTCTTCTTCTTTTTTAAAGATTTTATTTATTTATTTGACAGAGAGAGCACAAGCAGGGGGAGTGACAGGAAGAGGGAAAGGGAGAAGCAGGATTGCCGACATGGGGCTCGATCCCAAACACTGGGATCATGACCTGAGCTGAAGGCAGACGCTTAACGACTGAACCACCCAGGCACTCCGCCTTGAATTTCTTTCATCAATGTTTTATAGTTTTCAGGGTACAGGTCTTTCACCTCTTTGGTTAAGTATACTTCTAGATATTTTATTGTTTTTGGCGCAATTGTGAATGGGATTGTTTTCTTGATCTCACTTTCTGCTGCTTCATTATTAGTGTATAGAAATGCAACAGATTTCTGCATATTGATTTTGTATCCTACAACTTTACTGAATTCATTTATCAGTTCTAGTATTTTTATGGTGGAGTCTTTAGGGTTCTCTCTATATAGTATCCTGTCATCTGCAAATAGTGAAAGTGTTACTTCTTCCTTACCAATCTGGATGCCTTTTATTTCTTTATGTTGTCTCATTACTCTGGCTAGGACTTCCAGTACTATCTTGAATAAAAGTGTCTTGTTTCTCTCAGTCTCATTTCTAATTAAAGAACGAGACTGAAGTTAACAATGAGACACCTTATTTCACCTAATATTTCGATACCCAGTTTGGCAAGAGTATCTGTAAACAGGCACAATTTTAAAAAGTAATGGCAGTGTGCTTTGGAACAGAGCTTGACAAATGTGTTGGAAAACCTTTAAACAATTCTTTGTATCTTTTTATCTAAAAATTTATGCTAAAGACAATAAAAATGAGAAAAACTTGAGGATAAAGATATTTATTATTCTGTTATTTATGAAAGTAAAAAAGTGGAAGGAACTAAATGTCTAAATTAGAGCAGTTATTAAGTTAATTATAGTATAACTACAGTTTTGCATATACTAAATCATGTTTTTATTTTATTTTATTTCTTTAGAGAAAGAGAGGGAAGAGGGACAGAGGGAGAGGAAGAGAGTCTTAAGCAGGCTCCATGCCCAGTGTGGAGCCTGACACAGGGCTCCATCTCATGACCCTGAGATCATGACCTGAGCCAAAGTCAAGAGTTGGATGCTTAACCGACTGAGCCACCCAGGCACCCCTAAATAATGTTTTTATTTTTATTTTTTGGAGATTTTATTTATTCATTTGACACAGAGAAAGAGAGAGAGAGAGAGAGCTCAAGCAGGGGGAGTGGCAGGCAGAGGGAGAGGGAGAAGCAAGCTCCCCACTGAGCAGGAAACCCAATTTGGGGCTCAATCCTAGGATCCTAGGATCATGACCTGAGCCAAAGGCAGACACTTAACCAACTGAGCCAACCCAGGTGCTCTTTATTTTTATTTTTAAGTATTATTTATTTACTTGAGAGAGAGAGTGTGAGAGAGAGCAGGAGCCGGGAGAGGGAGAGACTGAAGCAGACTCCCCGAGGAGCAGGGAGCCTGATGAGGGGCTGGATCCCAGGACCCTGGGATCATGACCTGAGCAGAAGACAGAAGCTTAACTGACTAAGTCACCCAGGTGCCCCTAAATCATGTTTTTAAAATAATATTCAATAACATAGGAAAATCACTGTTCTACAATAACATTCAAAAGCAGTATATGATGCTATACAGAACATGATCCTATTTTGGTTTTCTAAATATGCGATCTGTTTCTAACCCTCTCTATCTGGAAAAAAATCCACAATATGGTTAACTGTGGCTGACTAAATTTTATTTTCTTCTTGATATTTATTATTCTCTAAATTGTCTGCAGTGAGGATGTAGTGCTTTAATAATTAGAAAAAGCAATGAAATTACTTTTTGTGTTAAAAAAAGGCAAAGGAAATCCATGAGAATGGAAACAATACAACTAATAAACATGAAAAATGCTCAACCTTGCTAATTATTAAAAATGCAAATTAAAGCAGCATTGTAATCCTGTTTTAATGGACCAACTTTAGAAGAAAAACCTCCTAGTACACAGGATGTATGTATTGGCAACAGTGTGAAGAGAAACACTTATATACTGCAGATCTGGGTATAATTTGGTTCAGGCTTTCGAAGACCAATTTGGCAATTTATCTCAAAATCCTTCAAAATGTATAATTTCTCTATAAAGATGGTTTTAAGATGTGTAATTGTATTCCTTGGATATCTTAAAGAAATAATTAAGGAATTGTGTGTAGGGGTGCCTGGGTGGCTCAGTCAGTTAAGCTATTGGTTTTTGCTCAGGTGGTGATCTTGGGGTTGTGAAATCAAGCCCTCCCCCCCCCCCATAGGGCTCTGTGCTCAGCAGGAAGTCTGCTTTCCCTCTCCCTTTTCCTGTGCCCGTCCCCCCCTCAAATGAATAAATAAACGTTTAAGAAAAAAAGGAATTGTGTACAGGTGTATGAGCAAGAAAGCCTATCACAACATTTTTTTTTGGAACAGTAATAAAGAGTTATTTGAAATAACTAGAGACTATTAATAACTAGAGACTATATTTACAGGATATGGAAATGTGATTATATATTTTTAAATTTTAAGATATAGATGAAAACCTGCCCTTGGTGTGATCCCTTTAAAAAACAAAAACCAAATATATATGTATATAACATATACATATATATATATAAAATGTATTTATATATAACATATTCATATATAAAAGATCTGGAAGAGGAAGAATATACACCTAAATGCTAATATCGGTTGTATCTGGGGAGGTGGGTGGGATTATGGTTCTTTTAAAATACCTTAAAAATAATTTCTTCCAAAGCCAATTTAAAAAATCTTGACAGATTTTGAAATATAGATTAACGTGTATTAAAGCCCAGCTGTGAACAGGTGGGCTGAGGGCTCAAAGCCAAGACCTAGCCCTACCATGGCTTCTGCAGGTTAGCCTCTGGAAATCAGCTACAGGAGCAAGAACCTGCTCGCTTGATCCATGGAAGAAATGCTTCCGGTTTGCCTTCATCCTGGGGACCAGTCTGACCTGTATGTAGCAGGTCGGGGAGGCTGGAGAAGCCTAGACCTCAAGGGTGGGACCCAGCGCAGGCTTGCAGTCCTGGAGCTACTCCTGCCCGCTTTCCTCTGACTCCCTTACCTTCCCTCCCCCCTGCACTCCAGCAATTTAGATTTTCTTTTATTCTCTCAGCTGAAACTTGCTTTTTCTTTCCATAGGACCTTAGCTGGAGAGGTCCCTTCTGCCTGAAATATTTTTCCTTTCCCACTCCTCTGTCACCTGGGCAACTTCTGCTTCATGGGTTTTTTTTGGTGGTTTTTTTTTTTTTTTTTTTGACAGAGAGAGAAAAGAGAGAGAGCGCACAAGCTGTGGGAGGAGCAGGCAGAGGGAGAGGCAGGCTCCCTGCTGAGCAGGCAGCCCAATGTGGGACTTGATCCCAGGACCCTGGGAACATGACCTGAGCTGAAAGCAGTTGCTTAACTGACTGAGCCACCCAGGCTCCCTCTGCTTCATGTTTTATCTTAAAAGTCACTTTCTACTTTTGGAGATGATGGGTAGATTTATTAGTTTGATTGTGGTGACGGTTTATGGGTATAATATATACCAAATGCACCAAATTGTATATATTTTTTTTACAAAAAGATTTTATTTATTTGAGAGAGTGTATGAGTGGGGGGAGGGGCAGAGGCAAGCAGACTCCTCACTGATCTCTCCAAAATCATGACCTGAGCAGAAGTCAGACACTTAACTAACAGAGCCACCCAAATTGTATATTTTCAATATATGTGCAGTTTATTGCATATTAATTATGCTTCAACAAAGTTATAAAAAAACCTCACTTTCTCAATGAGACAGGCCCTAAACAGCCCCCCACTCCCCACCTCCAACTCCCCAAACTGTATTAGCCTTCTTTGGTATATACAATGAGTATGAGTGAATGATTCATGATCTGCATGGTGACGGATGAATGGGCAAGGGCACATGTTCAGCCTGTGTTCAGAGGGCAATGGAGTGGCAGGGACTCCAGAAGTGAGGAGGGGGCCATGCAGCAGGGAATATGGAGATGGCATCTGAACAAGTCCAGAGGGATACTCAAAAGTTGGAGGTCAAGCCAGAAGCTGGGTGGGGTAGGTACTCTGTCTCAGTTTCCCCAGGCTACAAATTGAAGAGAATAATAATAATATTAATAACTATCCTATTATTGCTGCAGACTATTTTTGTCGAGGATTAAATGAGTTAATCCACATGCAGGATTTAGAACAATGTCTGACTCATTGGAGACACTAAGTGTTCATATCAAGCCTTATTTGGTTGTGAACAGCCATCAATAAGTCTGGGAGCCCCTGGTACGAACCTTTGATTGATTTGGATTCAGGTTAATCTTGGGTGACTTCAGGGGTTGTCTCCTGTCCCTGAGAGACCTGTCTTATCCTCTATCCCCTCTCACCCAGCTGCCGGGCAACCCCCATCCTTTCAACCTTCCCTGCAATACTTGGAAACCCTGTCAGTTTCTCTACCTTATTTTTACAAAGCTGTGTTTCTGAAGCCTCCTCTTTCCAAATGACAGGAAGGCACACATATGTTGCAGCTTATGCTTCTATTTAGAGTTGGGGATTTGAAAAGAGAGTGTACACACACCTGGACAAGCATTTGTGTGCATGCTCGTGTGGGCTTGTAGGTGTGAACATGCGTGTGCCTGTGAATGTGCTTGCACGAACTCACATGGTTGTGTATTTACCCATGTTCATAGGCATGTGAGCTTCTGAATGACTGCCTGAGCACGTAGATGGGTATGTGCACATGCATGTGGGCCCATGACCGTGTGTGTGTGTGTGTGTGTGTGTGTGTGGTGTGGTAGGATATATTTCATGTGCGTCTCAGGCTGTGTGCATGTTTGCACATGTGTGCTTTTGTGTATCTGTGTGCATATGGTGTAAGCTTGCCTCTCTTCATGCCCTAGGAGGCATGAAGGAAAGTGCAAACCACAAGGAACAAAGGAATAATCTGCATAATTTAGCCTTTGATCTTGGGCCACCCCCAATCCTCCCTTGTTCTCACTCCAGCTGCCCAACTATTTCCCCAGCCCTGCGGAGCCCATCTTTGAGTTTGTCTTATAGAAGCCTCAGCCTCTCCTTGCCACCACACCAGAGGAACAGGGCTAGACGAGGGTAATGATCATTTATTGAGTGCCTCCGGTACACCAGGCACCTGTAGCAGATGCTTCACATACATTCTCAAATCTGCCCAGGAATCCCACAAAGTATAACAATTGTTCCCATTTGATGTTTGAGGAAGCTGAGGATCGGGGGATTAAACCATTTGCCTAAGTGGTGGAGATAGAATTCGAACTCAAGACTGTGTAGGCAAGGAGCCTACACTCTTTCCCCTCCACAAAGTTGTCTTCTGGGAGCATGCCCATCCACCCCCGAGCTCCTGGGGAGGGAGTTGTCCTGGGAGACACAGATGTGTGGGGAAAGGGAGTGCAAGTGGGAATCAGTAGGGAGTGCAAAAGGCTGCACTTCCTTAGTCTTCATAAGGAGGGCAGAAGAGAGAAATCCCTGGTGTGCAAATGGTCCACAGATAGAGCAGGGAGAGCAAGGGATGGACCAAGAGCTGAAACAGCCAAGATGAAAAAAACATCATTTTTGCCACCCCTAGCTTCAGGATCCTAACTAGGCTACATCACATCTCTCTGTTTTCTTGACTGGGAAATATGTCTGGGAGACGGGTTTTAGAGGGTTTTTATAAGCTCTTGCTAAAACTAGCATTTGTTGGGGCACCTGAATGGCTCAGTCGTTAAGTGTCTGCCTTCGGCTCAGGTCATGGTCTCAGGGCCCTGGGATCAAGCCCTGCATCGGGTTCCCTGCTCTGTGGGAAGCCTGCTTCTCCCTCTCCCACTCCCCCTGCTTGTGTTCCCTCTCTCAGTGTGTCTCTCTCTGTCAAATAAATAAATAAAATCTTTTAAAAAAATAAAAAATAAATAAAACTAGCATTTGTTGATCTACTGTGCTAAGTCATGCAACCCCACAATCAATCTGTAAAATAGTTATACTGTTCTTCCCATTTTACAGATGAGGATACCAAGGCTTTGAGAGGATACATTCCTTGCCCAAGTGGCAGAGCAGGACACAAACCTGGGGGCTGTCTGACCCCCAAAACTCTACTAGGCTTCCATGTTTTAAAGTTTAAAACAAACAGTATATAACAGGGTGCCTGGGTGGCTCAGTCGTTAAGCGTCTGCCTTCGGCTCAGGTCATGATCCCAGGGTCTTGGGATTGAGCCCCGCATCGGGTTCCCTGCTCCGCAGGAAGCCTGCTTCTCTCTCGCCCACTCCCCCTGCTTGTGTTCCCTCTCTCGCTGTGTCTCTCTCTGTCAAATAAATAAATAAAATCTTTTTTAAAAAATTTAAAAATAAAGTTTAAAACAAACAGTATATAAAATACCGGAGACATAGTAGGCACTCAACAAAGGGTAGCTAATAATAATGATGATGATGAAGATGGAGGAGGAGGAGGAGGAAGAAGAAGAAAGGGTGTTTTGCTGAGAGTTGAGGTGGCATTCAATTCCTCAGGTGTCAAAATTTCTGGAAAAATCCCCCACCGTTAGTGATCATTTTCAGAACAAAAAGCTGCTTTCCGTAGAGAGGGCAAGTGATAACAGTTCCTGTGGCAGCCAGGCCAGACTCAAAGCCCAGCCACCACTTTGCAGCTCTGTGGCCCTGAGTACCCTAAACTCCCTGGCCATTATTTCCTTATCTATAATGTGAGGATAATAATAGCCCTACCTGGTTCCCCAAACGGTTAAACGTAAAGATAGTAAGTAATTGACCCAGTAATCCCACTCCTAGATGTTTACCCAAGAGAAAGGAAAACAGATGTCCACACAAAAACTTGTACCCAAATGTTTACAGTGGCATTATTCACTCACAGCTAAAAAGTAGAAACAGCCCAAATCTCCATCAGCCGGTGAAAGGATGAGCAAAGTGTGGTTTACCCATATAATGACTAGTATTCAGCAGTAAAAGGGAGTGAAGTACCCATATGAGTTACAACGTGAGTACAACGTGAATGATCCTTGGAAACATAATACTAAGTGGAAGAAGCCAGTCACAAAAGACCACATAGTGTCTGATTCCCTTTATGTGAAATGTCCAGAATAGGTAGACACATCGGGAAGATGGAGAATGGCTGCTAATGAGTAGTGGGATGTCTTTTTTGGGGTGACAAAAATGTTCTGGAATTAGAGTCGTGAAGAGTACACAACTTTGTGACTATACCAAAAAACCACTGAATCGTATACTTTGAAAGAACGAATTTTGTGGCATGTGAATCAATCCCATCTCAATCAAAAACATAATTTGGTTTTTTGTGATGCTTAAATGAGATCATTTAGGTAAATCCCTTAGCACAGAGCCTGCCTTGCAGTAAGCACTCATTTGATGCTACATAATTCAAATAAATGCTAGCTACTATGACCAATATTTTCATTACGAGACTAGCTGGTGATTTTAGTTCCTTAGCCTCCCAGAGCTTCAGACTTCTCACCTGCAAACAGGAGTAATAACACTTTAATTAGTTAAGGTTTCTTAGTCTAGGCAACAGAAACCTACTCGGGCTCGTGAGTAAAAAAGGAATTTATTGGAAGGCTGCAGTGCTTAGAGGAAAGGACAAAGAACCAGGCTCAGAAAGAAAAGGTCCAAGGGGCAGAATCTAAAGAAGAGGAACTGAGAGGCTCTGGACTTCCTGGTGAAGAATGTGCTCCAGATTCAGGCTATTGGGGTTCAAACCTAGCTCTGCCCAGAAAGCTTTGTGTGGCTTTGCTTTGTTGCTTCAGTCTGTTCATCTGCTAGACAGGGAAGATAGGGAGTATACTGAGGATTAAATGAATTCATGTCTGTACACCTATAATAGTGTCTTGCACTCAAAACTCTCACTAATATTATTATTCTTGAGAGGGCCTTGGTGCTGGGCTGATTCAACTTAACACAGTTTCTCTGACCCTGCATGGCTCTGTCCAAGGTTCAGAGCCCTAGGGAGTATGCTGGGTCTAGCTAGGGTCACTTACCTACTCCCTTACTTCAGGGGAGGCTGGAGCATCTTGATTGACAGCCCCAAGGAGGCTATCAAACTCTAGGGCAGACTTGATGCCCAACGGAGACTCCAGCAGAAAGGGGAGGCGGTGCTTAGCAGCAAAACCAACCCAGGCCTCCTGCAAATACCCTCATGTGAGGTCCTTAGGAGGATCAGAGATAAGAAGTGCAAAGTACACGGCACACAGTGGGCCCTTAACTACTGCGATTCTTTTTTTTTTTTTTAAAGATTTTATTTATTTATTTGACAGAGAGAGACACAGCGAAAGAGGGAATACAAGCAGGGGGAATGGGAGAGGGAGAAGCAGGCTTCCCGCGGAGCAGGGAGCCCGATGCGGGGCTCGATCCCAGGACCCTGGGATCATGACCTGAGCCGAAGGCAGACGCTTAACGACTGAGCCACCCAGGCACCCCAACTACTGCGATTCTTCTCAGCTGCTGGCTATTCTCTACCTGGGCGCTCTGGATTTCTCGTTACCATTGCAATATGGATTTGGGACGGATTGCAAAAGGCCTTGAAGAATGTCATGTTTAAGTCATCTGTACTTTATTCTGAGAAACAAGCAGGGTGCACCATCTCCTGAAAACCCCATGGCATTTTCAGAGTCCCTGCAGACAATAATCCACATTCCCCAAGCCTCCCAGCTGCGTGACCATGAGCCTCAGCTTCCTGTGCATAAAAGGTGGTCACATTTTAGGTTCTGCAGGGCTTAAATGAAATAGTATTTGCAAAGTGCTTAGAACAGTGTCTGGCCCAAGGTAAAAGCTCAATAAATTGTAGCAGTTATAATAAATAAAATGAAGTTCAAGAGCCCCACCTCATGATGTTGATAGGAGAATCAGTTGGAATCAAAGAGGCTGGGACACGAGGCTGTGTCCCAGAAAGAGGTGTCCTTGATTGTAATCACTGCTGGCAATAAGACACGCCTTTAGTCTAAGTCTTACTGTTTTCTGTGAAATAAAGTAACATGAAGGGTACACATTAAATAAGATGGAGCCTGATCTCAGAAACATTAAAATATGAAAAGGGTGTGTCTTCGAATTTGAGGAAATAAAGTATTGATCATTTAATGCTTCACATAATTAAAGAATGTTTTCCTAGAGTCTATTACCAGTTTCCCAAAACTTAGAACACTATATTGCTTACTTAATGCTAAAAGGGCACTAAGCATAATTTAATCTTTCCTTGAAGCTTTTGAATTTCCTTGAAGGCAAGATCAGCAATTTCAAAATACACTTCTAGATCCTCCAGCTCAATGGTTCTCAACCCTGACTACACATTAGCATCCCCCTGAGAGCTTTTAAAAAATACTGTTGCCTGGGTCCCATTTCAGACCAATTAAATCTGAGTCCCTGGGGGAGGAGCCTGAGCACTAGAATTTTTGAAGTTCTCCCAAGTAATTCTGATGTCCATAGTGTCTGAGAACGGTTCCTCCTGGCAGCTGCTGAGCCCCCCAAGGGTGCCATCTGTATCTGCAGATGAGGCTGAAGAGCTCTGTAGAGGCTGGGTCATGGAGGGTTTCATACACGTGTAACGAAACAGCCCGCGAATCTAGGGGCTTAAAGCAATGATTTCTTATTTCTCCGGATTCTGTGGGTTGGCTGGGCATTTCTTCCGCAAGCCTCACCTGTGCTCCCTCATGCAGCTGCATTCATTTGGTGGGTTGGCTGGAGGCCGGCCTAGCCGGAACAGCTGGACATCTTTCAACGTGGTCTTTCATTCTTGATGTCTTCTCGGCACGGTGCTCTCAGGATGGTATTCAAAGGGCGGGGCGGGGGAAGCTGGTAGAAGCTGCCAGGTTTTTTAAGGTCTGGCCTTGGGAGTCATGTAATGTTACTTCTGCCTCCTTTCATTGGCCAGAGCAATTCACAAGGCCAGCACAGATTCAAGCACTGGGAAACATAGACTCTGCCTCTTCATAGGAGGCATGGCAAAATCACATTACAAAGGAGTTCGCATTCAGTGGGATGAATTTGTGGTCCTATTTTGCAGTCTACCACACAGATGGAAGAGGCTGAAGCCTGGCCTAAAGCAGGGGCAGTAGATAGAAGTGAATTCATTCATTCACTCAGTCAGGTAGTCATGCATTTGATCAATATTTATTTATTTATTAAAGATTTTATTTATTTATTCATGAAAGACAGAGAGAGAGAGAGAAAGAAGCAGAGGGAGAAGCAGGCTCCCAAGGAGCAGGGAGCCCGATGCGGGACTCGATCCCAGGACTCTGGGATCATGACCTGAGCCGAAGGCAGACGCTTAACCGTCTGAGCCACCCAGGCGCCCTCAATCAATATTTATTGAACACTGCCTGTCTACCAGGCACTTTTCTAGGCATTAGGGAGACAGCTGTAACTGACAATGGCCGAGTACTGCTCTTGTGGAGCTTACAATCTATGTAGAGAGGCATACAATCAAACACAAATCAGTGTACCATATAATGTGAAATTCAAAAGTGCTAAGAAGAAACGTAAAGCAGGATAAGGGATTAGAGAGGGCTATTCTAGATGGACTGGTTAAGGAACCTCTTTGGATAAGTGAAAACAGCAGAAACCTGAATGAAGTGAACCATACAGATGTTTAGAGATTGGGAGGAAAACAGTAAGTGCAAAGACCCTGAAGCAGCAACATGCTTCATGTTTGAGAAACAGCAGAGAGTTCAATGTGGCTGGGGCCCAGTGGGTGAGGGAGAGAGGGAAAAATGAGGTAGGAGAGGCAGGCAGGGCCCAGACTGTGTGGGACTTTGCAGAGCATGATAAGGACTTGGGATTTTTATTTCAGCTGTAGGGGAAGAAGCCATTGGGCGATTGTATACAAGATTGAGCTTTGTTTCCAAAGGCTCATTCTGGCTACTGGGTTGGAAGAGACTGAAAGCAGGGGGAGCCAACTGAAAGGTTATTGCTTGGACAGTAGTTGGAGTGGGGAAAGTGGTATGTTTTGAAGGCACAGCCAACAGAATTTCCTGAAATATTGGATATGGGTCTGGGAGAAGGAGAGATTAAGAAGTCCAAAGCCATTGGCTTGAGCAACTGGGTGAATTGTGGTGCTCTTTACTGAGATAAGGAACTGATGGGTTCAGATGGATCAAAAGTTTGGTTTTAGTTATGTTAAGTTTGAGATGCCTTTTAGACCTGAGTAAGCAGTTAGCCATTGAGTCTGAAGTCCAGGTTGGAGTTCTAGATATTCAGAAACCCCAGTATTATCAAGGGCTACATCAAATCTTGAGACTGGATGGATCACTTAGGGAAAGAGTTTGACAGTGAGGAGATCTGAAGACTGAGTTCCGAGGCACTGCAATATTCAGAGGTTGGACTGAAGGGGGAGGATCCAGCCCTGGGAGACCAGAGACCAAGAAGGAGGGGCCAGCGAGGTGGAAGATAAGGAGAGGGTGTGGAATCCTGGAAGTCTAGGAAGAGAATGCTTCTAGAGAGAGTGGGATCAAGTGTTGAGTGCTGCTGAGGAGACAGGTAAGCTGAGGTAGAGAAAGAACAAACCATTTGGATTTGGCAACATGGAAGCCGCTGGTGATCTGAAGATTAAATGGAGCAGAGTGGAGGGGTTTGATCAGGGAATTAGGATAATTGCAGAGAAATGAGGCTCTGGGTGTGTGCATTTAGCTGAAAGTACAGAGTATTTCTCTGTTGTGGAAATAATTTACTAGAAAGGGAAAATTATCAGTGATGTGGGAGAAAGGGGGACAACTGCAGGATCAAAGGGCATGTGATCCAGGGGACATGGGGAGGAGTTGGCCTCAGGGAGCAGGGGGGACTGTTCTGCCATTGTGTCCGGAGTGGAGGCCGAGCACACGGGCTCGATGCAGGTAGATGGGAAGGCTTGACAGGAGGGTGTGGAGAGAGTCAGGAGGCGTTTGGAAAGCAGCAGAGGAATGAAAGCACTCCCTTCAGGATTTAACGTGTCTCCCAGTGAGACCGTCTCTTACCAACAACCTCTCCCAACACCCCATCTGTGTCAGGCCTGGCGCCAGGTGGAGGGGCTTGGGGATGACTCACCCGGTTGCCCCTGCTGATGAGAAGTTCACAGTCTAAGAAGGGAGACAGACCTGTAAACGGACAACTTCAATACAATGTGCTAATAATAAAGACGTGTACAAAGTGTTTTGAGAACAAAGAGGGAGTGAGTAACTCTGCCTGGAGGGGTCAGAAAAGGCTTCACAGAGGTGAAATTTAAATTAGGCTTCCAGGAGGAGGAGAACATTGTCAGGCTGGCTGGAAGAGGAAGGTCTTTCAAGGTGGAAAGAACGGCACACACGAGAAAGCCTCAGAGATGAGAAAGATCTATTCCCGCCTTTCTCGCTTTCCACCTGTCTCTGCTCCCCTCCCCTTTCCCGAGCTGTTGTCTCTCAGGCTTGCTTAGTTCCAGAGGAAATTATTCTTTTTGGAAAGTTTAATAAACTTCCATTCAGCCTGTACTGAGTCGTGACAAAGGTGTGTTTCACACTTAAACAAACGTCTCAGATGTTATTTTTTGCACTTGAAGAACAAGCTATTTTTAAAGAAATCCAAACTCTCTGGGACTCAGGAAGGATGAGTTCTGTGACCTGTTTTTAAGAAGTGAGCTTTGGAAAGGGACGTAGTGACCAGCAGGGGCAGACACAGAAGACCTGGCAATTCTTCCCTTTAAATGTTTCAGTGAGCCAGTAAGTAGTTTCACCTTACTAAGTTGCTCATTTTATCTTGGCTCTCTGGTCTTCTAGAAAGCTCTTGGGGAGCATGCAACAATTACCCAATAACAGAATGAGGGAAGATGAGGTCAGCACTCTCCCAGAGGTGGACTGAGATAGTGGCAGAGAGGACAGAGAGAAGGGGGTGGGTTTGAGAGGGGTTTAAACTGTGCAATGAACAAGGGGAAAAGGCATTTCCCCGTGTTCCAGAAGTGTCGCTGTACCCATCTGTGTAGCTTGCCTCCTCCCTGGATGGCCCATCAGTTCCTTCCCTCCCAGAACATGCATTGCATTCCCCCATGGAGTCTAGTCTCTACTCCCTTGAATCAGGTCTGGCCTGTGACTACTTTGACCGACTGAACACAGGGGAAGGGACACTGGGCGGGTCCCAGGACTAATCTTTAATAGTCTAGAAGAGCTATTGCTGTGAGAAGCCCAAGATACATAAAGAGGCTACGTAGGGGTAGTCCAGCTAACATTTTAGCTGAGCTCCCCGGCCAATAACCGTGTCAGGTGCCAAGTCCATGAGTGTGCCATCTTGGATGTTCAGCCCACTGAGCCTTCAGATGAATCCAGCCCCAGCTGACATCTGAGTACAAGCGCGTGAGTGATCCCAAGTGAGAACGGCCCAGCTGAGCCCAGTCAACCCACAGGACCATGAGAGACAATGATAAATTGTTTTAAGCCAGTAAATTTTAGGGTGGTTGTTACACAGAAAGAGCTAACCAGAGTGTCATATATTTTCATCAATCTTTGCTAACACTAGGCACCGTGCTAGATGCTTTTCATTTTAATGCTCATGACAACCTGGAGATAAGTATTATTGTTCTCCTTTTGGAACATGAAACGATGCTCAGAGATGTTTCAGAACCGGCTACATACCCCACTCCAGCAGGTGTCCCTTAAGTTCTACAGCTGGACACTTTCCTGTTAATGTACATCATCTCATTTCTCCCAACCCTGCCCCTCTTGAGCATGCTAGCTCAGACCAGGGATGCTAGACCACCCAGGCTTTCAGCCCGAAACACCTGGCACTGCCTTTGTCCACTTGGTGGAAATGGAAGCAGCTCGGATCTTTGAGTCAGGAGACCTAGAGCTCAGTCCCAGTTCTGCTGCTCACTTGCTGTTTTACTTCAAGCAAATCACTTCCCCTCTCTGGGCTTTCATTTCCTTTTCTGAGATAAGGGGACCGGACTAGAATTGGGCTGTTTCTAAAACCTGAGTAATATATTAATTTCTCCATTTAAAAAGCTTTTCTTTTTTTTTTTAAAGACATTTTATTTTTGGGGCGCCTGGGTGGCTCAGTCGTCAAGCATCTGCCTTCGGCTCAGGTCATGATCCCAGGGTCCCGGGATCGAGCCCCGCATCGGGCTCCCTGCTCCGCGGGGAGCCTGCTTCTCCCTCTCCCACTCCCCCTGCTTGTG
>NC_138382.1:69747725-69909095 GCF_054177405.1 Leptonychotes weddellii | reverse complement strand
ATTTATTTGAGAGAGAGAGAATGAGAGAGAGCACATGAGAGTGGGGAGGGTCAGAGGGAGAAGCAGACTCCCTGCCGAGCAGGGAGCCCGATGCGGGACTCGATCCAGGGACTCCAGGATCATGACCTGAGCCGAAGGCAGTCGCTTAACCAACTGAGCCACCCAGGCGCCCCTATCCTTTTCTTTTTTAAAGATTTTATTTATTTATTTGACAGAGAGAGACACAGCGAGAGAGGGAACACAAGCAGGGGGAGTGGGAGAGGGAGAAGCAGGCTTCCCACAGAGCAGGGAGCCCGATGCGGGGCTCCATCTCAGGACCCTGGGATCATGACCTGAGCCGAAGGCAGACGCTTAACGACTGAGCCACCCAGGTGCCCCGCAACCCTATCTTAAATGCTTCAGTTTGCAGTTTTATTTTATTTTTTAAATTATTTTATTTATTTATTTGAGAGAGAGAGCACAGAGGGAGAGTGAGAGGGAGAATCAGACTGCCCGCCTGGCAGGGAGCCCGATGTGGGGCTAAATCCCAGGACCCTGAGACCATGACCTGAGCCAAAGGCAGACGCTCAACCAACTGAGCCATCCAGGTGCCCCAGTTTGCAGTTTTAAAAAGGAAGATTTTATTACACAACTACAAGGCCATGATAACACCTGAAAAAATCAACAATAATTCCTTACTGGCATTTAATATATAGTATACATCCAAATTTCCATGTTTGTCTAGAAAATGTCTTTTCACTGGTAGTCTGTCCAAATGGAGATATAAAGGAGGTCCATCACTGTATTTGGTTCTTAAAGCTCTTTTTTTTTAAAGTAATCTCTACACCCAATGTGGGGCTCGAATTTACAACCCTGAGATCAACAGTCCTATGCTCCACTGACTGAGCCAGCCAGGTGCTCCTGTTTGTTAAAACTCTTAAAAGTCACTTGTAATCTAGAACAATCCCTTCTTCCTCCCTTTCCTAACCCCCAGATTTTCTTTTTTCATGTTACTAACTTGTTGAAGTAACTGGGCCAGTTGTCTTGTAGAAGATCACCTGTTCTGAATTTTGCCAATTGTTTCTTTATGGTGTGTCATTTACTTGTTCCTTTTGCCCCTTATTTCCTGCAGATAAGTTTTATTTAAAAGTTTCATTGGATTCAGACTAAACATTTTTGGCCCAAATAGAGATGCTGTGTATTTGAGAATGCACCTTACCAGGAGGCACAGAATGTATGTTCATGTAACTTTTAGTGATGCTAACATTTATCAGGGGATTCAGGGAGTGTTATTTCTTCATTGTAATTGTAATGTTCCCTGTCAATCCTTGGCTCAAAAATTTTACCATCTATTGATGACCATTGCCTAAATCAGGTATATTATTAGGGTTTGCAAAATAGTGATGATCTAATTTTAGCATTCCTTCTGATTTATTAGCTGAAGTTCTTTTGTATAGAACTTTTTCTTATCCTCTGGGGGTATTTGGTTACCTGAAATTTAGTCCATAATAAAAGGCAGAATAAATGCTCAAATTTTATTTTTAAACAGAACCCTCCAGTTTTTATGAAATTTCCAAAAGAGAGTTGAATAGCAATGCCGAAATTTCCAACTGAAATTTAAGATTATGTTTTTTTACTTAACTCCTTTGATACTATATTTGTATCACTTTTGTCCTAAAAATTTTGGATCTTAACAGCATTGATGTCATTACTAATATGTTTTAACCCATGATAGACATATTTTAAAGTAGCAATACTAATATCATTACTAAGACTATTGAGACTTTAAGATTTCTTTGTTGTTTTTTTTCCCTTTATCCTTAGCATATATCTCATTAACGATAGATAGTCAAAAATACTTTGTTTTAAGGTCAATTGGAGTGATTCTTTTTTCCTATGTGGTCTTGTTATCAACCTGATATAAAGTTATGTTCATATTTTGGCTTGTTTTTCATTTTAGAGATTAAAAAATTTATATGATTTAATGAATTGAATATTTACATGAATCATTTATGAGATTTCAAAGTGAAAGGTATCTAACAAGTCTCATTCAGAGAAGCCTCACTTCCAATCTGTTCCCTTCCACTCTGTTCACTTTCTCCCCTAAACCCTTTTAAAGCTTTCTGTAGCCCAGCACTATTGACATTTTGGGCTGATGATCCTTTGGTATGGGGTGGGGGCGTTGATCCTGTGTATTTTTTTTTAAAGATTTTATTTATTTGACAGAGAGAAAGAGGGAGAGAGAGAGCACAAGCAGGGGGAATGGCAGGCAGAGGGTGAGGAAGAGGGAGAAGCAGACTCTTGGCTGAGCAGAGACCCTGATGTGGGGCTCGAACCCAGGACCCTGGGATTATGACCTGAGCCGAAGGCAGACACTTAACCAACTGAGCCACCCAGGTGCCCTGATGATCCTGTGTATTGAAGGATGTTTGGCAGCATCCCTGGTCCCTACTTACTGGATGCCAGTTGTTACAACTAAAAATGTCTCTAGACCTTGTTAAATGTTTGTGCGTATAGGGGCCAAAATTACACCTCATTGAGAATCACCATCTTAGTTTATTTTATTTATTTATTTTTAAAGATTTTATTTATTTATTTGACAGAGAGATAGAGAGAGAGCACAAGTAGGCAGAGCGGCAGACAGAGGGAGAGGGAGAAGCAGGCTTCCCGCGGAGCAGGGAGCCCGATGCGGGGCTCGATCCCAGGACCCTGGGATCATGACCTGAGCCGAAGGCAGCCGCCTAACCGATTGAGCCACCCAGGCGCCCTGAGAATCACCATTTTAAAGGAGACAGTTTGCTGGCTTGAAAATCTGACCCCTGATCTAAGATATCTGCATTTAGCGTTAAAATTGTCACTTTAGGCAGTCACTTTTGCACCAATATGAGCACTAAATTTGGGGTGCCAGGAATCATTTACAAGGCGGCTGTCCCAGTGATCCAGAATATACTTATTATTATTGGTAGATTGTAATTGAAACCTAGACACACATGTAGAAACTTTTCTTATAACTTGTGACCTCTATAAATGTGTCCACCAAGAGAACCAGACACCTCCGTACTTTCCCTGCTTTGTGATTTCTTAGGGCTTTCCTGCTGTCTGAAAGCTTTTGCTCTAAAAGTGTAGAAGCTTGCTTTTCAAACTGGGGTGGACAGGGTAGTAATTGAGAGCACCGAGTTGAATCCCAAGTCTCCAACTTATCGGCTCTGTGATGTAGTGCGAGTGACTTACCTTCTTGGAGCCTTAGTCTCTCCAATGATAAATGAAGACGAAAATTGTACCCACTTCATAGGATTGTTGCAAGGATTAGAGACATAATGCATGGTAAGTGCTTAATATACTGCCTGGTGTATAATAAGGGCTTAATAAATGTTGGCTGTTAGTATAATTACCACCAGGGCTAGGTGGTGGTGTGCCAGGAAATACTCAGAGCCACAGGACAGATCAGGAGCATCTTCCTGAAGTGTGAATGTCTACTTGAGGAATTGGAAAAATGGGCTTTGAACTTTTCTCCTAAAGGGAAGTAATCAAAACTATTTGCCTATTGAAACAAACATGGGAATAGAAGGTACAGTTTGCATGGATTTTAGAGATAAAACATGAGAGTTCAAAGAAATTTTGTGCTTGAGGCTGATGAATTTGGGCCTCATCCCCAGACCTTCAGAGAGGCTGTCTCCATCTCCCCTTGCTGTGAGACAGTTTTGGTGGGAGAGTTTCAGCAGCAGCTTTGGGCTGTTGTGCATTTTTGGCTGAGGAAAGTATCGGGGATATTGGAAGAAATCCTGTAAGAAGTGGGAACTTCCTGACCAGGAATCCCTGTTACCTTCTTGTCTTCTTTGGGGTTTGTTCCCTGAGGAAGGAGGATGGGAAAATTTTCTGGGTATTCACTCAGTAAATATTTATTAAGTGACTACTGTATGCCTGGCAGGATTCAAAGGCATACAAGTAGAACAAATCAAACAGTCTGCCTACATGAAACCTTCAGCTTACTGATCATTCAAAATCAGTAGCTATCAGCTATCAGTAGCCTCGATAAAGGAACTGAAATGGGGGACAGTAGGGGCAATGTGTTTGAGGTTTAGGGGAAAGATCTGGAAGTTACGGACAGTCCAGTAGCATGTGAGACATCCAGATAGAAATCCTGAGTAGGCCATTGCATGAGAGTCTAGAGCCATAATTCTCACATGGGCCTTTTAGACATTTGTGGTGGAGTTTGGGTAGTCATAATGGCATTTCCTGGGGGGAATCCAGGAATGCCAGATGTCCCTCCCTGCATGGATAGTCCCGCATGACCTTTGAATGTCACACTGGACGTTTATGTAGTGGAAAGTCTTCTGTGCAATGATCTGAGCCTAACAACTAACCCCAATTTTCATACAGAGACAAAATATATTCTAGTGTGATTTTACTATTCCAGGGAGGCAAATACTATGCAAGGTGAATGAAGATTATACCTTATTGTGCTCAAGACTCTACCAAGAGTTATTTACCATTTCCGAAAATCAGGTCACCAATAGTGATTCTGTTGCGGTATTCTAGTCTTCAACTGGTATCTGTAGCTATTGATCTTGGGTCAATGCTTCTCAACTGTAAGGTGCATGGGATCACCTTTGAATCTGTTTCTTTCCTCCCTCCCTTTCTTCCTCCCTTAGAATGGAAAAGATTATTTGGGCAATAGAATCTAAAGAATCTAGTAGGGAAAGGAGAGGCTGACATAACAGAGAATGGTGGATTAAAGAGTAAACTTCCTTAGAGGGTAGGAAAGGGCATCCAGGCCCAGGAAAAAGACCTGGTCTTTGGTGAGAGGGCTGATTTTTGTAAAAGGAGGGAAGGAGGGAATGGCTGGAGATGCATAGGTGGATTTAGAAACATGATGGCAAGAAGTTGAAGGATGTCACATCCCCTGTGTCCTACCCTTCACCCACAGCATGACTAGCCACCTTTCTGTCTTCAGCTTCTTTCTGTAGAGCTGGCCTATGGTAGGGAGAGGGGTAGGGAAATGACGGATAAGGAGACCAGACTGACCTCTCTATTCCCAGGGCAACTGCTTTGAAAATAATATACAAGGAAGGTATTATTGCTATTTCTACTACGATAATATTGTTATTATTCCTCTAGATCAGCGCTAATAGGACTTTCTACAATGACAGAAATGTTTTATTTGTTTGTATTTTCAATTTAATTCAATTTTTTTAAAGATTTTTTTTAAGATTTTAATTATTTATTTGACAGAGAGAGACACAGTGAGAGACGGAACACAAGCTGGGGGAGTGGGAGAGGGAGAAGCAGGCTTCCCACAGAGCAGGGAGCCCGATGCGGGGCTCAATCCCAGGACCCTGGGACCATGACCTGAGCCGAAGGCAGACGCTTAATGACTGAGCCACCCAGGCGCCCCAAGATTTTGTTTTTAAGTAATCTCTCCACCCAATGTGGGGCTCGAACTTACAACACTGAGATCAAGAGTCACATGCTTGGGGTGCCTAGGTGGCTCGGTCAGTTGAACATCTGACTTCAGCTCAGGAGCCCCACTCAGGCTCCGTGCTCAGTGGGGAGTCTGCTTGTCCCTTTCCTTCTGCCCTCCCTCCGCCTGCCCCCCCCCATGCTCTTTCTCTCAAATAAGCAAATAAAATCTTAAAAAAAAGAAGAGTTGCATGCTCTAAGTCAGCCAGGTGCCCCTATTTAATTTTCATTTATTTAAATTTAAATAGCCACATGTGGCTAGTATCTCTTGTATCAGAGAGTATAGTGTTGCATGTTTTCTGCCTCTTTCTCAGTGTGGTTCTTCAAAGATGACCACCCTCTATAGAGGGCAGTAGCGCTGGGGACCAAGAGCCCTGGGCTAGAAGTCAGACCAGAGTTCAATTTCAGCTGTGCCCTTTCCTGGCTTGGTGACTCTGGGCAATTCACTTCCTTATCTGGGCTTCAATTTCCTCTGTTTTCTTCTCTTCAGTGGGGAGATGTGAGGGTCCAAAGAGCTAAGGGAGGTCAGGCACCAGGAACTGGGAAGGGCTGCCCACTGCTCTCACAAGTTACCAATCCAACTCCTTTTACCAAGCACCTTTTAAAAAAAAAAAAAAAGAAAGAAAGATTTTTAAAATTTATTTGACAGAGAGAGAGAGCACAAGCAGGCAGAGCTGTAGGCAGAGGGAGAAGCAGACTCCCCACTGAGTGGAGAGCCTGACGCGGGGCTCTCAATCCCAGGACTCTGAGATCATGACCTAAGCCAGAGGCAGACACTTAACTGACTGAGCCACCCAGGCGTCCCTACCAAGCACCTTTTGTAAAAATGGCAGAGTGACGTGCCAAGTGTATGTTCCAAAGATGCCTCTTCAGAGAGCCTTTGAGAAGCCTATCTATCCCCCTCTGTTGGCTGCTCCCTTCTCTGTGGGCCATTTAGTGTTATTTGAGCAATGTGCATTGACGTCTAGGGCCACAGGGGTAGGGCAGTGTAGCTGTTTTCTTGCTTTTTTATCTACTAGCAGGTAGTAGGTTCTCGGTAAATATTTGTGTAATGAATGGATGAAACAACAAGTGCTCGTATTTGAATTTAGGTGTGATTTTAAAGCTCATCGAGTTCTATAACTTTACAATATATAGTACCTTACCATATTTATAACTGGAAATACTGGAAAAAGACCCAGATACCCAACATAGGGTCTTGGTTTAATTAAATGATTCTTAAGACACGTTATGCAAGAGAGTGTTCGGTAACATAAAAAGAGGTGTATTTACTTTATATTGTTAAGTAAAAAAAAATCAAAACTGAAGGTATACTATAATCTCCCTTTGTAAAAGTTATATATATTTATATGCACAGGACAAATTTGGAGCAATAAATGTAATATTAATATTATATGTAATTAATATGAATATGATTACTATCACTAGGTGGGATTATGAGGTAAAAACACTTTTTTTCTAAAACATCTATTTGATTTAAAAAAATGTATCTAATATATCCAGAAAAAGCAAAAATATAGAGACAGAATAGATTAGTGGTTGCCTGTGGCTGGGAGTGGGAATGGGATTAACAGTAAATGGGTCTGAGGGATTTTATGGGGCATCCATAAATGTTCTAAAACTGACATACTGATGTTGCATCGCTTGGTAACATTACTAAAAATCCTTGATCTGTGCTCTTGAAATGCATGAGTTTTAGGATATGTAAACATACCTCAATAACATTTAAAAATGTGGTATATATATATTTATTTTAGTTATATATATGATTCTTAAATAATTAAAGCAATGCAGAAGTATTCAAAGTGCCCATCCCCACCCCTAGCTCTACTTTCGAGGAATAACAGTAGTAGTTGGTGTTTAACCCTTTCTAGCCTTTTTCTATGCAAAATCCAAGTATAACACACACATCATAGACATGTAATTTTTTGCAGTTTTCTTCTCTCTCTGGACATATACTGTAGGACATGAAAAAGTTAGTGGTAACTGCCCTGGGATGTGGGATTAGGGGTAGAGGGAGTAGAGTGAGAGGCACACTTGAAATTTTTAGTTTCTTTACTTTTATATCATTTGCATGTTTTTTGGTCAGGAATGTTTGGAGTTATAAACCCAATAAAGATATTGAAATAAGTGACACCAATGAATGTTTAATGCTCTGCAGTCTACCTACTTAAAACAATTTAGAAATTGAGCTAATGCCAGGCACTATACTGAGTGCCTGAGATATACTGCCTCATTGAATCCTTATAACGAGGTATGCAGTATTACGGTCCCACTTGACAGATGAGTTAACTAAGACCTAGAGAGACTGATTTTCCAAGGTCGCACAGCTAGTGTGCACAGAACCCAGACCTTTACACAGCAGCGGCTCTTCTCCTCCAAGCAGATTCATGTTCTTCTTGGAAAGCCCAGCTTTAATGACCTCATTGCATGTGTATGTGCAGTCCTCCCTGTGCAGTCCTCCCTAACCCAATCAAGTCCTCAAGGTGCTTACAGTCCAGGGATGTGACAAACAATTACAATCTAGTGCTATAAGAGTACATGGTTTAATGAGCTGTATGCAAAGCGCAGGAATTTAGACAATGTGTCTGAAGCAGCCAAAGAAGTTTTGAGAGAATACATTCCGAGTTGACTAAGAACCCCGAGGAGTCTTCCAGGAGGGTAAAGAAAGGTGAGGGTGATAGGAGGTGGGGACAGGGTGTAGAAAGGGATTTAGGGCCTAGCTCCTGGCTCAGGCAGCTCAGAAGTGTTACAGGCTCTGGCAACTACAGTGCTGAAGTTCAGTGTAGCCGGAGCGTCAAGTTGGCCAGAAGGAGGGGCAAAGGGAAGGGCATGCACCTTGAAACTTAAGGCCAGATCACCAAAACTTTTTAGAGTTAGAGTATTCAAACTTTATCTTGCAAATGAAGCAGAGCTGTTAAAACATTTGAATCTGGCATGTTACAAAACTGGGAAGAGGCCCAGAAGGGGTTGTTATGGGAGATCCCTCCTGGACCTCCAGCTCTCCAAATCCTACTGCTGGGTGGTCTGGTTGTTTCCCACCCCAGACTGGGAATTCCTTTAGGGCAAGGACCTTGTCTCATTCACTTGTGCAGCCTAACACCCAGCACAGCACCTGGCATGCAGCAGATACTTAGTAAGGGGCCGAACTGGCTGGCAGAATGCGGTACCAAAAAGTAAAACTTAATTTCTTCCTTAGCACTGCCCAGAGAGGTGTTCAGCCAAAATCTGACACAACAATAAGGAGGTCAGAGAGGTCCTGGCCTCAAACTCAATCCCAGGTAGGTCCATTGGGTGGGAAAAGGAGAGGTGGTTGCTGATTAAGCTGCAACTTCTGTTCCGTGCCTGCTATGTGCTGAGAGAATTCACACCTATTGTCTTTTTGCATCTCTCCAACAGCTTCTAAATCGTAATTATTGTCCTAGTTTCCCTACCATAAAACTGACGATCAGAATGGTTCTCTAATTTGGTCAAGGTCACACAGCTGTTAAGTGTAGCAGGGGCGGAGGCTGGGAGAGAACCTCTTACCAAGTCAAAGCCCACTGGCCACTCCGTCCTCCACCTGGGGAGGCGTTGAGCAGCCTACTCCGCTGCTTAGCCTCTGGGGCTGGGGGGGGCCACTCTCCACTGGGGCGCGGGGTCGGAGAGGCCGGCTCGCAGTGGCATCCGGGAGCCGCTCCCAGATTCGGAAGTTACGAAGTTTCCGTGCATTTCGCTTGCCTCTCTGCGCAGCTCGTCCCCGCTCCGCAGCAGTTACGCTGTTAGCGCAGCGGGGCTCAGGTGCTGCAGCGGGCGGGGGCCCGGCGCCGGGAGAAAGGCGGGGACGCAGCTTACGTAAGCGTTCGCTCGCAGGTGCATGCGGCCTCCACCAGCCTGTGGTCCCTGCGCGCTCCCAGGTGCGCAGTTGGCGCAGGCGGCGGCGCGGCCCGGCGCCGGCGGGCGCCGGCCGGCGCTCTCAGGTACGGCAGAGCGCGCGTGAAGGGGGCGCGCGGCGAGCGAGGGGGCGGGCTTTCCGTTCCCCAGCAGCCGCGGGCCCGCCCCCCGTATCGGCCAATGGGCGCGCTGGGCGGTGTCACGTGCTCGCCGCCGCCGCCGCCGCCGCCGCCGAAGCGGAGACCGGAGCCGCGAGCGCCACCAGGGCAGCAGCCGCCGCAGCCGCCGCCGCTGGGCTGAGGAGCCAGAGACGCGGGCGGACGAGGTGGCGGCGGCGGCGGAGCGGGAGCGGGGACCGGGCGCGGGCAGAGCGCGGCGGTGCGGGTAGGCTGCGGCGGCGGGGTAGGCGCCTGCGCGGCGGGCCGTCCCGGGCGGGCGGCGGTTGAGGCGGCGGTTGAGGCGGTTGGCGGAGCCGGCCCGGGCCCCGCATTGTTTGTTGTGCGTCCTTAGCAGCGGCGGCGGCGGCCCCGGCGGCCCCGGCGGAGAACAGGGAGCAATCCCGGCCCCCGTGGCTCTGGCATTGTGGCCGCCGCTGCGGTGCCCCGGCCGCTTCGGGCAAGGGCAGCGGGCAGCCTTCCTCACCTTCGGGGGGACGGGGTCCCGGCCCCGAGTGAGGGGAGGGCGTGGGCAGCGTGGGGGGACCCGGCGCCCTGGGTCTCGGTAGGATGGAGGGCGAGGGGCTCCGGGCAGGTGTTGGAGGACGTTGGGGGCAGGGGCTGGGAGCGAGGCTTGGGGGGCTGGCGGAGGGTGTGGGCAGACTTGGGGGAGAATGAAGGGTGGAGGGATCCGGCCCAACGGAGCGGGAGGGCCTTCGGGCAGGTTCGGGGGCCCAGTGGGGCCAGGGCGAGTGCGAGAGGGATGGAGGACATTCAGGCGGGTGGGGGGCAGTCTGTGGGGGTTCGGGAGGGTGTGAGGGAGGCTTTGGGGAGGGTAGAGGCGAGCGTGATGGGAATGGAAGGAGGAAATTAGGGACTCGAGGGAGGAGTGGAAGAAGCGGATGTCCCGGTCGGGGCTGCGTGTTAGGGGCAGGGAGTGGGGGCAGATTTAAGGAAGGCCACCGGACAAATGTGAAGGGAAATGTGGAGGAAGATGTGCAGGTAGGGGGAAGTGTGGTGGGGAGAGAGGGACGGAGGTGTCTAGGGGTCTCTGGAGTGATGGTGAGGGAAATGGAGGTTTGCAGGGAGGTGTGTGTGAGGGTAGGCCCAGAGGCTTCAGGAGACCTGTGAAGGATGTGAGGACTGTGTCTGGTCAGGAGGTGTGTAGGGAAGACAAGAAGGAAGCAGGAGAGTGTTGAGGCTGGACACGTGGGACATGCGAAGGGAGGGCATGTTGTTGGAGGGGGGGAGAAGACAGGTGTCTCACTGGTGAGTGGTGCTCAGGGGAGAACAGTATGGGGGGGGGCAGGAAGGTGATTGGAGCAGGGCCAGAGTTTGAGAGAAGTGAGGACAGTGGAGTAGGATGACGGGGATGGACAGGAGGTATGCAGGGTATTTAGCGGGTAGCAGATGTGAGTGAAATGGAGCGTGTTCTTGTGGGAGGTATAGATGTAGGTAGGGGAAGTAAAAATGTAGGTGGGGAAGCAGCAAGATAGGAAACTTTGGGGTTGGGGAGACACTGCAGAGGACAGGTGGAGTGGAGTATGTGTGAGGTAGAGGGCCAAAGGTGTAGGGGGTGAGGGAAATGTTCTTGGAGTGGCAGGTGAAGTATGAAAACAGATGGAAGGAAATGTTTTGGGGGCAGAAGTGTGGAGGGAAGTTAGGGAGAAGAAGGGGTGGGGGGGTGGTACGTGTGTGAAGGGAAATCAGTAGAGGGAGGTAGGAGGGGATAGGTTGGAAGGGGAAGGATGCAGGTCTGGAGTACATACAGTGTGTAGAGGGAGGGAAGCATAGCTTGGGGGTGCTAGATTTTGTCTGGTAGAGAAGTGGATGGGCAGGAAAGAGAGGGAAGAATGGGGGGAAACAGGATATTTTTGGGTAGAGGACGTAGAAGAATGCATAGTATATAATGGGGTAAAAGAAGGGCAAGGTAGGGAGGTGTGTGGATGTGTCTGTGACTAGAAAGGGATAGGTTGTGTATTGGATTGGGGTGGTGGTAGGGGAAGCACGTTGTCCAGGTTTAGGGGCAGGAAATGACTATTCAGGTTTGAGAGAGTTAGGAAAACAGGTTGCTTAAAAGAGAATGGAAGGAGCAGGAGCAGGGTGCTGAAGAGTGGGGAGAGACTGGAAAACTTTGAGTCTTGAGAGATTAAAGGGGTTCAAAAATTTTAGGTCACTGGAAATAAAAGAAAAGGCAGAGTGCAGAAGTTGAAAAAACAAAAACCAAAACAAACTAAAGAGAGGGGATTACATTCTGTACGTAGAACTGAAGAATGTGTGTAGTGTGTGTATGTGGATCCTGGAATGATATTAATGAAAAATGGAGGACATTAAACCCTGTACATATTTGGAAGTTCATGCCTCTAGGATCAGAAAAATCAAGAAGCCTGATTTTAGTTCCAGAACTCTGTGAATGGGGAAGGGATAAGGGAGAGCTGAGTAGTACACACTCCCAAGTTTGGAGGAGGTATGTGGTGGGATATTGTCCTAGTGCATTGCACTGACAAATGTGCAGATGGAAGAGCCATACAGGGTTGTGTGGAGTGCACCACAAGTGAATAGAAATAGGATTGCAGCAGGTGCAGGGCAGATGCCTTTGTGAAGATAACTGCGAGAGAGCAGGGCCCAGTGTCTGTAGCATTCAAAGGCTGTATCAGGGAGGAAGGGATACCTTGGTGCAGTGTCTCAGCTACCCTGGTGCTTTTTGGGTAATGGGGCAGTTTTCAGGCTTTGAGTGATGTAATATCTGAGTCCCATGCTAGAGGCAGACAGAGGTAATGTACATCCAGCTCCTAAAAGTGGCAGGAATGGAGATCTGCGATTCTTTAACTCTCTTTCAAGGTTGCAAATAACTGATCCTAGGTTGTTGGCTTTTTCTGCCAAATAGTTCAAGTAAAATTTGGTTGGAGGCTTTTGGATTTTCTGGTATTTTGATTTGAGTTAGTGAGTGTAGTGTTAGCTTTATTGAGGAAAGACTTTTGGGGTTGTGTGGACATACAGCCAATCAGCTTGCCAGACACAGGAAATAACCTTCAGGGGTTTGAGCACAGATATTTCAGTGCAGGTCTCATTCAGTGTTCTGTGGCTTGTGTTAGATTCTTTGGGATTTGGAAGGATTAAGGAAACTGCTTTGAGACTGCCTTAGTAAGCAGGGTTTTCTAGAATCTTGGAAAAACGATTTCCCTTTTGACAGTTGAAAATTCAGTCTTGTCAGATTTTGCAAAAAAATTATTTCATCATGTTGCAGAAATAACTTCAATTATCACTTTGTGGGTTTCATGTAGTGTGTAATGTAGTACCTAGTATGATTTCAAATAAAAGGTCTGCTTTGATACCTTGGGAAGCTTTCTGGTTTGATTAGTTTTCTCCTTTTGTCAGTTTAGGAAGTATCTTAATGCGGCCATTGTAAGTTCAAATAATAAGTTTGAGTGGAAGTGGGAATCTTGCCTAAACATAATGAGGGCTTAGCAGAACAACACATTTTAAGTAATCTGAATCTGTAAATATAAATATTTAAAAAATAAACTGGGAGCTAATCATTTTTAAAATCCAAATTTAGGGGCTCCCGGGTGGCTCAGATGGTTAAGCATCTGCCTTTGGCTCAGGTCATGATCCCAGGGTCCTGGGATCGAGCCCCACGTCAGGCTCCCCACTTAGTGGGGAGCCTTCTTGTTCCTCTCCCTCTGCCATTCCCTCCACTTGTGCTCTCTGGCTCTCTCTGTCAAATAAATAAATAAAATCTTAAAAAAAAAAAATCCAGATTTAAAGTGCATCATGAAGGCAACAAAATAATGTTTTGAAGGCATTGCTATAAGATTTTATTTTGGAGGGAAAGGTTTTTCAAGCATAATATGCCTTTCATTGAAATTCTTTGCAGTATTTTGAGATTTGATATACGTGTAGGATATGTTATAAGGAGCATGTTTGGCCCCTTTGGCTCCCTGGCAGAGAATTTGAGCAGTAGGATATAAGATGAATAGAGTGACCTTTGAAAATTCTCTCCAATATGGCTATTGTTTCCTCCTTGCATTTTTTAAGTCTATTGTGTTAGTTCATTTTATTGATTTGGGGCAAGCAGTATTTTCTTGCTCAGAATATTCAATTCTGGCACAGTGTTCTGATTATATGTATTGTTCCGTGAAGTTCTATGGTTTGTGATAGTTAATAGGCACTTGAAAATATTGTCCTAAGTTTATGAACCAAGGAAAGCAGGTTATTTAGACTTTGTAGGCTAAATAATTGGGTCTGGTTTTATTTTCACTGGTGACTTGCTGGACAAGATACTTAATCCCTTTGTGCTTGTTTTCCTCCAGAAACCTGACTCTGTCTACCTCCCATGAGAATTGAGATGGTTTATATAAAACAAGTATAAGTCTTTCAGGAAGATTAGAACTATGTAAATATGGGGATAGGTGTTATTTCCTTAACTCCTTTTTTCTTTTTATTTTGGTCAAATAATAATTGGTGCTTCAGAATTTGGCAGTAGGTGGGTTAATTTATAGTGAGAAACTTGGATAGAGATGAAACTTCTCTGAATGTCAGAGATGTCTGCAAATTGAAGTTTGTTCATTCTTTGCTCTACTGTCTCCTTATCTTTTCTGGCTCATTTCTGTAGTTGAGTGTTGATGCCGATTTGAATTCTTGAGTATGAGCAGAAGATTGTGACATTCTGCATTGTGGCTATAGCCTGACATCGCTTCTAAGCATGATTTTCCAGAGATGAGCACTTCTCTCACTCAGTGAATTCACTTCCTAAATCAGGAATAATAAATACATTTTCCTGTGTATTTTGCAGAAAATCAACTAATTCTAAGTGACTTGAACAGAAAAATAGAGCTATCCCTCTTCTAGTGGCATTAAACTTCCTCCTTTAGATTTATTGAATACTTTTTCCTTTTTAAAATTTTAGTTCTCAAATACCCATCCTTTTGACATTTCCAAGCCTATTGACAGGTTATGCGCTGTTTGAGGAGGAATGATATTTAAATGCTTTTAAAATGTTTATTAGTTGTAAAAAGCCTCTAGATGTTGGTTATGATTGACATTGCAAAAATGTAAATAGTAAGACATTTTAGACATTAATTTGCTTGAGCTTGGTAATACCCAGCCCTGATAGTTGTCTTTTGTGCTAGCTGATCTTTTTTTTTCCTTTTGAAGATTTTATTTTATTTTAAAGATTTATTTATTTTGGGGGGGGAGGGGCGGAAGGAAAGGGAGAGAGAATCTCAGACTCCCCAGTGAGTGCGAAGCCCAACATGGGGCTCAGTCTCAGGACCCTGAGATCATGACCTGAGCTAAAACCAAGAGTTGGATGCCCAACTGACCGAGCCAGTCAGGCTCCCCTTTAAAGATTTGATTTTTGGGGCACCTGGGTGGCTCAGTCGTTAGGTGTCTGGGATTGGGCCCCGCATCGGGCTCCTTGCTCAGTGGGAAGCCTCCTTCTCCCTCTCCCACTCCCCCTGCTGTTTTCCCTCTCTCGCTGTGTCTCTCTCTGTCAAATAAATAAATAAAATCTTAAAAAAAAAAAAAAAGATTTGATTTTTAAGTAATCTCCATACCCAACGTGGGGCTCAAACCCACAACCCCAAGATCAAGAGCCACTCGCTCCACCAGCTGAGCCAGCCAGGCGCCCAGCTGATCTAGTCTTAATAGTTTACTCTCTTATATAACAAGTTTGGACCTCCATTACCCGTCTTACTGCTCTTATTGTTTTCATTTGTTTTGCATAGATCTTCTTATTGGAAAATTGGTTGTTTTTTAAAATTTGTTCAGCTGTATAAAAAGTGTTTCTGACAGGTAATTATGAGAGGCTTCATAATCCAGTCTAATTTTAGAAAACTTTATGGGGAAATGTAAGTTAAATTTATATGTCAGTTAAAACAGAAAAGAATGAAGTGATGAGGCCAGATTAGTGGTGATATAAATATTTAAATGGTTTAAGCCTGAAAGATCTGCAAGTCTGTAACTTTTAGGTCTTGCATTGAATAATGAGGTAACCACATGACCTGATTTGTCACTTTCATGCCTAATTTGATGTATTTCTTGTTTTAAGGGTCCTTGAAATACATCATTTTTGAGAAGTATGGTGTCTGTCTCACAAAAGACATTCCATATATGTGTGTTGCTGAGTAAATGAATGCCATCCTAAATTTTAGTTATTTGATATTAAAATTCTCTTAACTTCTGACATAACTAACGCTGTGTCGAACATCTACTTTCTTGAGTTAACTTTAGCACAACTCGAAAGGGTATAGTTGATTATATCAATAATAAAATCACAGCCTTGCATTGTGTGACTTCATGGTTCATTTCCATTTGAAGAGTGAGAATTCTGCAGCAGGTTGTGTAATAAATTCTGAGGCGTTTCTGGGTCATGGATAAGATGTAGTTTCTTACTGCACCTGCAGAATTTCCTGTTCTTTGCAGTTTTCCAGGTACCAGGACTTTTCACGATACCCTATTAGGCAGATCAGCATTTTGTTAAAAATTGAATTTAACCATATTAATACTATTGATGTAAGGCAAATAGTAATTGTCCTGAAAGACCCTGTTTAGATTTTTTTTTTTTTTAATTATGCTTACCTGTCCTACCAGTTTAATTCAACAAACATGCATTGACTTTTGGCTCAAAGGCACGTTTTGTGCCAGACCTAAGATTTCTTAGTAGGGCTCTATAATACTGTTTTCAGTAAAGAATAGATCCTTCCCTAGATAGATTGGCCCTTAATGTGCAAATGGAGTCTATAACTTTGGTTACCTAGGTAGTGACCTGGTAAAGAGGTGGTTTGTTTCTAACAGTTAAGATGGAGGCAGTTTATTCTTACGATGTTTATAATTCCAAGTAAATATAAAACTCAGGGGCACCTGAGTGGCTCAGTCGTTAAGCGTCTGCCTTCGGCTCAGGCCATGATCCCAGGGTCCTGGGATTGAGCCCCGCATCGGGCTCCCTGCTTGGTGGGAAGTCTGCTTCTCCCTCTCCCACTCCCCCTGCTTCTCCCTCTCCCACTCCCCCTGCTGTGTTCCCTCTCTCGCTGTGTCTCTTTCTGTCAAATAAATAAATAAAATCTTTAAAAAAAAAAAACTCAAACATTGCATCTAATCATAGGCTTTTGTACAACTTAGACAAACTACATTTTTACATAATGAAGTATAGGGTACTGGGTAGCTCTTGTCTTAACTCTGGACAATTCAGTTTTAGTTAGCAAAGCTAGTGAACTAGAGAGGAAAGGTGTTACAATTTTGATAATATAGGTTAGCAGCTGGAGAGAATAACATTTGGAACCCTTGTTATGTATATTTTCAGTTGTTTTTGAAGCAAGCTGTAAATAAACTTTTAATGTCAAGGTTAGTATGGAAGAACAGATATCAAACATATTAGTGATGAGGCTTTTAAAAAGATGGTATCTTAAAGATAATTATTAACTGTGATGCTCTTTGATATGCCAGCTTTGTGGTAAATGTTGTGGAGTTACACAAAATTGGCTTTTGAGGGGCACCTGGCTGGCTTAGTGGATAGAGCATGTGACTCTTGATCGCAGGGTTGTTAAGTTCCAGCCCCATGTTGGGTGTAGAGATTACTTAAAAAATAAAATCTTCAAAACTGACTTTGGTCAGTATTATTGTTTGGTAGTGTTCTTTATTTCTAGCGCTCAGGGTTCACATACCTGGACTTTGGTCCCTGTGGGAGTATAATGTGGGTGAACAGGAGAGTGTTACGTTTAGAGAAATAGAGGCACAGAGTTGACTCTAGAGCAGAGATAGGCAGACTTTCAGAACACCCTTTCAGAGGTTCCTGTTGGTTCCCAAATTTGGCCAGGAAGGTTGATGGCTGGGCAAATTTGAAATCTTCTTTTAGTCAAGTCTTTTCAAGGACTGCCTGCAGTAATGTGCGGCCTTCCTAGGAAATTTGGGGCCCCAGGATGATGCAGTAGTAATGAATTTGAAGAAAAGGGCTAGCACTAGGTTATTCCTAGAGATGATCCTGTGTGCAACCTTGACTGCTGTATTGGGTAGTACAATGTTGTTGACACCAGAAGACTTGGCTTTGAGGTCTGATCCTGTTATTTACTAGTTGTAGTTCTCTCTCCTCATGTATAAAATTGGAATAAAACCCCTAAATTACAGTTACAGTGAGGATTAAAGAAGAAAAGAAAACTGTTTGTAAGCTCTGAAGCACATAACATTTTTTTTTGAAGGGAGGACTGAAGAAGAAATTAAGGGCACACTTTGTAGTAATGAGAAAAATTTGACTCAGAAGCACCTGGATTTTTATTTTTTTTACCATGGCATGTTCAAATGTACATGAAAGAGAACAGTACAATGAACTTTCATGTACCCGTCAACTAGCTTCAACAATTACCAGTATTTTGCTGCTTTTGTTTCATCTACCCCTCACAATTACTTTCTGTTGTTTTTGTTGGAATATTTACAGTAAATCTTAGACATCATATACTTTCATCCATAAATACTTCAGTATGTATTTCTAATAGATAGGAACCTAAAAAAAGATATAACCACAAAAATCTTAACTGTCTAAAGTAACTATAATTCCTTATCTAATGCTCAGGAGGAGCTGGATTTGAAACATAGCTCTACCACTCACCAGCTTTGTGTGTTAATCAAATTACTTGCTCTCTCTGAGCTTCTGGTTCCTTATCTGTAACATAAAGATAATACCTCATGAAGTTATTTTGAGCTTAAATGAAATAACATATAAAAGGCCTAACATGAATGTTAGTAAATCGCCCAGCCTCTCTTCTGAGCTTCCTATGGCATGTGAATTAGGATTATGGGCTGCCCTCCTTCCTTCTTTAGTATCACAAAGAATAATAGTGCTCTGGAATTACTGCCCACTAAGCTAGTGAAATTTCTCTTCATTGGGCTGTTTGACTCTTCTGGTGAAATTCTATAGCAGTTGAAATCATGTCTGTTCTCCCCCTCTCTCCTGCAACATTATTATTCTCCTGTCTAGTGGCTCATTCTAGTCAGCATACACATGCTGTTATTTCATCTATTTTTTTTAAACAACCCTTTCTTGACCATGCTGTTTCTTGTAGATGCAACCCAATTTCTCAACTTCTTGAAAAAGTTGTTCCTACTCATCTTCAGTTCTGTTCTCTCCTCAACCTACAATAATGAGACTTTCAACCTAATTACTCTACTGAAACTGCTCTTGTTGAAACCACCAAGTTTCTTACTTCACCCATTAGCAGCGTTTGGTGCAGTGGATGTCTCCTTCCTTGAAATACTTTCTGCTCTGGTTTCTGGGATACCATATGCTGTTGGTTTTCCTCCTATCTCCTTGGCTTCTCCCTTGTTGGGTCTTCTTCATAACTACTAACCTCTTAATATTGGACCACCTGGGATCTCTGCTCTTTATTCTCATTCCCCTGGTGATTTCATCCAATCTTACGGCTTTAATACTGTGTATATGCTGATGATTTTCAAATTCTTATCTCTGAAACTCCAGACTTGTATGTCCTACTGCCTGTATTGACACCTCCACTTACATATTTTATTGGCATCTCAAACTAAACTTGTTGCAAACCAAACTCCTGATCTTTACCCTGCCCCCTCTTTCATCCGCCCCTCTTGTGGTGTTCCATGTTTGAGTAAATAGCAACTTTCTCCATCTTTCTAGTTGCTCAGGCCAAAAGAGTTGTCCTTGACTCTCTCTCACATGCTACATCTGACCCATCAGGAAATCTTGCCAGTTCTACCTTCAAAATATAGCCAGATTCTGACCGTTTTTCATCACCTCTACTGATTTAAGTTTACATCAGTTTTTTGAATTATTGCAGTAGCCCTTTTTCCTCTTGCCCCTTCATATTCTGTTCTCAATACCATAGCAAGAATGATCCTTTTAAAAAGGTAAGTCAGAGGGCGCCTGGGTGGCTCAGTTGGTTAAGCGACTGCCTTCGGCTCAGGTCATGATCCTGGAGTCCCGGGATCGAGTCCCGCATCGGGCTCCCTGCTCGGCGGGGAGTCTGCTTCTCCCTCTGACCCTCCCTCCTCTCATGTGCTCTCTCTATCTCATTCTCTCTCTCAAATAAATAAATAAAAAAAAAATTAAAAAAATCTTTAATAAAAAAAAAAAAAAGGTAAGTCAGATTTTGTCTCTTTCTGGTCAGAACCCTTTGGTGATTCCCTGTCTTGCTTGGAATAAAAAGCTAAGTCCTGTCAAGGTCTTATGTGCTCAGATACCCTTTTCTTTCCTCTGACCTCATCTCTTACTTTTTGCTTATTCCATTCTGGCCATAGTGGCCTTCTTGCTGTTTCTTTGATGCGCCAGGCATATATTCCTGTCTTAGGTCCTTTGCACTTGCTGTTTGCCCTGCCTAGAATGCTGTTACTCAGATATATGATTGCTCCATCTTTGTCAGGTCTTTGTGCATATCTGCCCTTTCTGGTGAAGCCTTCCCTTTCTACCCTGTTAAAATGGCAGCTCCTCCATTTCTGGCCCTCTCCAGCCTTCCTTTTCCACCTTCTTTTTCTCATTACCACTTAAACCATTTAACTTATATTTTACTTATTTTGTGTATTGCCCTTTTACCTTTACTGGAGTAAGAGCTCCATAAAGGTAAGGATTAATATTGGTTTTGTATTCTGTAGATTCTAAGCATCTAGAACAGTGCCTGGCACTAAGTAGGTCGTTGACTATTTGTTGACTGAATTATTCTTTTATTAGTTGTAGTCTGTTATTTGGTAAAGGTGCTATAGTTGGAATTTCAGTTTTTCCTATGGAATACTATGTACCTTGAAGTCTTTATGATGTGTTTTTCTTCTTAATGAGTATCCTTTCATAGGACTGCTGTTGGTTTTATTATTAATTCATCATAATTTTGAATATTATGCACTGCTAGTTGGGTGGGGAGGATACAAGAATAAAGTATACATAGACCCTGACCTTCAAGAGCGTAGGATAGATGATGGTGTGTGTGTGTGTGTGTTTTAAAGGTAAGACCTTAGATAAAATGGTCCAGGAATTCAGAAGAGCAAGAAATTATTTCTAGCTAAGGGAGATAAGGGAGAGACTTTAGAGAGGATGTGATATGTACATCTGTACTGAGCCACGGAAAACAAGTAGGATTAGATGAGAAAATAGGGAAGAGAATTACATATGGAGGAAACTGTGTTAGCAAAATAAGAATGCTCAAGATTTTTTTTGAGAAAGAATAAGTGGTTCAGTAGTTAAAGGTGAGGGAATATCAAAGGAATTGGTAAGAGCGTAAGTTTGGAGAAGAATGTTGGAGCCACGGATGGAAGGCCTTGAATGCAAGGGTGAGGAACTCAGACTTTACTTTGTTGACAGTGAGGCTTCAGTGAAAGGTTTTTGAGCAAGAGTGGAGGGATGGTATTATTAGGGCTATATTTTTGAATTTGATAACTTTATGTGAAAAGAGAGGCTGAAATGCATACATTGATTATGACGTTGTTGTACTAGTTTGAAGGAAAAAAGGGCTAAAAGTAGTGGAAAGGGTATAGAAGGGATGCCTTGAAACTGGTGAAACTTGGTAACTGGTTGTGAGGGCTGAGTGACAAGTCTACGAGTTTTAAGCCCGGTTGATTGGGCCGGCTAGGGTGCCCTGAAGAGAAGTAGGGAATCCAACAGAAGTGGCATCAGGAGGCAAGTTTAGTTTAGTTTCGGTATTGAGTTTGCCAGTGTGGTGGTGACATTCAGGTGATGATTGTTTTGATAAAAAAGAAAATTAGGAATGTTTAGAAAGGATGTGCATCTGTGGCTTTATGCTTTCATTTTGATACTAACTGCCAGAAAGAGAAGACTTGATTTTGAATCTGTTACTGAGGTCTGAATCTAGATAATTGATTTGGAAAACTTCTGATAAGGCATCCAGACTTCTTTTGATTTGTAAGTGTCTCCACTTGTTTCACTAAGTTTGTTAGATAAGGTGCTCTAGGTTGTAAAGCACTTCATGTATTCTCAGCAGTTTGTTACAACTTAGATGTCATCCTTTGAGCTTTCCTTTACTGCTTCATGGGCTTTGGGTATCTAAACTGTGTCTGTCCCATCCTTTTGCAAACAACAGATGAGGGGCACCTGGGTGGCTCAGTTGGTTAAGCATCTGTTTTTGGCTCCGGTCATGATCCCAGGGTCCTGGGATCCAGCCCACATCTGGCTCCCTGCTCAGTGGGGAGCCTGCTTCTCCCTCTCCTTCTGCCCCCCTCCCTCTCCCTCCTCCCCCGCTGGTGTGCTCTCTCTCGCTCTGCTCTCTCTCAAATAAATAAAATATTAAAAAACAAAACAACAGATCAGAGTTCCCAACTAGTCACCTCCATCACTTTGTTGAGATCCTGTTGAGTTAACAGGTTTGCATGATCATGCCAACCCCGACCTCCTTACCCTAAGGATTTAGAAGCACATTGGAGGAAGGCAAGCCTTCCACCCTAATTAATGGTAGTTAAGGTGTTAGTTGCCAAAACATGTCTTTAACAACCTACACTTAACAAAATACCAGAAGATACTAGAGGATTTAGCTTCTTTTCTAGGCATAGTCAAGAACAGAATAAGATTCCTTGAGATTATAACCTTTTCAGAGGCTTGTAGCAGTTTTTAGTCTGAAGGTCATTTATAGGAAAAAAGACATATTTGCAAAATAATTTTGATTAATGTATATAATTTTTATTTATAGGCTATCTAATGATGCATTATATTTATATTTTTATACTTAATGCATTTTTAATAGTTGGATAAAAAGACATCATTGAGTTTATTATTTAAAAACTTGTCGTTCACCAGCTTGTTTTATCATGGTGACCTTGAGCTTACCACATTAGTCATCTCTGAATTAAGTCTTTTCCTTTGTGCTTAGATCATAATGTCAGTGAATAAGATTTTGGCACTGTCATTATAGGATCTGTTTTTGTTTCCAGTAAATAGGAGTCAGTAGGACCCAATTACCCTGAAATGAGAAGATTTTCCTATATAGGATAACACATATTCAGCTCAGCGGACGTGTGGTGGCTTTTAGTTTGTCAGGTTTAGCATATATTGTAGTTAAACTTTTTTTTTTTAATCTAGGTAATTTTATTTCACATAATTGGTTTGCCAAGAATATAAAGTATAGCATCTTGTGAGAAACCTTTGAGGTTCTTTTAGCCCTGCTTTGTTCTTTGACAGATGAAGAATTCAGGATATATCCTGAGTAGTTAAGGGACTTTTCCAGAATCACACAAATAGCTAGTGGCGTAGTTGGGGTGAGAGGTGGATTTCTCGACCTCCAGGCTTGGGCTCCTTCCACTATGTCAGGCTGCTGCTTTAGAAATGTGGACCAGAAAACCTCGAATAAACTCAGTTTAACTGGTCACATTACTGGCATCTAATGATGTTCAGTAGGAATAATTATGGTACTTTTTTCCTCTTTCCCTCTGAAAATTAATTTTTTTTAAATTAACCATTTCAAACTGAAGAGTTCAGTGGCATTCAGTACATTCACATTGTCTAGGAACCACGACCCTCTCTAGTTCCAAAACATTCCCATCACTCCAAAGTGAATGAAACTCCTGACCCATTACGCAGTTTGAAAAATTTTTAAGCAATTAAAATAAAAATCTTTAAACAATTAAAATAAAAGTCTTTTCTATGACGAGGTTGACAATAGCAGGTTTCATATTAGTGGTCACTCCTAGTGCTTTGCTACCTGTCTCTGGTTTGCCAGTGAGAAATAAAGTGAATCCTCTTTATGTTAATTAGTAGTGGATGTATTACACTTACAAACAATGGCAACATTAAAAAAGTGTCAGACACATAATGATTAACAATACTAATAGTAGGTATGCATTATGCATATTATCTCTGATCTTCACACTAGCCTTTTAAAGTAGTTGCTCTTGTTCAGAAAAGGAAATGGAGGCTTGGGGCACCTGGGTGGCTCTGCTCAGTCAGTTGAGCGTCTGAGGTCGTGATCCCAGGGCCCTGCGATTGAGCCCTACGTTGGGCTCCCAGCTCAGTGGAGATCCTGCTTCTCCCTCTACCCCTCCGCCTGCTCGTGCACTCGCTCGCTCTCAAATAAAATCTTAGGAAAAAAAAAAAAAAAGAAAACGGAGGCTTGTTGAGTAAGTTTGGAATCACTTAATTGGTAAGTTTTGGACCTGGGATTCAAATCCATGTCTATTTGGTTCCAAGAGTTGGGTGTTCACTAAATTTGGGAGTAGACAGGCAAAAAGCAACAAATGGAAGGGCTCATCTTGTATGGGGGACCTGGTACTCCTTTAGCAGGACAGTGTGTAGGGGAAGGGGGATTGAGTTTGCTGGTTGCAGTACAGCCACTTTCTCCTGACCACTTGTGATCTGTATTCCATATGAGAAAAGCAAAGTATGAAATAACCTTTGGAACTCTCTAATGGACATTATAAGCAATTAGAAGAAATTGTAGCTTCTGAGATTTTGTGTTTTGAAATTCTTTCTTTCCCTGATCATTTTAAAATCATAAGTTAATTTGCTGAGTAGTTAATAGTAGTCTTAACAGTATCGGAACTTGATTGATTTCCCATTTTAAGATACTTTTAAGAAGTATCTTAGATAAGATACTTCACTTTCAATGAAGAGTAACTCAAATTGTGTGTGTTGAAGGGTTTTGTAATTATACTTTTGCCCCAATTAAGAAAACCCTTCCTTTTAGCTTTTTTAAAGTTTGAAAGAACTTTAATAGGCCAGTTTTCAGTCTGTCTTCTTAAAGTGGCTAGTAAGTCACCTAGTAAACCTTGTCATTTTTCTTTTTTTCTCCTTCCTTTTTTTTAAGATTTTATTTTTTAAGTGATCTGTACACCCAGTCTGGTGCTCAAACCCACAACCCCGAGATTAAGAGTCACATGCTCTACTGACTGAGCCAGTCAGGCGCCCCCTTTGCCATATTTCTACTGTGTTTTGAATGACTAACTTCTCCTGGAGTAATTTGCTTCACTATGCTAGGTTAGGCTAAAAGGGATGGTAACGTAAAAGATAGCTTCCTGGCTACTTAGACAAATGAGATTGATTGATTTTTAAAGGTTTTTTATTTATTTATTTGACAGAGCACAAGCAGGGGTAGCAGCAGAGGGAGAGGGAGAAGCAGGCTCCCTGCTGAGCAAGAAGCCCATGTGGGGCTCTATCCCAGGACCCTGAGATCCTGACCTGAGCTGAAGGCAGTTGCTTAACCAACTGAGCCACCCAGGCGCCCTGACAAAAGAGATTTTTTTTTTAGATTCTGTGAGAATAGCAGGAATGTAAGCTATACAGCAGCCATTTGAAATGTCCTGAGTTTAAGTGTATTGATAGTTATCCAAAGAAGTATAGATTTTTGACAGTGACCTTGTGACTTTTGCTAATATCTAAATAGTAGGTACTTCCATAAATGGATTTCAGGCTTTTAAAAATTTTATTTAAAAATTTTAAAATGCCCTTGTAACTTGACTCAAACATTACACATTATTTTTCTGTTTTGACCTAGAGATGAGGTTTTATTCACTCTGGAACCAGCCAAAATATGTTGTAAAGAACACAGGCCTTGGAGTTGGTCAGATTTATTTTCAAATCCTTTCTCTGCCACTTACTACATGTAAGACCTTCTTTCACCTTTTAAAAATGAATATAATATCTGACAATTGTGTAGAATAGGATTAGAGGGTAATGTCTCACAGGGCTCAGCACAGTGTCTGGCACATACTAATAAATCGTGTTCAGTTTGTAGCTGTTGCAGGAAGAAGTCTTAAATTTTGGTAGCCTAGACAAATATCAGTGTATGCAAATAGGGTAAAACCTTGTCTCCTAATGTACACTGTCCTGCAATCAATACATTTCTTCTTGGATTTTTTGTTTCTTTGTGTGTTGAAGTGCCATGTGTCAGTTTTCAGTAGTTCCTGTAGCTTGCTCTTCTTTTCTCAGAAATGCTTGGCAAAGATCTCCATTGATTATTGTATAATTTGCCTCAAAGACTAGATGGTGCTTCCTATAGAGGTTAATGATGAGGCATTTGCTTCCCATAGCAATCCTTCAGTTAGGTATTCCTGTGCTGCATGCTAACAGGTTCTTACCACCTTCAGAGGTGTCTGCTGGCAGAATGCCCAAGCTTTTGTCAAAGAAGGAAGCTCTGGTTGCCTGGAATGAAAGGAGTACAGAGTGCCTGCTTAGTGTTTATAGTATATTTTATGATAATTATTAATATTAAAGCATGAAGAGCTATATCCTGGTCTATAAATTTTACTCATTACTTCCCCATTATTTGTATCGCTTCTCTTATTCTGTTCAGAAAAGGATACAGAGGACCTTTTTACTCTAAAACTGTGGGGTTGAAGTTGTGATGAATCACAATCCAAGAATATTAGCTATGGAGGGGACTTTGGAGATCAGTTAGACTAACCCTCTTATCTTGTAGATGAGAAAACTGGCTGTGAGAAGTTGTGACTTGCTCAAGGACACAATAAGCGACAGGTTTGATTTCCAGTCTAGGGTTATGAAGCTAACCTGGTAGAGTGGAGAGAGCACTGGACTTTGGAGTCACACAGTCCTGGTTCTGAGTCCCGATTCCACCATTTATTAACTGTGTGACCTTTGACAAGTACGTCTGAGTTTCTTTGCTGCTCTGTTATATGCTTGCAGGGTTGTGAGGATTTGAGATAATTTAAGTAAAGTGTAGTGCCTGGCATATGTTACGGGCTCAGTAAATGCTGTCTGTTATGTTGTACTGTTTTTCTTGATTACTTAAAACAGGTCATATGGTTAAGTGATTATTCTTTATGAAATGGGAATCAATGAGAACGGTTGATGTTTTTGCCAAATCCTTTCACTGAAAATCTAAGTAGTTGTTCATTGTAGGAGGACTGCTTACTGCAAAATGAGTGCAAAACATTCATCAAGAGCTTAGTGAATACTGCTCCAAGTTGTACAGTGTTGACATGGTTCTTTTCTGGGAAATTTTTGCATTTCTCAAGTGAAACGGAGCTAGTGTGAGGAACATCCAAATCAGCGTAAATTTAGTTAGGCCAGCCTAACCCAGTAATTTTAAACTCAGTAGTACTTTATACTCTTCAAAAATTATTGAGGACCCCAAAGATCCCTTGTTTATGTGTTCTATCTGTTGATATTTGGATTTTTAGAAATTAGATAAAATTTACATATTTGTTCATTTAAAAATAGTAACCATTGTATGTTAATACAAATTATATACAAATATGTGTATAAATATATATTTTAAGATTTTAGGTTTCTAATTTTTTGTTTCAAATTATAAAAGTGTAGTACATGTCAATTAAAATAATATAGAATCAAAGTAAAAATGAAATTATTTCATTCCTGTCATACACACATTCCACCCCTGCAGTCAACAATTTAGCGTGTATTCTTTCATAACTATTTTTATGCAGTTATAAATTCTCTCTCTCTTTCATACTGCAGATGTTGTTTGGTGACCTACTTTAAAAAAAAAAGTTGTATATATTTTGGACGTACAACATGATGTTTTGATATACACACACCTAGTGAATGGTTACAACAGTCAACCTAATTAACATCTCCATTTCTCATATAGTTACGTGTGTGTGTGTTGGGGGGAGGTGAGAGCACCTAAAATCTACTCCGATCAAATTTCCAGTATCCATACAGTATTATTAACTATAGCTATCATGGTTTACAGTAGATGTCTAGACTTACTCATCCTACATAAGTACAACTATACCCATTGACCAGTATCTACCTATTTCACCCACTTCCTACAAATGATAGGTTTTTTATGTAAAATAACTTTTTCTTTTTTTTAAAGATTTTATTTATTTGACAGAGAGAGAGAGAACAAAAGCAGGGGGAGTGGCAGGGAGAGGGAGAAGCAGTCTCCCCGCAGAGCAGGGGGAGCCCGATGTGGGACTCGATCCCAGGACCCCGGGATCAATGACCTGAGCCGAAGGCAGTCACTCAACCAACTGAGCCACCCAGGCGCCCGTAAAATAACTTTTCAACAACAAAAAAATTTAGTGAGATGAGTGGCATTGCTTTACATTTTTGTAAATCTCATTAATGTGTAGCTTAATAGAAGACAGCTGGGTTCTGATAGCTGCTGCTGCATTTAGCCTGTTGGGTTATTTTGTTCTGGTTGAAGTGTATAAAGAAGAAAATTAGGCTTCACAAGATTTGCAGTTGGAAAAGGGGAGGAGTATTTTAATAGCCTTTTCAGATAATTGTGGATATTCTTTGATACTATCTGAAAACTTGACAAATGGTAGTTTCTTGAAGGAATCTGAAGCCAGATCAGTGAACTTTTCATATTCTGTTACATTAAAATCCAATAGTCTGTTGCATTTCGAATGGATCTTTTATCCATACATGATTTCATAATATCCTGTGTTGGTCATTTGGAAAGTGTTGGTTCACTGAATTATGTTGAGCTTCCAAATGTGACACATTTCATTATATATCTTTACACATTATGTAGTCTCTGGAAAGCTACATTCATGAGAGGGAGTTAAAAAGGCACATAATGCCTTACTACTACTTTGAAAATACTTTTGGCTTTGTATGCCCCTGAAGGGGTCCTGAATACCCCTAGAGGGCCTGGGTCACAATTTGAGAACGATGGAATTAGATTAACTAAAGGTTAACTGACTAAAGGTAATGAGCAGGCTTGCAAATTGCAGCTTTAATAATGGATAATCTGGAAATTTTAATGGATTTAATGGATTGTTGTACAAACCCTAGTCTTAGAAACCATCTTATTCTTTGTTTTGAAATGCAGTGAATTGGCCATTGAACATTTTAGTGCTTTTTACAGACAAGGCATTATGTTGAGGTGCTACCAAAGATACACATTATGAAAAAGGATTCCTTTTCAGTAGTTTACAGTCTAGCTGGAGAGGTAAGACATACTTTCATGAAAAGATAACAATACAGTGTTCTCTGGTAACAAGTGTGACATACAGTGCTGGGTAGAATGAGTTTTAAATAGGTGGAGAGAGGAGGCCATTGTCTTTATGGAAGAAAACTGCAGTGCTTGTTCAGATAGTCGTTACGTCAGTTAGGCTAGACTGGAAAATGCATATAGAATAATTAAGCTAGGCTTGTAAAATTAAGTTGCAGTTTATATTTCTGTTCTTACATTGTTGTCCTGTTTTTGTAGGATTGTATGGTTTCCAGTATTTTTTAGAGATTATTTGCTTTCTTTTAGACTAATTCACTGTGTTGTGGGTAGGATAGATCTATCAAACATCTATCAAAATGTTATCACTATTTGGTAGATAAGGAAATCTGCCAAGAACACATACATATGAGTAATACATTATTTGTACATATTAGAATATGTGTATATATGCTCAAAATAGAATAAAAAATTGATCCTTTTCTTTAGGGAAAAACATATACAAATATATATACAGAGTGTAAATATCTCCACTCAAGACTTTGTAGAAATATTTTAATGCTCCCTAAAGTACCTGTGTATACTTTGTGCTTGGTTGTTCCCTTATTGGATTGTTATAGAGATTTTTTTTTTTAAAGATTTTATTTATTTATTTGAGAGAGAGGGAGTACAAGCAGAGGGAATGGCAGAGAGAGAGGAAGAAGCAGGCTCCCTGCATAGCAGGGACCCTGATGTGGGGCTCGATTCCAGGACCCTGGGATCATGACCTGAGCTGAAGGCAGACACCCAACGAACTGAGCCACCCAGGTGCCCCTGTTATAAAGATTTTTAAAAAAAATTTATAAAGTGCCTAGTGCTAGAAGGCACTCATGGTAGCTATTGTTACTGTTGTTGCTGTTGTTACAGCCTTTTCAACTCTGAATTATCTCTAATGTACCAGTTTGATAAGACATTTAACTTCTTAGTCCATTTCTGACATCCATTTGTTAAATGGTAGTAAGTCAGCTGTTCTGGTCTCCATGTGTGGAGTGCTTCTTACTGTGTTTTAGGCACTGTGCTAGGTGCTTTACAAAATGCATTGCCTCTTTAGATCTTTGCAACGGTTTCACTATGAGGTGAGTAATGATGTTTCCATTTTATAATGGGAAAAGTGAGGCTGGCAATGGTTAGTTGCTCAAGGTTCTTACTAGTTAAATTGTATAGCTGGGATTTGAACCCTCATCTGTCTCCAAGGTGTTATTTTTTACCTTTCCATTTGGGCAGTAAGTTAATATTTTTGGAATATTTAGCTACTTTTCAAAGGACAGGGTGTGTGTGTGTGTGTGTGTGTGTGTGTGTGTGTGTTTGTGTGTGGCTGAGGGGAGTTGGATGGTGGTTATTCTCCCTTTTTACATGTATTGGTTTGTGTTTGAATTCCAGAGGTTTTTTTTTTAATGATTTAGTCATTTGATTACTTAATTGCTTGATGAAATCATGGTAAAATAGAAATGAATTAAAATTTTCAAGATCTCTTTTTCAAGGTGACATTTTACTGTATTGGTGAAGAACAGTTTGTGGGCTTTTACAGCTTGTTTTAGGCCAAGAATTGACTTACCTTTACTTTCTAATACATTACTCTTTGATTGAATAATATGGTTATAGTCACTTTTGAAAGAGTATTGTGGCTTACAAAGCTTGTGTGGGGAAAAAAATTCATTTGTACTGGCAGTCAGCCAGTATTTTATAAGCTACAATTTTCTTTTGAATAGCTGGTGGTTTGTAGCTCCATAATTTGTGGTTCTTCTGAACTTGTAAAAAGATTACACATTTAAAAATGACCTTATTACTTTAATGTTTTAAGCAACTTAAAACTGTCGAATTCCCTTATGTTATAGTGTTGTGTTTTCTTACTTAGTTTTTCTGGGCTGAGAGTGTGGTGAATTAATTATTTATATAGTATATATACTTCCCCCCCCCCCCCCAAATAAATCTCCAAACAAACCTAAAACCAAAAACTACTTTGGTAATTTAACAGGCATGGTTAAAGGCAAAGAAAATAAGAATCTCTTCACATCGGTCTGCCAAGTCCTTGCAGTATCTATGCTATTCTATTTCTTAGCCACTGCTGCCAGATATGTTGAATTATGTGATATGTGAGTTTGTTTGGGTGTGCTTAGTGTTCCTGCATGACATTTAGTTTTAAACCAGTTTTTGTGATGTTTCCACTGCTGCTTTTTCACATCCAGGTGGAAAAGAGCACTTCATTTGAAATGCTTCATGTTCTATACCTTGTTCTCATGGTTTATGTGTAGGTAGTTACATTTGTGAAAGTCATGAGATTATTTTATATCCTTCCTGTTGATTTTAGGTTAAATCCTAAATGGATGGAATATGCTATGATAAACTTCTGGTTTGAAAGATTTTAGAAAGCCAGATTAATTAGTTCCGTTTTTATATTTATAGAAATTTCACAGGTATAAATGAACCTGGTATTCAACTTCTGACTTAAACTCCATTGTCAAGTAGGGACATTATTTAAAAATAAACTGTTGTGAACTGTTATCTTTCTTGAGCTAGTTTTTTGAGTCTTTTATTTCTGGAAGGTGGGTGAGATTTGGGTTAAAGTTTCTATTTATCAGTGAAATGATTTTCGTAGCTAAGATTTTAGCAAATTGTTAATGGCCAAATCCTTAACACTTCTTAATAATCTTGGCATGCTAATAACAGGTTGCTTTCAAAAAGACTCTTGCTCTGGAGGATACTGATTCTTAGTCTTGACTGCACATTTTAATTACTTGAGAGCCTAAAAAATACAGATGCCTGGGTTTCACCTTGAGGGTCTCTAGTTGAGTTGGTTTAGGATGCTTCCTAAGGATGAGGGTTTTTAGAGGTGATTCTTATGTGTATTTGAAGCTGAGACCCATTGCTTTGCAAAATTTGTCAGCCTACCCAAGGGGAAATATTTGATTTTGAAGAGCAATTATATCTTTATCTTTGGAGCTTAAAAAACTTATTTTGAGATAATTATAGGATCACTTGCTGTTGTAAGAAATATCCAATAATAATTTCTCTATAATTTTGTTATTTCAAGAATGTTATAAGTGGAATCATATAATATGTAAACTTTTAAGATTGGCTTTTTCCACTTAGCATAATTCCATTGAGATATCCAAGTTGTTGCATGTATCAATAGTTTTTCCTTTTTACAAGCTGAATAGTATTCCATGGTAGGTAGGTATGTCACAGTTTGTTTAATCATCATCTGTTGAAGGATATTTGGATTGTTTTCAGTTTTTGGCTATTACCAGTAAAGCTGATGTGAACATTAGCATATAGGCTTTTGTGTGGTCATAAATTTTCATATTTCTGGGATTAATGCCTAAGAGTGCAATTGCTCGATTGAATGGTAAATGCCTTTTTAGTTTTCTAAGTCACTGCTGTATTTTTTCAGAGAGACTGTAGCATTTTACATCCCACACCAGCAATGTGTGAGTGGTTCAGTTTCTCCACACCTTTACCAGCATTTGATGTTACCACTGTTTTCTAAGAAAAAATAATAGACTTTATTATTTAGAGCAGTTTTAGATTTATAGAAAATCAAACAGATAATACAGAGTTCCCATAAAAACCTTCCTCTTTTACTGGTTTCCCCTTTTATTAACATCTTGTGTTAGTATGGTAAATTTGTTAAAATTGATGGATCAATATTGATACATTATTTTTTGCTAAAGTCCATAGTTTAGGTTTCAGTCTTTGTGTTGTACATTCTGTGGGCTTTGATAAGTGTGTATGTATCATACAGAATAGTTTCATTCCCCTAAAAAAATCTCCTGTACTCTACCTATTCATCCCACCCCAGCCCCTGGCAACCACTAATCTTTTCCTGTCTATAGTTTTACCTTTTCCTGCATGTCATATAATTGGAATTATACGTATGTAGCCTTTTCGGGTTGGCTTGTTTTGCTTAGCAATATGCATTTAAAGTTCTTCCATGTCTTTTGGTGGTTTGATGGCTTTTTTTTTTTTTCCCTTTGATGACTCATTTTAAAAATTGCTGAGTAATATTTCACTGTATGGATGGATGTATTGCAGTTTATTCACTTATTGAAAGGTATATTGGTTGCTTCCAGTTTTGAGAAATTATGAATAAAGCTGTGATAAACTTTTGTTTGCAGGTATTTGTGTGGACATAAGTTTTCAACTCATTTGGGTAAATACCTAAGACTGTGATTCTTGGATTGTATGGTAAGACTGTGCTTAGCTTTGTAAGAAACTGCCAGATGGTTTTCTTAAGTAGCTGTACTATTTTGCATTCCCTCCAGCAATGAATTATTTTTTATTTTAGCCATTTAGATCAATATGTAGTGATATCTCATTGTGGTTTTAATTTGTATTTCTCTGATGGCCAGTGATATTGAATATCTTTTAATGTGCTTGTCATCTAATATGTCCTTTTCAGTGAAATGTTTGTTCACATCTTTTGCCCACTTTCTAATTGGATTGCTTGTTTTTTCACTGTTGATTTTTGAGAATTCTTTATATATTCTAGATATAAGTCTTATTGGATATTTGATTTGCAGATATTTTCTCCTAGCCTTTAGCTTCTCCCTTTCTTCTTCTTCTTCTTCTCCTCCTCCTTCTTCTTTTTTTTAAAGATTTATTTATTTTAGAGAGAGGGAGAGAGTGTGTGAGCAGGGGGAGGGGCAGGGGAAGAGGGTGAAAGAGAATCTCAAGCAGACTCCCTGCTGAGCACGAAGCCCAACACAGGGCTTGATTTCACAACCCTGATCTCATGACCTGAGCTGAAGTCAAGAGTCGGACACTTAACCGAATGAGCCACCCAGGCACCCCTAGCTTGTCCTTTTATCTTCTTAGCTGGATGTTTCATAGATCTAAAGTTTTTAATTTTCATGAGGTCCAGTTGATCAGGTTTTCCTTTTATGGATGTTGCTTTTCATGTCTATTCCAAGACATTTTGACCCAGCTCTATGTCCTGAAGATTTTCTCCTATGATTTTTTTTCTGAAAATTTTTATAGTTGTAAGTCTGTGATCCATTTTGACTCAGGTTTTTTTTTGTTTTGTTTTTTTTTTATATAACATGTGAGGTTTAGATCAAAGTTCTTTTCTTTTTTTTCCCTTTTGGCCTTTTGATGTCTAATTCCTGCAGCGTCATTTGTTGTAAAGGCTATCCTTCCTCCATTGAATTGCTTCCTCCATTGAATTGCTTTTGCACCTTTGTCAAAACCCAATTGGGCATGTTTGCGTGGATCTGTTTCTGGGTTTTCTACTCTGTTCCATTGATCTGTGTATATTACTGTAGCTTATAATAAGTTTTTAAATGGGGTGGAGTGGCTCCTCCCCTTTTATTCTTTTTCAAAATTGTTTTAGCAATTCTAGGTCTTGTGCCTTTCCATATTTTAAAATATTCCAAATTTTAGAGTAAGTTTGTGTCTAAAAATAACCTTGATAGGAATTTCATTAAATCTGTGGATCAGTTTGGGGGGAATTGACAGCTTTACTGTGGTTATCTTTACCATGGATTTTAATAGATTGGAATGAGATTAGAAGTAGTTCTGTAGAGAAAGTACTCAGACTACTTAAATTGGACAGAGAGATTTGTTTATAACTACCACAGTGTTAATTTTTTAAGTCCCACTCCCCCTTTGGTGCTATAACAACACCATTAACAGAGCAAAGGAAGTGGAAGCAGTTGTTCATTTATTCACAGTTACATTCACTCGGCATTCTATGAGTTATCTCTTGTAGGCTGGGTAGTTCGAGGCATTGGAATACAGTAGTAAATGAGACAGACAGGGTCCCTACTCTCATTGACTTTATGCTCATGTGGGGAAATGGTAAGCAAATAATCAAGAAATACATCAATTAAATGCTATGTGGAGAATTAAAATGGATTGATATATAGTAGAGTGATAGGGTGGCTACTTGACTGGATGGTCAGGGAAAGCCTCTGAAGAGATGTCATTTATGGTTAGATCTGAATGTTAAGAAAGAGTCAGCCTTGGGAAGAAAAGGGAGAAGACTTCCAGTCAGAGGGAACAGCTAGTGCGGTGCAGGGACACGATTGGTACGTGGGAGGAACTAAAAACAGGGATTGGAGTATAATGAGCAAGAGGGAGAGCGAAGAGGGTGGGTGGGGAGAGAGGGAGAGGTACAGATACAGATGAATTTGGTGAGGTAGGCAGGGGTCAGATCAGCTAGTACTTTGTAAGTCAGGGTGAGGAGTTGATTTTTATTCTGAGAATGATGACAAGACGTTGGAAGATTTTGAATAAGGGAGTGAGAAGGTTTGATGTTTTAAATGATGACTCAGTTGTATGGAGAAAGGATCGTATATAGGGGCCAGAATAAAAGCAGGAAGACGAATTAGGAGGTTATTTCAGTTTAGGTGAAAGGTGATGCTGGGAAGGGATTCAGGATGTATTTTAGAGGTACAGTTGGTAGGATATTTGACAGTCTGTATGGCAGGACTATATACATATACATACATATGTGTGTATTTTAGAGTTTGGGTGGAAGGTTATTGGTGTTCAGTGAGATAGGTGAGACTTGGGAGAGGAGTAGGTTTTGGGGAAATTTTTTCATAGTCCAGGTTTTTGATCACTTTGTTTTCAGTGAGGCCAGGATTATAAGTATAGTATGGTGATCTGTATATTGGCGTTACTTAGAGTCATGGAACTGGGATAGGCCAAAAGAGAGTATGATGATAGATGAGGGGGCCTAGGACAGAACCTTGGAACACTGGAACATTTTAAGGTCTGGAAGAGGTGGAGACAGAGCCAGCAAAGAGTAGGAAGGTTTAGCCTTTGGTGCCTGGCTCTTTTTAGTTTGCCCCCTTGAATCCATTAACTCGATAACATTAAAGGAAATGCAGTATCCTTAGATTTCAGTGTGGTGGGCAGACAATACTTAAAATTTTTATATGGAAGAAGGGAATGGCTTCATCAAGAAAGCGTATACCATGTGTTGTGATGAGCACTGGGTGTTATACGCAGTGTCGTTGAACACTACATCAAAGACTAATGATAGTCTTAATGTTGGCCCACTGAACATAATAATTAAAAAAAAAGCATATACATAGTAAACAATTGAGTAACTACTTGGGTCTAGCATAATGCTAAAATTGGGGTAGACAACAAAAGAGGTGTGAAATACAGACCTTGCTTTCATTGAACTTTGATGGAAAGAGAGGCAAAAAAGAATACTAATGGGTAAGCAATGGTAGCTGAAGAGGGTTTCTTGGAGGAGATGGGGCTTGAAGAATAAATAGGACTTAAGTAGGCAGGGGAGAAGAGCAAACCCAGGTAACAGAATAAGGTGTGATAGAAAGGCAGTGAGCTTTTTAGTCAGAAGACCTGGTTTGAATGTGGGCTCTGTGACTTAATAGCCTTGTGAACTTGGTTGAGTCCCTTTCAACCTGTGTCCCCCATGCTTGCCTCATAGGGCTGCTATAAAGATGAAGACTAGGGTTGCTTCAACTCTAATGACAATATACTCGTTCTCATGTTGGATTGCTGATACTCATTTATTGCAGATACTCATTAACAAGCTTCATAAATTCAAATGTCTCATTTAGTAATTTTTATTTATCATATATTCTATAAGTTTCCATTAAAAATTATTTATGCATAGTGCCTAGGCCAGTGTGAGGCATTCATTAAATTTTAGGTGATAGTCATTATTATTACTCTGCTCTGGCTATAAGATTAGCATAGCAAAAGGAGATGACAATCTCCTCTTCCCTTCAGGAGTTTTGCTCTTGGTGGTAAGTCATACTCATGTGAATGCAAGGCAGAGACCAAAAGTCTCTGCCTCTGGTGCCTAAATTTGTTGTACACATACACATAGGAAGACAGGCGAGGCATCTTCATTGGGCTTCATTGTGGCAATGACACTAAATGTGGCCTAGAAAAAAAAGTCAGGGAGGGCACGGTATGCATTCCATACTAAGAGGGCTTTTGTATGTTTTGCTTTATTTATTTTATTTTATGTACAGTTTATTTGTAGGGGTAGCAAAGCATAAATGTTACTGCCATTGCTGAGGAAATCATTAGTAACACTTAAAAGATTCTCATTCTGGAACTGCTGTAATGTTATAATGAAATTTACTTTTTTCCCTGTACAGTTTATTGAACTTGTGCCTGCTCTCCAGATGGCATTATAGGGTAGAATTTATTTTTGGAATGTCTTTTTTTAAAATATGGAATTGCTTTTATGATATACCTAGGTCTAATGTCTGTTAGGGGCTTTCTTTTTTATGTGTATAAATAACAAAGCCCTCTCTATTTTATGCTGTAAGATTTATTGTTAGAAAGGCAGGGCAAATTTCTGAAATTTCCTTGGGTAATCTCTGTTCATGTCTTTAAATTATTTGGATCTAAACTATTTATAAATTCATGTGCATATGTGGGATGCTAGGATGACTCTTTTTGTTTTGGAAAACAGTGTTATCAGAGTCCCTGTACAGCCTGTGCTGAAATTGGGTTGACTTAATACAATGCACTGTTCTCTCTCGGTCACTGTAATGGTTTGTAAATAGCCAGACCCTAGGTCATGCTTCTTTTATGCAGCTGTCTTTCTTGGTTACTGGAAGTTAGATGCTCTTAATTTGCCTTTAAGGGAATCTAGGTTTAATTGCATATCTACTTGAATGCTTTGTACCACCAACTAGGCTACAGAGAATTTTTGATAGCATTCCAATAGCTTTTCTTATTGATACATGATCGGCTCAATGAAATTGTGCAATAACTTGATGAATTTTATAATTTTAATAATAAAAGCTGACATTTATTTAGGGCACTTATGCCATGCACTCTGCCAAGCAGATTTAAAATAGCTTATAGAATATTTTTCATTTAAATATCACAACAACTCAGGTGAGTATTGCTTTTTTCTATCCCAAGGTTACACACTTAGTAAGTGGTAGAGCAGGGATTTGAACCCAGGCAGACTGATTTCAGGGCCTGTTTTCTTATCCACTATGCCTTACAGTCTTCTCAGGTAATGTCTTTCTGGGAAACTGTCATATTGGGTATTTAATTTTATCTTTTTATTTTTTATTTTTTTAAAGATTTTTATTTATTTATTTGACAGAGATAGAGAGCACAAGTAGGCAGAGAGGCAGGCAGAGGGAGAAGGAGAAGCAGACTCTCCACTGAGCAGGGAGCCTGACGCGGGGCTCGATCCCAGGACCCTGGGATCATGACCTGAGCCGAAGGCAGACGCTTAACCGACTGAGCCACCCAGGCGCCCCTAATTTTATCTTTTATGTGTTACTTTGTGTGAGGGCATTGTATGCTTGTTAATAAGTTCCTGTTAGGGACTTTATAGTTGTACCCATCACCTTATGGGTGAGGGGTTAGTCGTTGTATTAGTTAAGTAACCCTAGCTGCTGATTTAGAGCCCTGAAATACATTGCCTAAAACCTCAAAACACGTGCATAATAGTCCAGAGCAGGTGTCTACATCAGCATGTGGCTCTCCTTTATATAGCATTTAGGGACCTCAGGCATTAGGACTGGTGGGGATTCTGCCATCTTCAGTGCATGGCTTCCAAGGTGGTTCTTAGAAGTATGGGGCAAGAGATTTTCTCTTGAGCAGGTGAGGTGAAAGGTGCAAATACAGTTTCGCTCACTTCCATTGCTAAGGGCTTAGTTTCATTGTGTTGTCTAGCTGCAGGGGGATTTGGAAATGTGATGTCCTTTCTCTTTGCTGACCCTAGGAGGTTAGGTGCCATTCTTTAGTATTTTGAGTATTTTGTCAGTGTTGAAGTAGTCTTGGTGAAGTACATTTTCATTGGCAGGGTTTGTGTAATTTGATTTAGGGATTAAAAACTATGGACTGTGGCAAAATGTTAATGTATTTGTACAGATGGGTTATTAATCAGAAAGTAAGAGACATCTACACATTCCCATTTTTATATAACAAAGGCAGCAAGCTCATTCTGGTTGACTTATTTTTCTTGGAACTCTGTCTTGTTAAGCGCCTTTATTCTTATCTCAGAAGAGGTGACTTTAGTACAGATGAATTTAAATAGTTGAAAGTAGCATCATCTAAATTTATTTCCCATATCACAAACTACCCTTTTGACATTCCTTACAGCTTTAATTCTGCCATGATTGGGACAAAGATCAGACAAAGAAATACCGTTCTGTTTGCGTTTGGTTGGTGACCTGTACCTCTCTGGGATGACAGTGTATTTTGCTGAGGTTTTACCTTAAATGATTCAGTCTTTTCTTAGATTTTGAGTTGTGTGACAGGATATCAATAAAAATAGAGTGGTTGCATCATAAATTCACTGAAGCGTAATTGAGGTCCTCATACAATAAGACTAGCATTCTTTGAATGCTTTTGTAATAAAGACACACTTAGGCATATCTTCTGTAATCCTTTATTTTAACATATACACTCTGAATAAAAAGTCTAAAAAATAGACTGAATTAAAAAAAAAGTTTATCCTCCAGCCTTTATAGCTTTGAGTTATGCACTTTTTGGACAAGTACATGTAAACTTTTGGCCCTCTACCACAGACAAGGAATGCAGGCATGTGTACTGCTAACATTCTTTCAGGGCCTCTTTATTTGCCTAAAATGGGACAGGACTTTCAGGACGTTTTATTGAAGTTCAGTTACAGTGAATTGTAAGGTCTGTCATTTGAATCCTGGTTATAATGTGATTCTTGTCTTCACTTACATTTAGAACCTGAATGCCTAGTCCAAAAAAGATTAAGCCAGTTGGACAAATACAAAATATTTAAGCTGAGATGAAGCATTTCATGTGATACTACTCTTTAAAAAAAGAAAAGGCTCTAAAACTAGAAAGGAGGAATGGAAAGAGCACTGGACTTTCAGTCATGAGTCCAGGGTTTGATTGAGTCTGAGCCTTGCTAAAAAGTTGTTTGGTGACTTTGGGCAAGGTACTTCACCTCTTTAGGTCTTAGTTTTCTCTTTGAGAAGTAAGGGTCTTGTATTTTTAGTCTTTTTGACCAGTTTTAGCAGTGTGTGATTCTGATTATCTCCTAATTCTCCTAGTGTGGTTTGTTTTTTGTTTTTTTTGTCTTAATGAAGAGAAAGTTAACAATATAAAGCCGCCAATTCTTTTGTCTTGGTGGAAGGTGTTGATAATAGAAAACATGATTTGAGTTATCCTAACTTTAATATGTTTTCTAAAATTTGTTTTAAAGAAGGCATAAAATTAGAAGTATTTTGTTATACATTTTAGAAGTCTCCTGTGTTGTCCATTGCACCACAGCCAGGTTGGTTATACATTCTAATTGTGCCTCACTGCTGTCACTGTAAAACAAGCATGTGAACTGGAAAGACAGACGAAACACTTTGAAAACCTTCTAAAGTCTTTTGAATTTCCATTTTTTAGGTATAGGCCAATAAAATCAGTTAATGTGAGTATGTGTATGGAGCTTTGCCATATAAGTTAGTGCAAATGTATTGCTGTTATATTTTTCTGTAAGCATTTTATTAAAAAAGTTTAAACATGCAAAAAAGTTGAAAGAATTGTACAGTGAACCACCTGTATATTCTATAATTAGCTCAACTTCAACAATTAACATTTTCTTTTATTTGCTTTATCACTTATTATTTATTCCACTACCCATATATCAATTCATCTTTTTTTTTTTTTTAAGATTTTACTTTTTATTTTTTTTAAAGATTTACTTATTGGGGTGCCTGGGCAGCTCAGTCATTTAAGTGTTTGACTTTGGCTCAGGTCATGGTCTCAGGGTCCTGGGATCGACCCCCTGTTGGGCTCTGTGCTCAGCAGGGAATTGGCTTCTCCCTCCCTCTCTGCCCTTAACCATCTCCCCCCCCCCCCATTATGTGCTTGTGCTTTCTCTCCCTCTCTCTCTCAAATAAGTAAATAAAATCTTAAAAAAATTATTTGGGGGGGCATGCTAGTGGGGGGAGGGGCAGAGGGAGAGACTCTTAAAGCAGACTCCCTGCTGAGTACGGAGCCCAACAGGGGGCTTGATCCCATGACGCATGAGATAATGATCTGAGCCGCAGCCAAGAGTCCGATGCTTAATCGGCTGAGCCACCCAGGCGCCCCTTAAGATTTTATTTTTAAGTAATCTCTACACCCGGCATAGGGCTTGAACCCACAACCCTGAGATCAAGAGTCACATGCTCTACCGACCAAGCCAGCCTGGTGCCCCAAGTCCATCTTATTTTTGTTGTATTTCAAAATGAGTTGCAGACATTCTTACAGTTTGCCACTAAACTCTTGGATATGCATATAATTAGCAGCATTCAGTAGTTTACACTTTATTGAAGTTAAAATTTACATATGTAAAAATATACAACTCTTAAGTGTGCCATGGATGTCAGTCATTAATTGAGCACCTGACATTTTCTAGGGTCTCTGCTAGTCTGGGAAATAGATGAAGAAGACACAGCTTCTGCCTTCATGGTGCTAGTAGGATAAGTAGGGGAAAGTTGTGTAAAAATAAACTCAGTATTATACTGAATTGAAAGATACAGGTCTTGCTTTCAGAAGCCAAGAGCAAGAATTCAGAGGGACGTTTGGAGGGACTGAAACCAAGCAAGAGCTGGCCGACCCACACAACTGTCTTGTCTTTTTTTTTTTTTTAAAGGTTTTATTTAGTTATTTGAGAGAGAGAGAATGAGAGAGAGCACATGAGAAGGGGGAGGGTCAGAGGAAGAAGCACACGCCCTGCCGAGCAGGGAGCCCCACGTGGGACTCAATCCAGGGACTCCAGGATCATGACCTGAGCCAAAGGCAGTCGCTTAACCAACTGAGCCACCCAGGCGCCCACAACTGTCTTGTCTTAACCTCTATTTCACTTTGCCCATCTTTTCATTCTTTTCTCTTTGAAGATCTGCTTTGTCCTCTTTTTAGTACATATGGTAGAATTATGGCTGCCCCCACAGCCTTTCTTTTAAAACTAGCAGTTCTCAGCCACACAGAGACACCAATTTTCTATTTTAATTTCACTTCCAAATTCCTGGGAGGTAGAATTTGATTGGCTCAGTCCTGCTTTGGCTCTGGCTGAGGGCAGGGTTTTGAAGTACTTATCTCCTATTGGAATTCTCCCTTTGTGGTTGGAGTGAAATAGGGGAAAGAGAAGAGACCCTTCTCAGAGCAAGTAGGGAGCTATTGTAAGTGAGGACACTGACACTGAAAAATTCTTCTAACTACAAATGTGATAAATAATTCTATAGACAAGAACAGGGTACAGAAATAGCATAGAGGGCGAATGAATCACTATTTAGGGATGGAGTGGGGGTCAGGGAGAGCTTCCTGGAGAAATTGGTGGCTGAGTTGGGTTTTGAAAGATAATCAAGTACAGCAGTGGGAAGGAAGGCTATGCCCTACAGAAGAGCAGCAATAGAAAGAGAACAAATGGCATAGTGTGTTTGGGTAGTTGTAAGCACGATAGTGGTATAATTTTTGAAATAGGGCAGGTTTGTTAGTGGCTAGAGAGAGAGGGAGATCAGGCCCAGTTCATGGAGAAACCTTATCATGCTAAGACAAGGGAAGCCAGAAAGAATAGGTGACAATCAGATTTGTTTCCTTATGAGATAATTTCATTGGATGAACTGGGGGCAGGTTTATCATAACTCTTGAGAACCTGGGCTAAGAGAGTGGCAGTGAAAAAGAAGAGGGGAGATACTGGGGCATCTGGGTGGCTCAGTCAGTTAAGCTTCCGACTCTTTCGGTATAGGTCATGATCTCAGGGTCATGGGATCAAGCCCCACATCTGGCTCTGCGCTCTGCGAGGAATCTGTTTGAGATTCTCCCTCTCCTTCTGCCCCTTCCCGTGCTCACACTTGCCCTCTCACTCTCTAAATAAATAGAATATTTTTTATTTTTACTTTTTTAGATTATTTATTTATTTGTCAGAGAGAGAAAGAGCGAGAGCGCACAAGCAGGGGGAGCAGCAGGTAGAGGGAGAAGCAGGCTTGCTCCCCGCTGAACAGGGCACCTGATGTGGGACTTGATCCCAGGACACTGGGATCATGACCTGAGCCGAAGGCAGGTGCTTAACCGACTGAGCCACCCAGGCGTCCCAATAAATAGAATTTTTATTACTATTTTTTTAAAAAGATTATTTATTTATTTATTTGACAGAGACATAGAGAGCACAGATGGAGCAGCAGGCAGAGGGAGAGGGAGCAGCAAGCTCTCTGCGGAGCAGGGAGCCTGACGCAGGGCTCAGATCCCAGGACCCTGGGATCATGACCTGAGCCAAAGACAGCCGCTTAACTGACTGAGCCACCCAGGCGCCCCTAAATAGAATCTTAAAAAAAAAAAGAGGGGAGATTTTTTAGGCAGTAAAATCTTCAGTACTTGGGATTTATTAGATGTAGGGGGAGAAGGATAATTTTTTTTTTGTAAGATTTTATTTATTTATTTGAGAGAGACGGAGTGCATGCAGGAGCAGGGGGAGGGGTGGGGGGAGAGGGAGAAGCAGACTTCCTGCTGAGCAGGGAGTCCGATGTGGGGCTCTGTCCCAGGACCCTGAAATCATGACCTGAGCTGAAGGCAGAGGCTTAGCCAACTGAGCCACCCAGGCTCCCCGAGAAGGGTAATTCTTAAGATGATGCCCCCTGATCTTCTGACCTGGGTGAGTAGATGAATTGGGATACCATCTAAGATAAGAGATAGGAGACTGAGGTGCTGTTGGTGGTATAATTCTTGATCTGACTGATAATTAAAGGGCATTTTAAGTATGTTTTATGAATTTTTCTGCATTTAAGTTATATTTCACAATCTAAAATGTTGAACAACAACAAAAAACAGAAGAAGATACGTTTGGGGAAAAAGATGCTGTCTTTAGGGTTGCAATTTGCATTTGGGCTGTCCATGCGACCCTCCCAATGGACGTGTTTAGAAGGCAGTTGAATATGAAATCTGAAGTACAGAAGTATGGACTGCCGATACAGATGAAAGGATTAGATTAGATTAGGTATGTAGTTCTCAAGCCTGGCTGTATATTAAAATCTTCTGGAGAGTTTAAAAAAGTACTGATAACCTAGATCCCACTCCAGGCCGATTAAATTGGTTTCTGGGGGTATGAGGGCACAACATCTAGCTTAAATAGCTTCTTGTGCTTCCGATGCAGAGATGAGAATCACTGGGTTACAGGAAGATCACTTACTCCCTACATTCTGTGACACAGGGAGAGTTGTGCAAAGAGGGTTTTGTAATTGCTTTAGAGCTCAGTATAGGTTTATTCTTTTTTTTGGGACATAATTCATATGCCTTGTGCTTTCCCCCCATTAATACTGGAGATTTAAAAAGTATGCCCTTTGTTAAAACAGTGGTGCACATGTATTCTTAAAAATATGTGGAAGATATAGCTATTTTAGATAAAACAGTTTTAAAACAGAAGCTTGCCTTTATTGAAATGGCTATGTCTTCTCTAATTTCAATTACTAATAGTGTATAGTCTTTGCAGCCAAACATAGAAAATTGCCTCATCAGCTGCAGTGTCTTTGAATAGTAAATATGAAGGACAACGATTGGTAAATGAATTGTGGGTATAATATAGTCTGAAAGGCAGACAGCTGTAAATGGTGAGATTGTCTCTGATATGTGATATGGAAAGGACAGTTGCTCACTCACCGTTCTTTCATTCCCTCCCTGCATGGCTTTATAACTCAGCAGGGTCCTGTATCCATCAATATGTATTAATAGTACCTGGAATATGCCCAGGAGTATATTAGGAAATTTATGTAAGTTACTAAACAAATAGATAAAAATGCATGGGACTTGCACTAGGCATGCTAGTGTTTGAGTTGAGGAGGGCATGTAAATGACAGTTGAATGCAAAATTATTTGGTAACTGTAAGAATCCAGAAACTAGAATGGTTTATTGGGCTTAAGCATTTAAGGACGACTTACACATAGATGATTCTTCTAACACACTGGCCTCTGGTTCCTTGATCTCTTCTTCTCTAGTGATCTTGTTTTCCATGGACATCAGTCAGATCATGGACCTCAGATCCATTGATCCTACCATTTTTTCATTGTCTTTTATCTTCTTGATGTTCAACCTTCCTTCCTCAGCCAACTTAAATTCCATAGTTATACAAAATTCTTATATATCCTCAACTCCCATGCCCTTCTTGCTTTATCACTTGCTTGGCAAAACCTACAACTGTGGCTAAACTGACTCTCCTATTCAGTATGTGCACCCGTGCATCTGAACGTAATGGAAAACAGGCACGGCACGCATGTGCACTCACACACTCCCACACCCATGCCAACTGATCTTATTTTTAAAATCGTGACCTTGGACCTTGAGTGGGTCCTTAATACTGCCAGGCAATCATATGTCCCTAGTCCATTCATTTTGTCACTCTCCTAGACAGCTCTTTTACACCATCCATTTTCTCTTTAAACCCATAACACCTCTCCCATTCAAGCAAGATGACCTTGCCTTCTGCTTCACTAAGAAAACGGAAGGACTCTGTATTTATGCATTCTGTCCTCATTCCTATTACCACTGTCTGTGGATCTATCAGATAGTCTCTTCACTTGTCTACTAGATAGCATCCCCTCTCAACTACTCAAAGATATTGCTCCAAGAATGCCCCCACCTCCAGTTTTCCCACATCACTATTTTCATTTTTATTGGATCATTCATAGCATATAAACATGTTATTTTTCCCACTTTAGAAATACTTTCTCTTACTCCCACTTCACTGCCAGGTACTGTCCCATTTATTTGCCCTCCTTTGTAGCAAAACTTCTAGAAAGGGTTCTCTCCTCAACTGTTTTGAATTTCTTTTCTTCCTATTCTCTCTCTCTTCTATTATTTTTTATTGAGATATAATTCACATACCATAAAATTCATCATTTTGAGTGGTTTTTAGTACATTCACAAAGTTGTATGTCCATCACCACTAATTCCAGAACATTTTCATCATCCCACAAGAAACATCATTCTTAGTAGTCTCTCACTGTTTCTTTCTTGCCACCAGTCTTTGGCAACTACTAATCTACTTTTTGTCTCTGTGGACCTGCCTATTCTGGATATTTCATATAAATGGAATCATACAATATGTGACCATTTGTGTCTGGCTTAGTAATGTTTTCAAGGTTCACCCATGTTGTGACATATACCCATGCTTCATTCCTTTTCTTGGCTGAATAATACTCCATTGTATGGATGTGTACCTACCACATTTTGTTTATCCATCTGCTGATGGACGTTTGGGTTGTTTCCACTTATTGGCTGTTATGAAATACACCACTATGAACTTTCATATTCAGGTTCTTATGTGAATGTGTGTTTTCCAGTCCTTTTGGGTACATATCTTGGAGTTGATTGCTGGGTCATATTGATAACCTTATGTTTAACACTTTGAGGAACTATTAAACTTTTATAAAAGAACTGCATTTTACATTACCATCAGCAATGTACATGAATTCCAGTTTCTCCATCCATTCTTTCATAAGCCAACTTTAATCAGGCTTTTTTCTTGCTTCTCAGTTGAAACTGCCCTTGACAGGTCATTAGTAACATCAAAGTACCTAAATTCACAGTCAATTCTCAGTTCTCATTGTGTTTGACCTATAAACAGCATTTGACATAGTTGATTACTCATTCCTCCTTTTTTCACTTTTGGCTTCCAGGACACCACACATTTTTGGCTCCCCCCACCCCCAATTTTATTGATTAGTTTTTGTCAGTTTCCTTTGTTGTTTCTTCCTTTCTCTGCTTTAAAATTGGAGTTCTCATAGGGGAGCTTATGTATACTTACACATCTTTTAATACTATTTGTATGCTGGCTCCCAAGTTGATATCTCTGAGATCTCTTTTTTTGTAGTTCAGAGCCATATATCCCAACTGCTTGCCTACTTACAGCCTCACCAGGATGACTAATAGACATCTTGAATGGAAAATATCTAAAACCAAACCCCTTTTCTTCTCTTCATAATATGTTCCACTTACAGGTCTCCCCATCTCTAATGAAGAGAATTCTGTCTTCTAGTTGTTCAGGCCAAAAACCTTGGCATCAACTTTCACTCCTTTCTTACACCCCATATCCAGTCTTCTAGGAAGTCCTGGTGGCTTTACCTTCAAAGTATACAGTCAAATCGCTTCTTGCCACCTCTAAACTTTGCTATCATCTTGGTCTGGTCATCATCTTTCACCAGGATCTTTGTAAAAAATTCCCAGTCAGATCCCTTGCTAAGGTACCTTGCCTCTAGCAGTCTAGCTCAATACAATAACTGGAATAATCCTTGAGGAGTATGTCATATCCTATTCATTTTCTGCTCAAACCCTGCATTGGCTTTCCATTTCACTCAGTAATAGCCAAACAAGGCCCTATTTCATCTGACTGTATTACTTTCTGACCTCATCTACCGTTACTCTGGATGGTTTACTCCATTGGCCTCCTTGCTATTTTTCTTTTCTTTTTAAGATTTATTTATTTAATTTAGAGAGCATGTGCGCGTGTGTGCATGCATGAAATGGGGGAGAGGCAGAGGGCGAAATCTTCAAGCAGACTCCCCGCTGAGTGCAGAGCCCCACACAGGTCTCTATCCCGTGATCCATGAGATCACCACCTGAGCCCAGACCAAGAGTTGGATGCCTAACTGACTGAACCACGCAGGCGCCCCACCCCTTGCTGTTTTTGAAACAGCTCAGGCATGCTTTAGACGCAGGGCCTTTGCATTTGCTGTACCTTTTGCTTGAAATTTTCTTCACTTCTTTAAAATCTACTCTAAACTTGTGAATTAAGCTTACTCTAATTTTTAATTCTGCAACTTGCTTTTTCCATACTTGGTTCCTCTTACTCTGCTCTCTTATTTTTACATAATACTTGAGTTATTGATTGGCTGCATTATTGACTTATTTATGATGTTTATGATGTATTGCTCTCCCTCCAAACCCCTCTGCTCGGCTGAAGCTCCATGAGGGCAGGGATATTTGTTTGTTTTTTTTTACTGGTGTGTCCTAAATGTTTAGGGACAGTGATGGTACATATTATCCATTCAACAAATATTTGTGGAATGAGCAAATAAATGGATAACTATATGGGGGAGGTGGGGTCTGAGGCAGATCTTGAAATATTTTGATAAGCAAAAGCTTTGGGGAAAAAAGAACAGCTTGGAATCTATTTTCTTTCCTACTCCTCTCTTCTCTGTGCCTTTCACAAAATCACCTATCCTTCAAGGCATGGGCATATGAATTAGGACGGAGTTTGAATCTGCTTCTTACTGTGTATATGATCCTGAGCAAGATTTGTGGCCACCCTTGAGTCTTTTTTTTTTTTTTTTTAATTTTATTTATTTATTTGACAGAGAGAGACACAGCGAGAGAGGGAACACAAGCAGGGGGAGTGGGAGAGGGAGAAGCAGGCTTCCCGCTGAGTAGGGAGCCCGATGCGGGGCTCAATCCCATGACCCTGGGATCGTCCTGGGATCATGACCTGAGCCGAGGCAGACGCTTAATGACTGAGCCACCCAGGCGCCCTGAGAGAGAGAATCTTAGGCTCCCTGCCCAGCGCGGAGCCCGATGTAGGGCTCCGTCACACAACCCTGAGATTGTGACCTGAGCCGAAATCAAGACTTGGATGCTTAACCGACTGAGCAACCCAGGCACTCCAAAAAAGTAATTTTTGTTAAGTGTATACTTAACATTTAGTAAAGTTCACCCTTTTCGGGTATACTGTTGTTTGAAGTTTGATAGATTTTCTCAATCATGTAACTGCCACAGTCAAGATATAAAATATTTTCATTTCATTTCAAGAAGTTCCTTTGGGTCCCTTTGTAGTCAGTCACCTCCCTTTATCTTCCATCCCTGGCAACCACTGATCTAATTCCCTTCCCTATAGTTTTGCTTTTTCCAGAATGTCATACACATGTAGTCACTAGGTATGATTCCTTTTGAGTCAGGCCTCTTTCATTTAGCCTAATGCTTTTGAGACTTACACATGTTATTACATGTATCAGGAGTTGATATCTTTTTATTGCTGTGTATGGATATACTAACAATTTGTTTTTTTATTTACCAGTTGATGTATTTTTGGGTTGTTTCTAGTTTTTAACATATATGAGTAAAGGTGTTATACATTTTTATGTATCATATATACATTAAAATATTTTTTGGAGGGTGGACATATGTTTTCATTTCTCATGGGTAAATACCTAGGAGTGGGATTGTATGGTAAGTGAATTTCACTTTATAAAAAACTGCCAAACTGTTCTTCAGAGTGATGAGTCTTTTCACGTTTATCAAATGGGCTGTTAGTTAGGACTCTTAGTTGCAAGCAACAAAAATGTCCTCTGGCAAGGGAACTTAGGAATAAGATATTATTTGGTGGCTCACAGAATCCCTTGGAGGGCTGGAGAGAGAGGCTCAGTTCTGTATCTAGGAACATTATCCTAGGCACAGACACCAGAGTTTGAACTGCTAAAACCATGAAGGGATACAGACACTGTAACTAGAACTGCTATCTCTGGAAACCTGATAAAGCTTCAGTGCTGCTAGCACTTGCCAGAATGGATTCTCTGAAGACCTCGCTCTTTTGAGTCATTACTTTTGAATCACTTTCTGGAGGTGAGCTCTGCTTCGTAAGGTAGGGGGTTCCCCAAATGTAGAAAAGGAGGTTCAGATATAGGGCTACTAAAAGGAAATGACCTATATGTACCGCAGATATCTACCTCCAGGGGTGGTTGTGGTTAGATAAAATAATTTCCATGTAATGTCTAGAACTTATTAGGTGCCTTCTAAATAGGTTATAAATGCTTGTTTACTTACCTGTCTACTTCTTTCTCGTCTGTCTTTTTAAAGTAAATTTCACTGAAGTATAATGAAACAGTGCATAAATCCCAAGTATATACAGCTGGATGGATTTTCATGAAGTGAATTCATCCTTTTAACCAGTACCCAGAAGAAGAAATAGAATATTACTAACATCACAGAAGCCTCTCTCATGTCCCCTCCTAGAAACTCCCCACTTTCTCCTCCACTAGGTAACAGCTATTTTGACATGAATAGTTTTGCCTCTTACCAACTTTATATAATCAAAGCTGTATGTTATGTTAGGTGTGTATGATTTCTTTCAACACTCAGGCTCATTTGTGAGCTTCATCCATGTTCTTGTGTGTGACAAGAGTTGATTTTATATTGTTCTGTTGTATGAATATAACACCATCCATTCTATTGATGGAAGTATGGGTTATTTCCAGTTTTGACTAATACAAGTAAGTGCTGTTACGCTTGCATGTCTTTTGGTTTACATATATATATATGTTTCTGTGGGTATGTAACATGGAGTGGTATTATTGGGTCATGGATTCTGTGTATGTGTAGCTTTAGGAGAGAATGCCAAAAAGTTTTCTAAAGTAGTTTTTCCACTTTATACTCCTGTCAGTAGTACATGCGAGTTCCGGTTGGTTACATCTTTTTTAACATCTTTGTTCTTTCAGTGAGACTTTGTATCCAGGATAATACTTGCTTGATTCTACCTAATCAGTTCCATGTGTCTATTATATTATTAAGTCTTTGATGTGAGATTTCATTTTTTTAAAAAATCTCTGTCCTTTTAGTATTAAGTACAGAATATAGGATGCATATAGTAAATAAATGCTCAGTGGAAGTTGCATGAAAAAAAAAAAAAGACTGTGTAGGCTGGGATAATCTTGGCATTTTGGGGGGGAGAGAACTTTGTGATCTGACTGAATTAGAAGCAAATGGTATGTTGGAAATGGTGATAGGGTTGAAGTAAGTCAGATGGAATCTGATTGGATTCTGTAGGTAATACATAGCCCTTTTTTGTTTTCAGAACTTGGAGAGATTTAATGAATGAAAGCTATTTTGTTCTGTGAATGAAGAATTGCATTTTTATTTAACAGTGTGCCCAGCTCTTAGGAAACGGTTACAAAAAAAGATTTGGGCCGATGATTGGACACAGATTAGACAAGGCATGGGCTGGTGTCTATTTGGTCAGCTTTATCTCAGTTTCTTCATAAATGGAGCTCACATCTCTCTTGTCAGTATTAGAACTAATATAAAAATGTGAGTAGGTGTTTTTTTTCTCGGCAGATTTTATTCTGTGGCAATCCAAGATTCAGAACTTTAAAATGTATGTTGCCGAGTATAATTTATTAAAGAAAGGAAGTTCAGCTGTTTCCATTGCCATCCATGTGGAATTCTGACTGACTAGCTAACTATAGTATTTCCAGAGTGGCTTGCCTACCTTCTCTTCTGCTTTGTTGTTTTCCTACTCTAGCTCCTTTGTTCTGTTTGTGTCAGTAATCAAAAATAAAACTTATAAAGTGGCATGAAGCTTCTTGCCTCTGAGGGCTTATATCACTAATAGATGTCTTACTTCATGTCGTGATTTTTGTTAATTAAAAAGCACATAAATATAGGGGCATGGGTGGCTCAGTTGGTTAAGCGTCTGCCTTTGGCCCAGATCATGATCTCAGGGTTCTGGGGTCTAGCCCTGCATCGGGCTCCCTGCTCAGCGGCGAGCCTGCTTCTTTCTCTCCCTCTGCCTGCTGCTCCCCCTGCTTGTGTGCTCTCTCTCTCTGTCAAATAAATAAAATCTTAAAAAAAAACCACCAACAACACATAAATACAATGTTTTTTAGAATCAGATTTTTAGTGGAAGAAAATAAAACCAAGAAGAAAAAACCCCTTAATGTTAAATCTGAGTTGGAAATATCAATATGAACTTACGATTTAGAAAACGAATATATTTACTTGCGCTATCTACTGAAAGGACCCAGCAGCAATGACATCCAGTGGAGAAGAGCCTACCTCGTGCCCAGATAATTTAAATTTCAGTACCATTTCCCACTAAAAGGAACCTTGGAGAAATGTTCCTTGGAGCTGGTTCCAGGTGTGGAGCAGGAAAAGTGCTAGCTGAGTCTGGGACATCTTGTGTCAAAAAGCCAAGGGAGCTGGGGTGCCTGGGTAGCTTAGTTGGTTAAGTATCTGACTCTTGGTTTTGGTTCAGGTCATGATCTCATGGGTCATGGGCTCCAGCCTAGCATCAGACTCCGCGGGGAGTCTGCTTGAAGATTCTCTTCCTCTGCCCCTCCCCCCACTCACTCTCTCACACTCAAATAAATGCATCTTAAAAATAAAAAAAAAAAAAGCAAGGGAGCTGTCAAAGAGTAGCAGTTCATGTCCAAAGGACACAGGAACTCACTTGTAAAGCCTCCACTCAAATTGGCCAAATTTGAGACAACTTGGGTATGCATGATAAAGAACGATCGATGGCAATGGACATTGGATTTTAAGAGTATTCTTAGTTCATAATGAGTTGGGGGTGGGGGAGAGGAAGGAATGGAGTGTGGAGAGAAAGGTAGAGCCCTTCTTTGCATAAGATCACCAGAAAATAAATGTAAAAGGAATGATATAATTAGAAAATCACCTTTTTGTAATAATTTAGTTCAGGCAAGGATCGTTGGTGGATGCTAAAACTGCTAAGTTGTTAGGAAAAAGGATATTCACACAGTATTGAAGTATCACATCACAGATTACTTACTACTTACAAAAGGGAAAATAATTTTGTAATGTGGAGATCTGGCATTTACCAACTTAACCAAGTGATTAAACTTAGGATCACCAAGCTGACATCAAGTACTCCCTGACTTGATGTAGTAAGAACTATGTAACATTACCTCTGGTTGTATTATTGCCAGAAATGAGCAGAGAAATCATAATGTGGGGCATTCCATATGACAGTTGCCCTGGACTCCTAAAAAAGATACTGACATGAAAAAAACAGGGTGCCTGGGTGGCTCATTCGTTAAGTGTCTGCCTTTGGCTCAGGTTATGATCGCGGGGTCCTGGGATCGGGTCCCGCATTGGGCTCCCTGCTCTGCGGGAAGCCTGCTTCTCCCTCTCCCACTCCCCCTGCTTGTGTTCCTGTTCTATCTCTCTCTCTGTCAAATAAATAAATAAATCTTTAAAAAAAAAAAAAAGGTAAGGAGACTGAGGTATTTTTTTATTAAACTTTTTCAAATCCTTGATTACTTTAGAAGCTATCTAGTCTTTTTCAGTTCTTTTGATGGTCTTTTTTTTTTTTTTTTAAGAAAATTTGTCATGCATCTTTGACTTACGAGTCTATTTGTACTTGATACTGTTACCCTTATCTTGACAATGTATACATCACAGAGCACTAACTTCCTTTACTCTCATCTCACCTTATACATTGTTATAGTTGTATAGTTGTGTATATATTTAAACCCCACAAGTCAGTATTGTTATTTTTTGTAACATTTGAACTGTTAATTTGAATTTATCTGTTTACAGTTGACTCTTGAACAACACAGGTTTGAACTGCGTGGGTCCACTTGTATGTGGATTTTTTTCCATATAGTATAGTACTGTAAATGTATTTTTTCTTCCTTATGATTTTCTTTTTTTTTTTTTTTTAAGATTTTATTTATTTATTTGAGAGAGAGTGAGAGCAAGAGAGAGAGAGAGAGCACACACAGAGGGAGAGGGAGAGAGAGAAGCAGACTCCTCGCTGAGCCTGGAGCCCGATGTGGGGCTCCATCCCAGGACCCTGGGATCATGACCTGAGCTGAAGGCAGACCCTTAACCAACTGAGCCACCGAGGCGCCCCTTATGGTTTTCTTAATAACATTTTCTCTAGTATACATTATTGTAAGAGTACAGTATATAATACCTATAACATACAAAATACGTGTTGAGTGTTTATGTTATCAGTGAGGTTTCAGGGCAACAGTAGGCTAATAGTAGTTAAGTTTTGGTGGAGTCAAAAGTTTTATGCAGTTTTCCTGCATGGGGAGGGGTCAGCACCCCTAACCCTTTGTGTTGTTCAAGGGTCAACTGTATTTATCACTTTCTTTCTTCTTCTTCTGTCTGAACTCTGATCTTTTATCTGTGATAATTTTCTTTCTGTTGGAAGAACAGCCTTTAGAATTTCTTTTAGTATAGATCTTCTGGTGGTGAACTCTCTCTCTCTTTTCTTTCTCTCTCCACCACCCCCCCAAAGGTGCATTCATTCCTGAAGGATATATTCCCTGGATATAGAATTCTTTATTGCAAGTTATTTTCTTTAAAAAGCACATTGAAGATAACCATTCCTCCATTTTCTGGCTTCCATTGTAAATATTGAGAGCTGTCAGTCTGCCTCTCCTTTAGGTAATTTGTCTTTTTGCTCTCACATTTTATAACAACCCTGTGGGATGTAGGTTTTTATTTTTGTTTGTGCAGGTGTGAATAGAAACTCAGGACAACTTGCTGGTCAAACAGTTAGCAAATGATGTCTGTTGGACGTCAACACCTGTACTTTCCCCACTTTGCCTTACTGCCTCTCACTAAAGAAAAGTATATATTCATTTCTTCAACAGTATTTATCCAGCTCCCATTATATGTATAACACTGCTACAGACTGAGGTGGATACCAGATTTTGAGACATAATTCAATTTTATAGTTTAGAGAAAAGCATGCCAAAAACATTAAAGTTGCAATGAAGCAGTATATGGCTAACAGCTAAAATGGTGATAGCTTGCCGTAATTACTGAAAGAGTTTATGCAAAGGGAATTTCACATTTGGCTGGAAGTGTCAAAGATTGTCCTGGAATGTTGTCGGAACCCCAGGCAGATTTATTGAGGGTGGAGATTGTAGAAGCTGTTTTAGGCAGGGGCAGATCACGTGAAGAAAGGCACGGAGGGCTAAATGATGGATTTAGGGAATGGCAGCACCCTTGATTTGGCTCTAGCTGAAGGTGACAAATGTTGTTGGAGATAAGATTGTATGTGAGGTGGCACCTCATTACAGGGAGCCGTAAATTCCTATTCTCTGTCTTTTAGGTGGCAGGGAGTCCTTGAAGAGTTGTTTGGGGTGGGGTGATACAATGAAAGCAGAAAGTATTACTTGGAGGGTAAGAGCTTGACCTGATTCTATATCCCAACCTTAATTTCAGTTATGGCTGTATCACTTCCTCACTAATACTGTAAGTTAGTTAACTTTTCAAAGCCTCAGTTTCCTCATTTGTGAATTTGAAGTAATTATAGTACTTACCTCATAGTTGTTATAAGGATTAAATCAGTTAATATATGCAATGTACTTAGAACAATGGCTGGAACAGAGTAGGCACAATTTAAGTATTTGGCATCATTTTATTATTACAAAATAGGATGTTGCTTATTAGTAACCAGTGTCTGGTACATGGTTAATCACAATTCTGGTTACCAATAGAATGTGTATAGGATAAATATTATTAACCAAGTTATCTTTTCATACCTCTGCACCTGGGTATAGGGAATGTAAAACCTTTAAAGTTGTATTAATGAATGGATAAGCTATTTGATTGACTTAGGTCATTTCCACATTGCATCATTTTTGTGATTACATATTACATATCATTCCTAATCTCCTCAGTTAATTCATTTTATCAGTAACAATAATAGTGAAGAAAACATTCCATGTTAAGAATCTGTCGTCAGGGGGTGCCTAGATGGAGCAGTCAGTTAAGCGTCCCGACTCTTGGTTTCAGCTCAGGTCTGCTGGGCTCCACACTCACTGCAGAATCTGCTAGTTTCTCTCTCCCTCTCCCTTTGCTCCCTGCCTCCCCCCCGCCCCCCCCCCCGCCCTCCCCAGCACACTTGCTCATGTTCTCCCTCTCTCAAATAAATAAATAAATAATAAATTTAACTCTTTAATTAAAAAAAAAAGAGAATCTGTAGTCAGAAGAGCGGGAAGGAGGTAGTTAAATCTGTGATGAAACTGTGTGTCATAGGAGGAAGCTGTAAATATACCATAGGAAAGATGTAGGAATTGTGCTGGTTGCTGAATTTAGAAACATTATTTGTGGGTTCTGTTTAATACGGTCTCTTCCGGAAATGGCGTGTAACCTGAGGATGCTAACTAAGCTTCCTCCATAGGTATGAAGAATAAAAAACCACTTTCTCTGTTAACATTTTTTTCCAAGGGAAATTGTATAAAGCCATTGAAGCATCAGGACTGATGGACTAGGAATGCATTTAAGTGAGGGCTTATTAATCTTTTAAGAAGTAGAAAAGCAAACATGTCAGAAGCAGTTTGGATTTACAGTATTTAAATGCCAGTATCTTCAAATATTGTCACAAAGGAGAATGGGAAATGATTCAAGAATGGACATCACTTGGGGAGCCTGGGTGGCTCAGTCGTTAAGCGTCTGCCTTCGGCTCAGGTCATGATCCCAGGATCCTGGGATTGAGCCCCGCATTGGGCTCCCTGCTTGGCGGGGAGTCTGCTTCTCTCTCTCCCACTTCCCCTGCTTGTGTTCCCTCTCTTACTGTGTCTCTCTCTGTCAAATAAATAAAATCTTAAAAAAAAAAATGGACACCACTTATGTATTTCTCTTAAGGTTGAATAGTTCAGCATAAAACCAGATGCCTTTACTGACAATACCCAACAAGCAGCTAATTGTAATTTTAAGTGAGGTTTAACTTATTATTGGAATGATTTTACTAGAGAAATTGCCTTTCCGTGTGAACGTAAACTAAGTCTAGAACTAAACACATGGTGCTGTTTTTTAGATTGTATGTCATATATTCTCTGGTCTCTCATTACTAATGATTTGAACATTTTTGTTTTAATTGGCAACTTAAAAAAAAATTCCTATAAATACTTTCACATTTTTCCTATTTTCCATATTTGTGTTTTCTATAAATTGGCAAGGGAAGAACTTTGCATATGGTCTGTTTTTCTTGGAATAAGAGATTTTTTTTTCCTGTCTTCCTCTCTTTCTGGTCTGTTTTCCTAACCTTTAACCATGCTGTTAACAGATGATCAATTTATCCTTGTATTCATCATTTTAACTGTTTTGAAAAAGCTCAATTTCTAACAGTGACTTAAGTTTTCTCATGACAGCATCATTTAGGATTGTATAACTCATTTGATTATGACAGTTTTGATTCTTGAAACTCCTTTTGTATTTTGAGTTGAGTTTGTATCTATATAATGCTGAATGGAAAGCCTGACCTTACATTTTAAGTTACTGAATGATTGTTTTTTTCTGACCCCTTAGCTGAATTTTCAGTTGATTGACCATACCTTATGAAGCAGACAAGGCAGGTATCTTTTACTTGAAGGTACTTTAGTGTAGAGACCCACAGGTTTTGGCACCTAACAAATTTGGGTTCAAATTGTACGTTTGCCCTTGTGGTGAGTCTCAGTTCCTCAAATGAGGAGCCTTAAAGTGGAGATTGATCATGGGCTGATGTAAACATTAAGTTAGATGATTAATGTAAAGTGTCTTGTACACACTGGAACATGGGGGATCAAAAATGAAGCTACTGCCAAGGTGATCATTTTACAAGATCGGTCATGTAATTGTGTATGTTGTGGTAGTAGTGTTTGCTGTTTATATGAGCAGTTTCCTCAAATGAGTTATCTGGGAATAAAGCATGTTTAGAATGAATTGCAGTCAGCATCTCAGTTGAAGCACATTCTTATAAACTTGAATTTGCTTCCCAGCAAGAAAGGGTGCACAGTAACTGTGCTCATAGCACCTACTTGCCTACAGCCTAGTAGAGATATGGCCCTAGGGCAAGATTGTCTAAGTTATGAGTCTAGCTGTGTTACAGCTATGGAGAATGATGAGGAGGTGCTCATATGCCCCCCACAAAAATACCAAGACAGCGGCACCTGGGTAGCTCAGTCGGTTAAGTGTCAGGTCATGATTTCAGGGTTGTGAGATCAATCCCTGCATTGGGCTCAGCACTGGGCATGGAGCCTGCTTAAGATTCTCTCTCTCCCTCTCCCTATCCCCCTGCTCACATGCACGCTCGCTCGCTTACTCTCAAAAAAAAAGTACCAAGACAGAGTCATAATTGGGTCATCAGTCATTTATTCACTTGTTTATTCATTTGATAAATATTTGAGGGTTACTCTCCAGGTACTGTGATATATACAAGGAATACAGCAGAGAACAAAACGTAGTATCTGCCTTTAAGGAACATGTAGTTATAGAACTGATAAGTGGTGCAACATAAGGCAAAGCTAGTGCAGTGGGAGCAAATGGGAGGGATAATTTATTCAGTCCTGGCTGGGAAGGGGCTGAGGGTAGAGGTCAAGATCAGGGAAATCTGCATGGGGAAGGTGCTGTCTAAGCTGAGGGCATAATGAGGGTAAAAGGTTTAGAAGTTAAGGGTGGTATTTTGAAATTTTTATTTTAAGAGTAGAGCATCTTATTTCTGAGAATAGGTTACTGAGTAAGCATGCTTGAGTCTAATTTCCACCAGAAGTGGGAAATCAGATTTTAGAAATCCTTTCTTTTTCTCATTGTTATTGGGGATAGGGAGGGAGTAGGCCTAATTTTGTGCTCTGGAAAAACTAGAGTCCAGAATCTCACTTGGAAGCTGGAGTTTTAAACATTACCAACAAGGTGTCTATTTAGTTTCTGTAATTTTGTTACAATAAATATTTGTTGACTCAGTAGCAAAAGGGATTGGCATGGTTCTGGTCCCTACCCCGCCTCCATCCTTAAGAATTAAGATCTGAGAGGCTAAATGATTGGGTGAGCAGTGTAGATAGTACTGAGAACACTGGACTTTGGAATCAGGCAGCTGATTTAGTACATGAATCATAAATAAACATAAATAACGTGAATACATAAATAAACATGAATTCATATCTTGGCTCTGTCACTCACCCTACGGTACTGGGCAAATAATGTCTCTGTTAAGAATGTTTAAAGACTGGGGCGCCTGGGTGGCTCAGTTGGTAAAGCGACTGCCTTCGGCTCAGGTCATGATCCTGGAGTCCCGGGATCGAGTCCCGCATCGGGCTCCCTGCTCGGCGGGGAACCTGCTTCTCCCTCTGACCCTCCCCCATCTCGTGCTCTCTCTCTCTGTCTCATTCTCTCTCTCAAATAAATAAATAAAATCTTTAAAAAAAAAAAAAAGAATGTTTAAAGACATTCTTGTTTAGTTTCAAACAGATCTTGATGTAGATGGTTCTTCAGGGATGAGGAATCCAAGACTCAGGTAAGTTACATGCTTGCTCTTCTATACACATATACGTGTGTATATGTGTGTGTGTGTGTATGTATATATGTATATGTGTGTCAAGATTCATAATAATGTTAATAGATTTTTATGTTCTTTCATAACTGTATGAGATAGGTAGATAGAGGTGTTGCCACAGAGGAAATGAAATGGTGCTTTGAAGGGAGAATTGGTTTTAGACTTGGGTTGGATGGAGGAAGGCTTCCTGGAGAGGTAGCCTTTGAGAGATGAGTGGGCTTTTTTGGCGGATGCTTTATAGTAGAGTGAGTTATGAGGAGCTCCAGTTCTGTAGACAGGTTATCTGGTTTGAATCCTGGCTTTGCCATTGACTAGCTGCTTGATCTCAGAGAAGTTACTCTTCTAGACTATTGTTTCCTCTGTAAAATTGATATAATCACATCTCCCACAGAGGGTTTTTGAGGATTAAATGAAGTAATGCATGTAAAATGCTTACGCAAGTGCTTGGCATACAGCAAACATTGCTATTATTACTGTGGCATCATCATTATTACTGATAGGGATTGGGGAAGCCTTTTTAGACAAGAGAGAATTCTGTTCTGTCTTGATAAACTATCAAGTTTTTTTTTTAAGATTTTATTTGACAGAGAGAGAGAACACAAAAGCAGGGGGAGAGGGAGAAGCAGGCTCCCCTCTGGGCAGAGAGCCCGACCTGGGGCTCGATCCCAGGACTCTGGGATTGTGACCTGGGCCCAAGGCAGATGCCCAAACGAGTGAGCCACCCAGGGGCACCTAAACTATCAAGTTTTGATAAATCTAGTGGTTGTATTTTTCCGTTTATGAGTCACACACTGAATAATTGAGATTTACTCTGGATTCTTCTTGAACTGCAGAATTTGTTACAGACTGAAAAAAACACCAGTCACAAGCTCATGGTATTGTGTTGCTGTCCCTTGAGTTCAGGACTCGCTATCATTGGTTAGGTTGGAAGGGTCATCTTCTCTGTTTATATAACACTGTACTTTCTCAAATACTTGCCCAACTGTTACTCCATGATCCTCACAGTAGCCTTGTGAAGCACATAGGGTGGGAAGTCTTATTTTTCTGGAAGCAGAATCCACAGGACCAGGGGAGAGGTCTCTGTGACTGTTAGTGGCCATTCCAACACTTGTAGTCTGGTCTTCTGACTTATATTCCACTTTTTTCCTTTAGTTTTTTGTGAATAGAAGTCTGTCAGTAGACCTGAGTTTGCATTTAACTGCTGCCATTTACTAGTTGAGTGATCTTGTAAGAGTTCTTTAATTTATGAGTCTGTTTTTCCATCTGTCAGATGATGAGACTTTGAATCACATAGGATTGTTTGTGATGCTGAATTTACTTTGTGTAATGCTTTGTAAGAATTGCTTTGTATCATGTTGTAAGGTAGTGTGTATTAAGACACAGGTTTATTCACTAATTGGTGTCTTATCTGCCTAATGATAATTCAGGTAGAAAATATTCCTATTTCAATATTGCCTCTAATGTTTTTATCCTGCTTATTTGAGGGTAAGATCTTTGATAGTGATGTGAAGGCTTTGTCTTGGGAAAACCTAGGCGATCTGGGAGTGTTTGACAGGTGAATAATAACACTTCACAAAATAACAATCTATTTTTCACATCATTACTTGCATTGCTTGGTCTTACCCCTTTGTCTTTCTCTTGCTCTCTCTCTTTTTTCATTTAGTATTACCCAGATGGTTAAACAATTTAAAGCTTTCCAGCTAATAAATACGTTATTTTAGAAGTTTGCAGTTTCTTTCCCACGGGAAATTCAGACAAGGGGATTTCTTTTACATATGAAGATCATATTTCATGTGTGTTTATCAGTTATTTATATACTGTTATCCTCATGAACCTCTGTCAGAGGTAGGTGAGTATATAGTTCTATAAATACCATATTAATTGGAAATTACAAAATGTACAAATTGAATAGAACAGATTGTTTTTATAATCTTACTTTTTCTTGAATGTTTAAAAATACATATATGGGCACTTATTTATTAAGTGGTTGAGTTAGTTGTTATGAAAACCCTAATTTTAAGTTTTCTAATAGCTGAGAAAATCTGCGTTAAGGAAGAATTTTTGCATTTTACTTGTTCTTTTTCTGAACAGAGGTTGTGAAAAAGTACTGAGGTTGACTTGAAAGTGTCATTTGTGAGTTATGAGGCTCTTGAGTTAGCATCTGTATTTTAATTGGGCGAAAAACAAGTTGTCTTGTAAAATACAAGGATATTTTCTATGGACATGGAAGTTTTTGTTGCCTTTCCAATATGTAGCAAACTATGAGTACTTATCAAATTGCAGTTTCATGAGTACTGTTGTATTGAGTATGCCAGGAGTCCAATCATAATATGTGACTTAGACATAATAAATGATACCATTTTTTTTTTTTTAAGATTTTATTTATTTATTTGAGAGAGAATGAGATAGAGCATGAGAGGGGGGAGGGTCAGAGGGAGAAGCAGACTCCCTGCCGAGCAGGGAGCCCGATGCGGGACTTGATCCTGAGACTCCAGGATCATGACCTGAGCCGAAGGCAGTCGCTTAACCAACTGAGCCACCCAGGTGCCCAATAAATGATACCATTTTGATACCATTTTGGCAATTCATATTTTTCAAGTTATCCACATTAGGAAAAATAGTATAATAGCTGTTTACAGTTGAGTAGCTTTGACTTTAATTAAAAAAGTTATACTCAAGTCAAGAAGACCAAAACTCAGTTTAGTCAACATAGGCTTTAGTTAATATAGGCTTGGAAACTTTTTAAAAAATTGGATATAGGGATGCCTGGGTGGCTCAGTCCCTGAGTTACTGAAAGGGATCGAGTCCTGTGTTGGGCTCCCTGCTCAGTGGGGAGTCTGCTTCTCCCTCTCCCTCTGTCTGCTGTTCCCCCTGCTTGTGCTCTCTCTCTCTCACAAATAAATCAATAAAATCTTTTAAAAAAATTGGATATAATGTGGATGGACTTAGATAATGGATTAGCTGTAATCCTTGTTTAGGGCATGCTGTCACTGGTTCACACATAGCCTTGTTTTTGTTTTATTTATTTTTAAAGATTATTTATTTTAGAGAGAGTGAGCATGCACGTGGCTGGGGTGTGTGCAGAGGGAAAGAATCTCAAACAGACTCCCCACTGAGCGCAGAGCCCAATGTGGGGCTCCATCCCAGGACTCTGAAATCATGACAAGCCGAAATCAAGAGTTGGACAGTCAACCGACTGAGCCATCCAGGCTTACTCTCTTTTTAAGAATTTAAGAAGCCACTGTGAACCCACCACCAGAACAAAGGGATATAGGTCCTTAATAATCTACATCTGACTTTTTTTAGGTTCTTCCACCCTCATGCCTCTCCCCTTGTCCCAGAACTTATGACCTGAATTCTGTGTTCCTCATTCTCTAGTTTTCCGGTTTTTGTATAGCTTCATCACATCTTTATGGATTCTTAGAAAGTATATCTTTTTGTTTTTGGCTTTAACTTTACAAAAAAGACATTCTATATGTAATCATTTGGGACTTAGTATTTTTATTTAATATTGTATTGCTAAGATATATCCATATTATTGTGTGTCATTGTAGTTCCTTCACTTTGCTGAGTAATAATCCATTATATCAAAGTAACATAGTTTATTCATTCAGTCTCCTGTGAATGGGCATTTTCCATGTTTTCTAGGTTTTTGCTACCATGAACAATTTTGCTGTGATCATTTTAATACGTCTTTTGTACCTGTAAGTTTCTCTTCCTACATACCTAGGAGTAAAACCCCTGGGTAATAAAGAATGGGATTATTCAATTTGTGGAAATTATGCCAGACATTTTTTCCCCACTATCAATCTATAAAAGACCCTATGGACATATCCTTTCTAACACTTGGAATTGTCAGACAATTTTTGTTGCTTAAATGGGTATAAATGGTATTATCTTTTTATTGGTCTTGTGTTTTTTGTTTTTTTCCTGTGAAATGCTTGTTCGTGACCTCTGTTTTTGTTTTTGTATTTCTTTCACCTGGGTTGTTTGTGCTTTTCTTTTGGATTTTAAGTCATCTTTATATAGTTTTGATACTTTTGTTGGATGTATATATTCCAAAAGCCTTTTCAGTTTGTGACTTCTCATGTTCTTTAGGGTGTTTTTGATGACCAGAAGTTCTTGATTTTAATATACTTGAATATAATTTATAGTCAACACTCTGTGTCTTCAAGGAATTGTTTGTCTTTTTCTTATTATATATGCCAATATCTGTTAACATTACAGATGACATTTATTTAAGGGCCTGAGATTGCAGTCGTAGGACAATAGAGAAGGCGGAATGTAGCTTAAAATGTGAATAACACTCATTGCTCATCCCCGACCCCCAATAGAAAATAAACCCTTGCTAAAAGCTGGATTCACATTTGTGCTTTAAACCTGAGTGGAGGTCACTGGTCTGCTATCCTGATTTTTCCCTGACCTCTTACCAGCCTATATGTCTCTTGAATGATTTACTCTTTCTCTGGACCTTAGTCTGAATGTATGGTTCAAAAAAATTTTTTTTAATAATGACTGTTGGTGAGAAAATGATTATGACCTTCCTGATCCATTTAGACAAACATTAAAAGGATGTTACATGAATATATTATTTATATTAGAAGTTATTTTTATTGTTGAATTTTAAAATAGTCAGAATAAAGCTTAACTTGAAGAAATTTGTATTAAAGCATTCTGCAATAAAACATTTTCAGAAATTATTTTTTCTATACTTTGGTTTTAATATTTCTAAAAAAGACTTCACTTAAATGCAGTTCTGCTATTCATGTAGCTTGTCACAAGCATTTGTATGGCAGGTACCCATATCTCCTGTCACTTCTATATATTACATACTTTGTTCTGTGGCAGATTTGAATTCTGAAATCTCTCCTCCAGAGCATGTGTGCGCGTGCATGTACACACACACATACCTTGCTCTTTCAAAGCCATCCTTTTCTGCTGTTGGGAAAGTGTACACAGAGAACTTCTTGTGCTTTATTCATTGTTGCCATCCCATAAATAACATGTATTTGTGTAGGGCTTTATCAAGTGCTTTTATATGCATTTCCTCACTTTTAATCCTTACGTAAAACCTGGGTGATTGGCAGGGCAGGTTATAGTCCTACTTTAGACTGTACTAATACTGAGGTTTGAAGACATAAAGTCAGCATGTCCCATTACGATACTTCGTATTTGTTGGATGGATGAATGAATGAATAAATGGTTAGTTAGTCTCACCCTGATGCCTTTTGCATTATACCATTGCTTCAGATTTAGCTATGCCCCAGAAGAGATCTTGGTATATAGTAGAAACTAGAATGTTTGTTGACTACAACTTCTGCTTCTGACTATGATGGAGTAACTCGTTCTGGACTAGCCTTTCTGCCATTAAAAAACATGAAACGGACAAAATATATGAGGCAGCTCTTTCAGGCTTTTGACAACAGGCCTGTGATCTTGAAATTCATGAAATGAGTCCCACGACTGCCCCTGCTTTCTGCCTGAGAATAATTTCCTGAGCTGGAATCTAAGCAGAGCACACTGGCCAACTGTGTTGAGTCAGAATTTAGAGCAGCTAAAATTGGGTAGAATCTTTAGGGCAGGACACTGGAGAAGAGGAAGCGCTATAGGAGGGGTTCCCAGATGTTTCTGTGTGGATTCCTGATGAATTATTGGTGAAGAGTAGGGCTGTCCATAGGGGAGAAAGGCCGGAAGGTTTATCAGAGTGGCTGCCCCAGAGTTGGGAATGGAACAGAGATGCTTGAGGTTGTACAGCTGTGGGTATTGGAGCTCTGGCCCAGGCAGAATTGAGAGAGAGACCTGATTGACGCCTGGGCATGTGGGTGAAACACTAGAAATAGAAAGACCATGAGGTAAAGTAAGGATTGGCAAACTCTGTCAATAAAGTTTTATTAAAACACAACCATACCCACTTATTTTCATTTTCCAGTGGCAAAGTTCAGTATTGCCACTGAGACTGTAGGCCTGGCAAGCCTACAGTGTTCACTACATTGTCTCTGTAAGAAAAGATTTTCTGACTTCTGCCCTAGAGTAAAGCCTACTCTGAACCTTCCCGTAACAAAGCCTATAATCAAATCCTGACAAAATCTTCAAAGGAGACAGAACTTGGTAGTTGACTTCTGCCAGGTTATAGAGACTTGGGAAACATCTTAGGCTTTCCATAGTTCTGCCCTAACAAAAGTACTACTAGATCTTTATTTAGAATTAGAACATTTCTTTGTTTTTTTAAAGATTTTATTTATTTATTTGACAGAGAGATAGACAGAAGAGCACAGGCAGAGGGAGTGGCAGAGGGAGAGGGAGAAGCAGGCTCTGCACTGAGCAGGGAACCCGATGTGGGACTCGATCCCAGGACCCTGAGATCATGACCTGAGCCGAAGGCAGACGCTTAACCATCTGAGCCACCCAGGCGCCCCTAGAATTAGAACATTTCTGAGCATACCTCCTGTAATGTTTTGGGACCTTCACACAGTGACAGTGACTCTAGCCTATACTCTCTAATACTTTGAGAGTCTTTGGTTATTCACCTGGATAAATCTATGTAGGAATATGTCTCATTCCATTAAATACACACACACACAACTTTTTAGTCTTCTTTGATGGGGGAACTTTCTTGTATCTTCTATCCAACATCAGTATTTAAAGTGAAAAATTTGGTAATCCCCAAAGGCTAAGAGCTAAAATAATTTTCTACTTAAGAGGACCAAGGTTCGGGGCACCTTGGGTGGCTCAGTCATTAAGTGTCTGCCTTCGGCTCAGGTCATGATCCCCGCGTCCTGGGATTGAGCCCTGCTCAGTGGGGAGCCTGCTTCTCCCTCTCCAGCTTCCCCCTGCTTGTGTTACCTCTGTCGCTGTCTCTCTCTGTCAAATAAATAAATAAATAAAATCTTTAAAAAAAGAGGACCAAGTTTCCTTTTTCTTTCTGAATATTTTATACACGTGGACGTAATTCTAAAAACATTTTGAAATTATAAATTGTTTCAGGCATATAGACAAAGTAGAATATAATAAATAATGTGCACTCACCATACACAACTTTTTTCTTCTTTTTTTCTTTTTTTTTTTAAGATTTTATTTATTTATTTGAGAGAGAGAGAATGAGAGACAGAGAGCATGAGAGGGAGGAGGGTCAGAGGGAGAAGCAGACTCCCTGCTGAGCAGGGAGCCCGATGCGGGACTCGATCCCGGGACTCCAGGATCATGACCTGAGCCGAAGGCAGTCGCTTAACCAACTGAGCCACCCAGGCGCCCTCACCATACACAACTTTTTCACAAGCTAGCATTTTGCCAAATTTGCTTTGTTTTCTTAAGAAGTACTGCTCAGGTACATACCATGTGTGTATCCCTCCTTGATGCTGTTCTATTCCTTCTTTTCCCAGTGGTAACCTCTCCTGAATTTTGTTTGTCATTACCTCGAATGATTTTTACACTAAAAATAATTTATCCATAAATTATATATAACATTATTTTATGCCTTTTCAAGCTCTTTATAAAAGGAATCACTTTGTACTTATTATTCTACAACTAGCTTTTCTACCCAGCATTGTTGTGGGTTTAGAAATGATGAAATGTATTACTGTAATTCATTAACTACACAATTTATATCTTCATTCTCTTGTTGATGGACATTTAGGTTTGCAGCGTTTTGTGATTATAAAAAGTGCTGCAGTGAACATTGATTTTTAACCTATCTTACTGTGTTTGTGTTGGAGTTTCTCTACATAATGTAACCAGAAATAGTATTGTTGCTATAGGATATCCACACCTTTGACTATTAGTTATGACTAAATTGCTCCCTAAGATGGTTTTATAGTTTTGGTTTTGTGCAGTTAATATAATGGATTCTCTAAAGCAGACATGTTGTGCCTGAAGAAAATACAACATGAAAATCTCATTTTTACTACAGATAAATTGAAAATTGGCTGTTTAGATTCTTGATAAATTTGTTCCTGTTTAAAAACCTTCTTAAGGAGGGCGCCTGGGTGGCTCAGTTGGTTAAGCGACTGCCTTCGGCTCAGGTCACGATCCTGGAGTCCTGGGATCGAGTCCCGCATTGGGCTCCCTGCTCAGCAGGGAGTCTGCTTCTCCCTCTGACCCTCCTCCGTCTCATGCTCTCTCTCTCTATCTCATTCTCTCTCTCAAATAAATAAATAAAATCTTTAAAAAAAAAAAAAACCTTCTTAAGGAAATATTTAAACATACAAGTAGAGAGAGCACCTGTGAATTGTGGAGAACCCCTTTCAGTTTGCAATAATTATCAAGATCAGTCCATTCTTATTTCACTATCCTTTAACCCCCAACTACATTATTTTAAAGAAAATCTCAGATTTTCAGATAATTTCATCTGTAAATAGTATGTATCTCTCAAATTAGATATTAGCACCCCCACCAAGAGAAACCCACACAATACCGTAATCACCCTTTAGAGATAATTCCATAATGTTATCAAATTATTCCATATTCAAATTTACCCAGCCATCTAGTTTTTAGTTTTATCTACAATATTTAAAATACGATTACATTTAAAAACATACTTTTAGGGATTAAATTTAATATGTCTCATATAAAATGTACTTGTAGATTTCTGGTTTATCACAGAATCATGTTTAAACACAGTACCTAAAAAGTAATCTGGGTGTAGTCTAACCCTTTTACTTTATAATGAAGGAATTGAGGCTCAGAGAGGTTGAGACTTGTTTAAAATTGGCTAGTTCATTAGTAGCAGAGCTGGAATTAGAAGGCAGATATTCTGACCCTAAACGCATTGCTCTTACAGTAATTACATTGTATTGGCTACCTTATATTTTTCTTTAGTCCATTACCTCTATCAATTTTTTTTTAAAGTTTACTTATTTATTTTTTATTAATCTGTATCCCCAAGGTGGAGCTCAAACTCATGACCTGTATCAGTTTTGTAAATCTAGCATGTAAGTGTTTTCTTCCAGTGGCTTTTCTTAAATATTAGACTACTATGCTGTCTGTGAAGTACTAATCTTGTGATTTACATCATAGTGTATTTTAAAAGGAATTTGTGAAAGGATTGAATTATAATATCAACACTTGTGCCAAAGATATTGAGCTGTTCTGAAAAGCTACTTGTCTGTTCTGACCTAGATACACAGTTTCCAACTGTGGCAGAGGATGCCAGAAACAGGAGAATGAGTGTTGGCAAGAGTCTGGAAATTAAATTATTATATTACTGAGGGATCTAATCTGTCTCTTAATATTTAGTACTGTTATATATAAAAATTTTTCTGTATTGACATAATACTTAGTGAATTTATGCATATTTTGAGTCAAAACCAATTGTTTATTTTGCCAAGGTGAAGAGTGACTTCTATTTGTTTTAAAATTGGTGATTTTTACCATTTCTACTTGTTTATAACTAGATTACAGGTTCTGAGGTTGTTTTGCAAACAACTAATTAAGAAAAATTATCATGTCCATTCTCTCTAGATACAGTTTCTTTTCCATGCTCTGTTCTGTAGAATGGCAACAAAAAGTCTTTTGAGAACCAAAGACACCCCTTGAAGCTTGTTTACCAAGGTGCTGGTTTACCCTTCAGTGTTAAGTGTGCTGCAGTGGGCACAGGAAGACAGAGAATACTTGAATACTTAACTGTTTCTTGGCACATTCATTACTGCTTTTTCCTTTTGACCAGAATTGTCACAAAATCTGTAAATATCAAAGATAATCTGATGTCCTCTATCAGAACCTTTTAGTGAAAAGAAAATAAACAGCTACTGAGGCATGTACAGTTCAGGTGCTACTTCATGTTTGTGATATAAAGGACTAGATTTCAGGTTGAGCTTTTAAAGATCACTGTGCAAAATTAAATACACACCTGCTCTTTGGTTTACTTACAGACACAGTGATATGAATTGGAAAAGATGCTAGAGACCTAACCCCAGTTCTAAGGATGGCTCTGCTGATGCGTGATCATTGACAAATCATTTAACATTTTTGTATATTTACACGTTCATATTTTAAAAGATTATAAAATGTGTACCATTTATTCCATTTTTCACTACTTTTCAGGGGATTGTGAACACTGAATGTGATGCTTTATGAGAAAATATTTTGAGAAATTCATTTGAATTTCTCTTTTGTGCCAAGCATTGTTCTAGGTGTGCAAAACAAAGAGTGGGCAAAGATATCATATGTCAGTGTGGTAAATCCTATGGAGAGATATAAACAAGTCAGAGATGCCCTGGAGGAGGGGTTGCTATTTTATATAGGATGATCAAAGATAGGCTCATGATAGGGACATTTGAGAAGACATCTGAAAAAGTAAGAGAAGGTGGTATGTGCATATCTGTGGCAATAAATAGCAAATGTAAATGCTCCAAGGAGGGGAAGGTGTAAATTGTTTGAGAAATAGCAAGGATACCACTATGGATGGAACACAGCCAGTGAAGAGGGGAGCAGTGGGGGTGAGGTCAAGAAGTTAAGGGGAATCAGATTGATTTATAGGCCATTATATGAGTGTTTACTCAGAGACCAGAAACCATTGGAAGGTTTTGAGCAAAGAATGACATGACCTCTCAACAATAGCCAAATTATGGAAAGAGTTCATCATCAAATGTCTATCCACTGATGAATGGATAAGATGTGGTGTGTGTATATCTACAGTGGAATATTACTCAGCCATCAAAAAGAATGAAATCTTGCTATTTGCAATGATGTGGATGGAACTAGAGTGTATTATGCTGAGCGAAATAAGTCAGTCAGAGGAAGACAAATACCATATGATTTCATTCCTATGTGGAATTTAAGAAACAAAAGAGATGAACATAGGGGAAGGGGAAAAAAAAGAGAGAGGGGGAGGCAAACCATAAGAGACTCTTAAAACTATCAAGAACAAACTGAGGGTTCCTGGAGGGGAGGTGATGGGGGATGGGCTAAATGGGTAATGGGCATTAAGGAGGGCATTTGTGATGAGCACTGGGTGTTATATGTAAGTGATGAATTACTAAATCCTGTATTACACTGTATGTTAACTAGAATTTAAATAAAAACTTTTTAAAAAAAGAATGACATGACCTAATTTAAATTTTAAAGGGAACACTCTGGATGCTATTGTTCTAGGTAAAGAGAACAGGGTAAAGGTGAAAGATTTGCTGATGGATTAGATGTGGGGTGTGATAGAGAGAGAAGAGAGCTGTCAGGATTGACTTTTTATCATAAGCTATTGGAGAAAAGGGGTAGTTGCCTTTTCTTGAGTGAGGGAACACTGGAAGGAGCAAAGTTTGTTTTTGTTTTTTGTGGGGCGCAGGTCAGGAATTGGTCTGGTGCACATTTTAAGATGTTTATTAGACATCCAGGTGGATACGTTGATTATGTATTTGAGTGTGAATCTGGAACTCGGGGTGATACAAATTTGATGGTCCTTGGTGTGTAGATGGTATTTAAAGCCTCAAGCCTGAGTGAGATTGTCAAGTGAGTACATGTACAATGGTGAAGGGATTCAGTGTGAGGGCTGAGTCCCTTGGCATTCCAGCATTTAGAGGCTCTGAAGATAAGAAAGAAAGGAGCCAGCAAAGTAATTTATGAAGTAGGACGAGAACCAGGAGTGGAGTACTGGATGGAAGCCAAGGGAAGTAAAATGTTTCAAGTAGGGAGCAGTCAGCTGTGTCACCTGTTGCTGAGAGAGGTCAACTAAGGTGAGGACTGAGAATTGTTCACAGTATTTAAGCACCATGGGAGTCCTAGGGGACCTTGGCAAGAGCTGTTCCAGTAGAGCATTGGGGTGAGAGGCTGATTGGGGTGAATTTAAGAGAATGGGAGGAGAGGAAATTGAAACCAAAAATGTAAACTCAAAGAATTATTTGTGTTTGAAAAAAGAAGAGAAGATGTGAAATAATCATTAAAGTGAATGATTTTTTCTTTTCTTTTTTTTTTTTTTAGACTTTATTTGAGAAAGGTAGCGCATGCGCGCGAGCACAGGAGGGGGCAGAGGGAAAGGGACAAGCAGACTCCCCACTGAGCGGGGAGCCCCACACGGGGCTCACACAGGGCTTGATCGAAGGACCCTGAGATCATGACCTGAGCTGAAGTGAGATGCTTAACCGACTGAGCCACCCACGTGCCCCTGAATTTTTTTTTTTTTTAAAGATTTTATTTATTTGACAGAGCACAAGCAAAGGGAGAGAGAGGGAGAAGCAGGCTCCCTGCTGAGCAAGGAGCCCGATGTGGGACTCGATCCCAGGACCCTGGGATCATGACCCGGGCTGAAGGTAGCTGCTTAACCGACTGAGCCACCCAGGCATCCCAACCCCTGAATTTTTTTTTCCAATGGGGCTTAGCATCCTGGGATTCCAAATGCTAGGATTACTCACCTAGTCATTATGACAACCAAGAAACTCTACCTCACATTTTCAAATCCCCCATAAATTTATGGGAAGAGATGGTGACCTTTCAGATGGAACCTTCTTGGATTCTGCAGTTAGGTGCTCTCTAAGGGTTGAATTCAGATTTTTATTGAGCCTCCCTCAGTGCAGGTCATTGTATGAGGTGCTGTGGAGATTTATTTCATTAAGGAGCTTATGATAAAAACAACTGAAGCCAGGTATTATTAGGAAGTTGAAAAAATGCTTGATGGCTCAAAGAAGGAAGAAATTATATTGATCTCAGGCACTAGGTAAAGCTTCATGGAGAGGTAGATTTGAGATGGACAGTTAATGAATAGAATAATGACAGATCATGGTGGAGTAGAGGTTGCAGTCCAAGTAAGGGAAAGGTTTAATTTAAAGCTTAGCAGTGGGGCGCCTGGGTGGCTCAGTCAGTTAAGTGTCTGCCTTCAGCTCAGGTCATGATCCTGGTGTCCTGGGATCAAGCCCCACATCGGATTCCCTGCTCAGTGGGGAGCCTGCTTCTACCTCTCCCTCTGCCCCTCCCCCTGCTTGTACACACACACACACACACTCTCTCTCTCTCTCTCTAATAAATAAAATCTAAAAAAATAAAAATAAGAAAAATCTTAGTAGTAGCATATTGCAGGGGGTTCTGGGGAAGAGTCATTATTCTCGATTTGGCTGGAACTACAGCGATGAGAGAAAGGACAGGGAAACAGTTACATTAGCGTTGTGTTATGGAGGACCTTGGTGCCACACAGAGTGGATGAATGGAATGCTGGTTGCTTTACGTAATGATTAGTCTTTGAAGGTTTTGAAGGGGAACTTGATATTCTCAAGGTTAAGTTTCCCCCCAGAGAAGGGCTGGAGTGGGGAGAGAATAGTGTAGGAGGGGGTAGGTTCCTCTAAATGGTAAAACATGGCAAAACTAGACATTGTAGTATATAAGATTTTGAAATATAGGTATCTTTGATTTGGAAACATCCTTTGTAGTAAAGCAAGGAGCAAAACTCAGGATTTCCATTCTCATGCTATATCCCTTTTCTTGTTTTTGATTCAGGGAGCTTGCCTTATTTATGAGTTTTCTCTACTTGACTTTCAGAACAGCACAGTCTTATTTTATTTTCCTCCTACCTCTTAGGCCACCCCTTCTCTGACTGTAGTTGTGCCTCTTCTGTTTTCTCCCATTCATTGGTATACCTGCCTATTCCCTTGGTGATCTTGTGGTGTTATATCAAGTACCAAATGTATATATTAATCCAGACCTCTCTTCTAAATTATAGGTTCATATCCAGTTGCTTACTTAAGATATCTAATCAATATCTGGAATTCAGCATGTACAGAGCTGAATTCCTAATCTTAATCCCCCAAACCTGCTCTCCTTTCACTTTTCCTGACTCATCTGCTCAGGCCAAAAACCTTGAAATCTTGATGCTTCCAGTTCACTCATACTCACACGTCCATTTTGCTAGGAAGTCCTGAATCATCTTTCCTTTCAGAATTATATACATGATCTGATCATTAAACCTCCCAGTGGTCTCCTTCCTTCCAGTTTTGCCTTCTCTATTATGTATTTCAGTGTGGCAATCATAGTGACCTTTTAAAAATATGAGTCCAGGGGCGCCTGGGTGGCTCAGTCGTTAAGCGTCTGCCTTCGGCTCAGGTCATGATCCCGGGGTCCTGGGATCGAGCCCCGCATCGGGCTCCCTGCTCCGCGGGAAGCCTGCTTCTCCCTCCCCCACTCCCTCTGCTTGTGTTCCCTCTGTCGCTGTGTCTCTCTCTGTCAAATAAATAAATAAAATCTTTAAAAAAAAAAATATATGAGTCCGATATTACCACTTCTCTGCTTAAAACCCTGTAAGGGCTCTCCATCTCACTCAGAGTGAAAGCCACAGTCTTTAAGGTGACTAGAAGGACCTCCATTATTAGGAGATGACAAACTTTGGTCCCTGGACCAAATTTGGCCCACTGCCTGTTTTTGTATGACTTGCGGCTAAGAATAATTTTTACATTTTAAAATGGTTAAAAAATAAAAAATTGGTATTTTGTGATGTGAACATTATATGAAATCAAGATTTCTGTGCCTGGGGCACCTGGGTGGCTCAATTGGTTAAGCAATTGCCTTTGGCTCAGGTCATGATCCTGGAGTCCCGGGATCAAGTCCCACATCGGGTTCCCTGCTTGGCGGGGAGTCTGCTTCTCCCTCTGACCCTCCCCCCTCTCATGCTCTCTCTCTCTCTCATTCTCTCTCTCTCTCAAATGAATAAAACATTTAAAAAATAAAAAAAAAAGATTTCTGTGCCTGTATAAAGTTTTATTGGGACACAGCCACTCCCATTTGTTCACATTTTTTCTATGGCTACATTTGTACAATAAAGGCAGAATTGAGTAGTAAAGACCTCATGGCTTGAAAAGCCTAAGCTATTTAATATCTAGTCCTTTAAAGAAAAAATTTGCTAACCTCTGCCCTTAGTGATCTGGTCCTTCACTATCACCCCTCCATCCTTACTACCCTTTTCTCCCTCTACTCACCCTTCTCTAGCCATCCAGCCACATTGGCCCCCTTGTTCCTTCACCTCACCAAGCACATTCTTCCTTCCCCTGCCAGGAATGCTCATTCCACAGATATCTGCGTGGCTAACTCCCTTACCTCATCAGTTCTTTGATTGGGTGTCACGTTCTCAGTAAGGGCTGTCCATCTGTGTAAAATTGCATTCCCCTCTGGATACTGCCTTACTTGCACTTTCACTGGCTCTCTTCTCTTTCTTTTCCCTCCACTTCACACCTTCTAACATACTGTTTAATTTACTTATTTTTGTATTTGTGGCTTTGTTGTTTTTCCCTCTCTGCTCTTAAACAACAAAGGCAGGGATTTTTGTCTGTCTTGTTCACTAATGGATCCTAAGTGCCTAGAATAGTGGCTGGCATATTATAGGTGCTCAACAGAGCCTTGCTGAGATGCATCGAATTATTGATTCTTTCACCAAATGGGCCATCTAACGGGGTGGTATAGTTCTGTCACGTAACTATTCTGTCAAGGATTGGGAAGGACTGGTGTCCGTTTATTTCAGTGAGGAGGTATATTTTCCTATTACCATTTCCTTCGATTGGTTACTTGCTAACATCTTTTCCATCTTGCTCTGGGACAATCAGTAAGTATTCAGAAAGTGTTCTGGTTCAACTTAGCTGGCTCCTACAGCCATTCTATGTTAGGATTGTAGCCATGGGTATACCACTCTTGCATAACTGTTAATTGATAAAGGACCTTTTGACCTGATCCCAGTATTGCAAGGCTTCAAATGATATGGTGGGATTGACCTTTTCCATCATTCTGGGTGTTTGGGGTAGAGATGAATGGCTAGATTTTTGAAGTTAGGTGTATGTGATTTATAGGTTTTTCAGTTTAGCCTTCCCCTATGTGCCTTTTTAATGTAGACAATGAAAGGAAATTTCCAGAGGAAAATACTGAAATTCAGTGTTCTTTTCATGTGAATATTATATACAAACTCAATGATACCATGTAGAGAAAATTTATTTGACGGGATTTGGGGGAGGAGTATTTGCTCTTTGTGGGTCTGAGTTGATTCATCCCCTGTTATATTCCCTGAGCTACCAAGCATAGTGCCAGGTACACAATAGACTATTAATTAGTATGTATTTGCTCGTAAATCTCATATAATGTATCTTAAATTGATATTCTTGGAGTATCAGTGAGGTCTTTTTTGAATTTTATCTTGCCCATCTTTTTTTTATTATTATGTTAATCGCCATACATTACATCATTAGTTTTTGATGTAGTGTTCCATGATTCATTGCCCATCTTTAATATAGTGGACATGTGATTGTTTCATAATGGAGAAGTAGAACCCAGATATTTTATTTATACATAGCTTCTTTGGAGAGGCTGCATGTATTAGTATTAACAAAAAACAAAAAGTTTTCTATTCAGCTACTATTTTAGAATAATAAGTAATTTCCTGGATTTCTATGTCATTACTTGGAATTTCTTAAGGTAAGTATACTGTAATAATTATTTACCTTAATATTTAGTATTTTCTCTTAATTGCTTTTCAGAAAATGCTTAAATATTTGACTAAGTTTTATATTATAAAGACAGGGATCATAGTCATTTTTCAGTTTTGAGGTTTGCTTGTAGGAAAAGCGTCTAATATTCTTACATATAAAAACCTAGCTTTGTGGGCTGGGTAGCCTGACATATAAAGCCTTTCACCTTTAAAGGTTAGTTAAAAAAAAAAAAAAAAATCACCAAGAGGATAACCCATGAAATAGAAAGTTGATGAGTTGGACTTCATACAATTAAAAACTTCTGCTCAGGGGCGCCTGGGTGGCTCAGTTGGTTAAGCGACTGCCTTCAGCTCAGGTCATGATCCTGGAGTCCCTGGATCGAGTCCCGCATCGGGCTCCCTGCTCGGTGGGGAGTCTGTTTCTCCCTCTGACCCTCCCCCCTCTCATGTGCTCTCTCTCTCAAATAAATAAATAAAATCTTAAAAAAAAACAAAAACAACAAACTTCTGCTCAATGGGGGCACCTGGGTGGCTCAGTCGTTAAGCATCTGCCTTCGGCTCAGGTCATGATCCCAGGGTCCTGGGATCGAGCCCCACATCGGGCTCCCTGCTTCGCGGGAAGCCTGCTTCTCCCTCTCCCACTCCCCCTGCTTGTGTTCCCTCTCTCGCTATATCTCGCTGTCAAATAAATAAAATCTTTAAAAAAAAAAAAACTTCTCAATGAAAGACACTGGAAGAGGATGAAAAGACAAGTCACAGGGAGAAAATCTTTGCAAAACACGTATCTGACAAAGGATTGCTATCCAGAATATATAAGAGCTCTTAAAACTAAACACCAAGAAAACAGACAACCCCATTAAAAAATGGGTAGAAGATCTGAACAGACACCTCACCAAAGATGATGTACAGATGGCAAATAAGCATATGAAAAGATATACAACATCATATGTCATCAGGGAATTCCAAATTAAGCAAAAGTGAGATACTACTAAACACCTATTAGAATGACTCAAGTCCAAAATCTTGACAACACCAAATACTGATGAGGATGCGGAACAACAGGGACTCTCATTTATTGCTGGTGGGAATGTAAAATGGTACAGCCATGCTGGATGAAGGAGTCTGGAAGTTAGTTAGTTTCTAACTTTTTTCTTTCTTTTCTTTCCTTTCTTTCTTTTTCTTCCTTCCTTCCTTCCTTTTTTCTTTCTTTCTCTCCTTCCTTCCTTCCTTTCAGATTTTATTTGAGAGAAAGGAGCGAGCATGAGTGGGGGGAGGGGCAGAGAGGCAGAAGCAGACTCCCCACTGAGCAGGGATCCTGACTTGGGGCCCAATCCCAGGACCCCAAGACCATGACCTGAGCTGAAGGCAGATGCCCAACTGACTGAGCCAGCCAGGCGCCCCTGGAAGTTTCTTACAAAGCTAAATTAAACATTGTCTTACCATATGATCCCATTATCATGCTTCTTGGTATTTACCCAGATAGGTTGAAAACCTATATCCACACAAAAATCTGCCCATGAATATTTATAGCAGCTTTATTCATAATTGCTAAAACTAGGAAGCAACCAAGATGTCTTAAAGTAGATGAATGAATAAACTGTGGTGCATCCAGACATTGGAATACTATTCAGCTATAAAAAGAATTGTTATGGAGGAATCTTAAATGCGTATTGCTAAATGAAAAAGGCCAATCTGAAAAGACTATATACTGTATGATTTTAACTATATGACATTTGGAAGAGGGAGGGTTGAATAGGTAGAGCGTGGGATTTTTAGGGCAGTGAAACTGTCCTGCATGATTCTGTAATGGTGGATGCATGTCATTATATATTTGTCAAAACTCATAGAATGTACAACACAGAGAGAACCCTAATGTAAACTATGGACTTTAGTTAATATTGTATAAACATTGGTTCTTCATCAGTTGTAACAATGGACCACACTGATGTAAGATGTCAATAGTAGGGAAACTGTGTGGTAGGGAGAAGGGGTATATGGGATTTTCTCTACTTTCCACTCAGTTTTTTTCTATAAACATAAAACTGTTTAAAAAAATCTATTAATTGAAAAAGCAGTGCTTGACTGGAAAAGTGATACACATTCACATATATACCTACATTCTACCTGTTGGCATAAAGCTACTCTTATTTATTAATAAGTAGAATACACCTAATATTTTTTAGGCTCTGCTTTTTAAAGGTACACATATCTGATGTTTAAACACATTTTGTTTGATATTTGAGGGTTTTTTTCTCCTTCTGAAGCCATTTATTGAGTGTATACTTTTTGGCAGAAACTTTTAGGTATTTTTCATTTAGTTTGAAGTAGATACTATTTACCCCATTGCACAGATGAAAAAGCTCTGACCCAGAGAAGTGAAGTGGCAAGGCTGGTGCTTGAATCTAGGCCTGTTTGGCTCTAAAACCTGTGTGCTATATATATATAGCCTTTGTAATTCACAAAGACATATTTTTTGAAATTGCTAAAATTTATCCCCTACAGTAAGTGTAAGTGCCTTTAGAGCAAAAATATCATTGAAAGAGATTGTCTAGGTTTGAATCTTGGCTTTACTGTCTACTTTAGCCTTGTGTTTTTAATTAGGTTATATTACCTCTTTATGCTCTCGTTTCCTTATGTGTTGAATGGAGATAGTAATTGAAATTGTGAGGATTAAATGAGTAAATGTATGAAAAGCTTTTAGAACAGTGCCTGGTACAGAATATGAGTTACATAAATGTTAGCTATTAATTAGTAGTGGAATATTTCCTCATTTCATAGATAAAAGAAACTGAGAACCAAAGAAATTAAATGATTTTCTGAGTCTTATAACTTTCTAAAGTCACATAGCTATTAAATGGCAAAGTTGAGGTTTTTTATTTCAAGGTCAGAATTTTATCCACCGTTAATTTGTTTGTTTGTTTTTTAAAGAGAAACTCTAAAAATTTGTCACGGTTTCTCCCTATCTGCTTATAGTCTACCAAATATAATTTAAAAAAATGTTTTTTCTCAATGAGGTTGATATAGTTGGGAAAAAGCATTGGGCTGTGACTTAGGTTCTGGATCAAGAGGCCTGAGTCCCTGGATTAGTTGTGTGACTTTAGTATCTCTTTAGTTCATTTGTAAACTGAAGGGTGGGTGGAATTGGGCCAGATGATTTCTAAGTTGCTTTTATAGCACCAACAATGTGATTTTGAGATACACTGCTTTTATCATGGATTATTGCACGATACTATAATACTGTGAAGTACCTAGAGCTGCTTGATTTATGCATAGAGTGGTTATTCTCTGTGCTAAATGACTGAAGAATGCTGTATTTTGATATTGGTGATCCACAGTTTTTCTGCTACATCAGCTTTTTCTTAGCTTCTTCCCTGCTTTCTTGCTTCTTCTTTTCTTTTAAAGATTTTATTTATTCTATTTGAGGGAGACAGAGAAAGGGAGAGAGAGCACAAGGCGGGGTGGGGGCAGAGAGGGAGAAGCCGACTCCCCGCCAAAGCAGGGAGCCTGACGCGGGGCTGGATCCCAGGACCCTGGGATCATGACCTGAGCCGAAGGCAGACAGTTAACTGACTGAGCTACCCAGGTGCCCCTCTTCCCTGCTTTCAGTTTACTTTCTTAATATGGTTGAATTTTTGGCTTTACCTTTTTACAGAGTGAAGCACATGAACTTTGCTGTCAGTTCTCAAATGAACACATAGCAGTCTTTTTTGGCTGCTGTATTCATAGCTAAACACTGAGTGGCTGAATCCCCTAGAATGGTGAAGTGGGTTTGGGAATGGGAATTGCTGAAAACTTCTTTGTGTAGTACGATCTTTATACGAGAGGATCTTTGAGATGTGTCTTAAACCATGGGATCATGTTTTAGATTGTTTCTTAATTTTGTTGTATGAGAAGACCCTATGAATCGCAGCATGTGTGTGTTCCCACCCTACCTTTGTGTGGTATGTGTAATAAAGTAAGTGTGATTGATTAGTTCAATTACATGATTTTTTTAAAAAAATTAAGTTTCACTAGCTTATTTCAGGTGGATTTTGTAGAGTCAGGGAAGTTGGTGACAGGATATGAATAGTTTTGCATGTGGATCATAGCTGAGTATCATTTTGGGTCTGTTTTTTCATGTGCAGTATTGGGGAGCGTTAAATGGAACTTTTCTGGTTTCAGAAACTCAAAAAGAATTAAAATTTTTTTTAGATTTATTTATTTGAGAGAGAGAGCATGTGAGTGGGGAGGGGGGAGAGGTTCAGGGAGAAGGAGAGAGAGTCTTAAGCAGACTCTGCGCTGAGCACGGAGCCCGATGTGGGGCTCTTGATCTCACAACTCTGAGATCGTGACGTTGGTGGAAACCAAGAGTCAGATGCTTAACTTACTATGCCACCCAGGCACCCCAAGGATTTTTTTCTTTAAGAGAGCAACTAATAGTATTAGGAAACTTACAAAAGTATAGGGGGTTTCTTTATTTAAAGGAAATTTAAACGAAAGATATTGAGATGAAGAGGAAGCTATTTTTTTGTGAGTTTATATATTCTATGGTTTGTAAATAACTTCTGATATCTGCACAGCTAAGCATGTATTCTTATTTGATGGTTGCTCTCTAGTTTTTTGTGTTTTTTTTTTTAACATCTTGGCTTATAATTTTATAAGGATTTCATCAGTGCTCAGAAGAGTTTACTTTTACCCCACCTTGAATGAAATCTCATAAAGATGGAGCAAAGGGCTAATAGAATAGTGATTAGGCCTCTGGGCAGAAATACATAGTGGGATTTTGGTGAGAGTCATCCATGGGTAATGAAGTCAGGATCTAGTGAATATTCAGGAGTTTGTCATAACAGCATATATAGGTTGAAGTCAGGAGGCAGGGTCTCTCAGGAGTTAGGCGAACAGAGCCAAAAAAGCGTTCTGAATTTTAGGCCTAAAATGATTAAAGAAGAAACATTGTGCCAACATATACTGGCAATATCAAATGGAAAAACTTTATGGTCTCAATCAATGGTGGTGTATTTTCAGGTGTATTATCTACTTTTTGGATAGGTCTGGCTAATGCCAATTTCTAATTGAAAATCTTAGGGTTAATTGCAGTGTTGTTGCCATGGATAGTAGTATTACTTTTTCAGGTAGTACTTCTTTACTGAATCTCTCTCTTTATTTATCTCATTGAGTGAAAGTCAGCCAGCTGCCACATTGTGACTACCAGGAGTGTTACTTTTTTGGCTATATTACTTAGGCTTTTGGCCCCAGGCCTTCAAAAGATACACTAACTTTTTGTTTGAAATGAGGTCATTTTCCTCTATAAAGATTACTTCTTTTTATATCTTTTTTAATTTTTAAAAATTTATTTGACAGAGAGACAGGGGGGAACACAAGCGGGGGTGGGGTGGAGTGGGAGAGAGAGAATCAGGCTTCCTACTGAGCAGGGAGCCCGATGTGGGGCTTGATCCCAGGACCCTGGGATCATGACCTGAGCTCAAGGCTGACGCTTAACGACTGAGCCACCCAGGCGCCCCAAGATTATTTCTTTTTAGTCAATAACATGTTTATGGGCTCCACACTCAGATATGAAACTAATTGTAAATAATCATTTTTGAAAAGTTTTTCTTTTTCTCTTGCAGGTGTATTCTAGAGAATAAGTCTTCAAACATCTTTGCCATATTGACTCTGAGTTGTCAGGGGACTCAGGCTTATGAGGAGGTACTGTCACACAAAACAGTGTCTAGTGAAGACGACAAGAAAGTGGGGAAAGGATTGGAAAAAGAAGCTAAAACACTATAGAAAACCATGGTGGGTATTATTTGTGTTTCCTTAATTTAGTTATAAAAGATTGCAGTAGTTTAAAATTGGAAATGTTAATAGTGAAGGCAAGTGAAAGACGGTGGTGTTAATTTTTGGCCCTAGTGTATCAGATAAAGATGGTACTCTACTATTTAAGCAAAGCCAATGAGTTCAGATTTATTATGAGCCCTTTAAACCACAAGATGGAGCCCCATGAGCCCTCAGGCCATAAATTATTAAATACAAAGAAGAGAAGGCTCATGAATAATATTTTCTAATAAAACTGGCATTAGCAAACTGATATAAGGATCGCTTAGGTGACCTTGAACTTGAAATTATGTAATTTTTCCTCTAGTCTTCTACCTGAAGTTCAGTTTTTTCCAGTGGAAATTAAAAATCTTGAACTAATCCTTTAATGAGTGATGCGAATGGTGTGGAAGTTTATGAAATATTTGAGTATTGAACTCAAAAAGTTACCTTTTTCCATATGCTTTCAAAATAACACGGTCAAGTGTTGACTGTATTAGGGGCACTGAATCTGACCTCAAGTAAAAATCTTGCTTTTTTGTGGAAAGTTCATACTCAAATTGGATGAGATGTTATATGAGATCATAATATCTGGTGCCTAGTGTTTCAATTGGTAAAATGTGTTGATTTTTTTTCTTCTAGTATTTTGGTTCTGGAGGATGTTGTGTGAATTTTTTCCCTAAGTATAAGTGAGAAAAGGCTTAAAAAAGATGTTATAAGTGGGAGAAAAAGCACAAAAATATTAATCATCAGTATGTTTGAAATATGTTGTTTAGCAAGTCTGATGGTATTTAAGTGTTAGTTGATTTTTAAAAAAATTTGTTCTAGGGATTATAACTTAGTTGACTTGCTCTTAGAGAAGAAATTCTCCAAATATTTTAGTTCTGGATGGTGGGGAAAAATGTTAGTTAACTTGGGATTTTCTCTGTCATTTAGTTTAGGTGAAGTGTAAGGAAGGACACTGTGACTTGTGTTTCCTTGAATATGAATTATGTGCCTCTTCAACTTATTTATTATAGTCTTGATTTTCTTACAATTTAAATGCTTTTTAATATTTTTCATAGTTGATAAAAATTCCTTTCCTAGTTTATTCATTTTAAATTTAGTTTAGATTTTCTGGTGTTTACATAATTTTGTGTTTACATAATTTAATTGGTTGGTAGGTGTTTTCCAATTTCTCTTATTGCTTTACTTCTTAGATCTTAGAGTTGAATGATTAACTTTCTGTTTCTGCATAGTTCTTTCTTTTTTTTTTTTTTTTTAAAGATTTTTTTAATTTATTTGAGAGAGAGAGAATGAGAGAGAGCACATGAGAGGGGGGAGGGTCAGAGGGAGAAGCAGACTCCCTGCCGAGTAGGGAGCCCGATGCGGAACTCAATCCAGGGACTCCAGGATCATGACCTGAGCCGAAGGCAGTCGCTTAACCAACTGAGCCACCTAGGCGCCCTCTGCATAGTTATTTCTAATTTAATTTTTTAAATCTTTAAATAAATCCTTTTGGATCTTGTTGGGGGAAATATGATCGCCCTCTCCAATTTTTTTTTTCCTTTTTTTTGGTAATACTGCTTATTCTTCCTTTCACCATTGTTTCATGATGCTTGTCCTGTCACAAACCGTAGAGTCTTGGATTTAATATTCTTGAGTTAACATTGGCAGCCTGTTATTTAACACCAAAGGTTTGTGGTATGTACCAATATGTCATTTTGTTAAGGCCAGTGTGCAGGACTGAGTAATTTAGCTAACTAAGTAACTTAGTAACTCACCATAAAACTAAATGACAGAGAAGATCCCAAGTGAACATTTTTTCCTCCACCATCCAGAACTAAAATATTAGTAAATTTCTTCTTCTCTAAAGAGCAAGTCAAATAATTTAATAATTTATCTCTAGAACAACCTGGCCATCTCCAGTTTGCTACATGGCTTTTTTGTTTTCTTGTTACTTATTTTGGGATATGTGAATAAATCTCAAGAAGTGATTAAAAATTGTTTTCTTTGTGGCAAAAGACTCCAGTTAGAAAACTGGTTGTGGACTGTGAGCAAGGTAGAAATCTAAACAGAAATGGCTTTTCTCTAGAAAAAAGGAAAGCTTTGTGATTGATTTTAGTCCTTATAATAATTGAAGGTTTCAAAGATTTACTTACCTTTTTAGTTATAGTTTGCTTCATTTTATAGGGGACAGTAATACTGTAGTATTAATTTACTAGTGTCCAAATTAGTATGATTTTTAAACATTAATATTCAAACAAAAACAACGAAAGAGATAAGACTGATAAGGAATTGAGAATATTTTAGTTTGTGGTAGACTTTAGAACAAAATATTTACCATCTACTAACATATAAGTTCATATAAGTAAAGACACTGTAGCCACCCTTTAAATGGAATACTTTGAGCTTTATGGAAACTCACCAACTTATCCCCGTTCATTTTGCAATGTACTGGTACAAGTGTCTTCATGGTATTTGTAAATTTGGAAATATTCAAAAGTTTTTGGAAGTGTGACTCATGAGTGTGAAGGATCTACTCTATTAAATTTTCATGAAATTCACTCTATTTCTAGGCTCTAATCTGCTCCACTGATTTCTGGGCCAGCGTGTCATTTTAATTAGTGCTTTTTAAATTTTTGATATTTTGTTTTAGTGTAACGGTACCACTTATCCATCTTTGTAGAATATTTCTTGATACTTTCATTGATTTTTTTTTTCTCCAGATGAGCTTTAAAATGATTTTTGTTGAGTATTAAGTAAAGATGTCTTGAGGGGATTTTGATTGAGAATGTAATACATTTGTAATTTACCTTGGGAAGTTGATTCTTTTGTAGTATGTATTTTCCCCATTTTGGAGTTTGGAATGTTTCCTGCTAATCTATTTTAAAAAATTAAGGCCTTGCTCCAAGAGTTTGAATGCCAAATAGTAAATAGAGTTTTGATGTGATCCATAGTTTCTCTATAGTGTTGACACATACCTTTGTATTTTATATTATTACTGTATTATGAAATCTCAATATTTCAAGGTGCAAAAGTCTTCAACAATTTGGACAGGAGTGACTGGGTATCATGAGTCACCATCGTGCATTCCTAGATACTTTGTCAAAGCTAGGAAGTATCTGTTTCTCGCAGATGGTGTGTGATACAGATGACCTTTTTTGAAGTGGTATTCAAAATACTAGATTCAGGGGCACCTGGGTGGCTCAGTCATTAAGCGTCTGCCTTCAGCTCAGGTCATGATCCCAGGGTCCTGGGATCGAGCCCCGCATCGGGCTCCCTGCTCGGTGGGAAGCCTGCTTCTCCCTCTTCCACTCCCCCTGCTTGTGTTCCTGCTATCGCTGTCTCTCTCTGTCAAATAAATAAATAAAATATTCAAAATACTAGATTCAGCTAAAAGGTAGCATGTACATGATACCTAGAGTGACCTGTATGAATCTTACTAAAACATGAATGAAAGATCTCTAATTTTCTATTGTGGAGTTCAGTAGAATGAGGTTTTACTTTCTATTGTGTGTATTTTTTTTTTAATTGTCTCAACATTAATTATTTCACAGTAGTTTGACAGTTAATGCTATGACTTGACTTAAATATATTTGTTTCTTTTTTTAATATATTTGTGTATCATGCTTTTCAGGTAACATTACTTTTATTGAAGTAATTGTTTTCTTTCTTCTGACAGAGATCTATTAGATCTTTTGCCAATGATGATCGCCATGTTATGGTGAAACATTCAACAATCTATCCATCTCCAGAGGAACTTGAAGCTGTTCAGAATATGGTGTCTACTGTTGAATGTGCTCTTAAACATGTCTCAGATTGGCTCGATGAAACAAATAAAGGCACAAAAACGGAGGGCGAGACAGAAGTGAAGAAGGATGAGGCCGTAGACACCTATTCCAAGTAAGTGTGGCCTGACCTTTGTGGTGCTTTACTGCAGTGCTCAGAAAAGCTCAGAGTCCTATCCCATTGGGGTTCATTTGGTATATGGTGTTCTTTAGGTTTTCTCATTTATATGACTGTAAACGAGGAAGTAAATGTTCGTGGAATTTTTCCGAGTTACATTTGAAAGGAAGGCAAGAAAGGAATACCAATGAGACCAGGAAAAGAAGATGGACTTGTTCAGGATGCCTTTTGAGAGTGCACCAAGCCCTTTAAAATTGTCATTTTTGGAGATTATGAAATGTCACCTTTTTCATGTGTTGGTTCAGCCTTCTAAATTCAGAAATAGTGTTTTTGGTCTCTGGGGAAATCATAAAATGTCATTTTTTTTTTAGGTATTTAAAAATCCTGGTGGAGAAGAAAGAGTGCAGGAAAATGTGTTCTAAATGTATTTTTGACCGTATCCACCTTGTTGATTTCCAGGATTCAACACAGTGTCTGGCGTGTAGTAAAAATGCTCATTGGATATTTGTGGAATGAATGAAGGACTAACGGGAGCCAGACCCTTCAGCAATTATAGCAGAGTATTCTCAGTGCTGTAACAATAATAAGAGATGAGTGAAATGAAGCTTCATGATAACTGGAGTTAGATCATGAAACTCTGTATGCCCTACTAAGCTTACTGTTTTGAGCAATGTCACTATAATTGGAATAAGTATGATTTACTTTGAAAGAAGAAGCTCATTTGGTTGTACTGTATTTATAGGATTAAGAGCATTGCTTTGGCTACAATTTACAAATTAAAGATAGAGGTTATAGAATTTTTTTTCCAACTTTCAATTCTAAATGTGATAAATAGATAAAGAATAGTGGGGAACTTTTGATAAATTGAATTTCTTAACTGAAAGATAGTGTAACTTTTTCATCTTTAGATGCAAGATAATCAGGATCAGTTCTCAGCTTAAGAACATAATTCCTTGAATTTGTTAACTGTTTACAGGTGATATCTACATTGTATATAGTCCCAGCCTTGTCAGCTTGGAGGCTCTTGGGAGTAATTCAATTTTTCTTGCATCTGATGGCTTTAAAATAGATACTGTCAAATTTTGAGGTTTATGTTAATTAGTAGTATCCATTAATCTGGCTCTGTGTATCCCAGTCCCTGTGCAAGTTAAATAGTTGTGCAGTCCATATTTAAATCGTACTTTGGAATGTGTTTATGCCCTTTCGAAAACTTTTTTAAAAATTTTGATAAAATAGGCATAACATAAAATTTACCATTTTTAAGTGGAATTTCATTTATCGTTGGAATTCAGGCCTTCTTAATACTCCTGTTGTTTGTTTTTAAGGCTGTGCAGACTTTTGAAAAGTGCTCCAGCAGACTTTTGCTTAACTGGATCAGGTCACTGTATTTTAAAGGTTTTTAAAAGATAATGTGCTCCACGCTTCCATTTGGGCTTGTAAATATAGCTCTGTGTGTGGGTGCTCTAGACTGTCTTTGTCCCAGGTTGAGCACTTCTCTTGATTCCTCCCATGTGTCGGAACTCAAGGAGGGCAGGATGTTTGGGTCCTTCTTTTGTGTAAAACAGAGGCAGGCACGTCTTCTAAGAACAGAGCTGTCTTCCAGTAATAGACACGGGTTGATCTCCTGATGTATGCTAAAGTACTACAGAAGGCACCAAGATGGGTGAGGGCTAGCTTCTATTTATTAAGCAACTTCTATTGCCAGGCACTGTTAGGCAGCTTTTACCTGTGTGCTCTTATTTTACCTTTTAACAAACTGACTCAAAAGTCAAAGAAAGTTCCCACTATTTGTATGTCTTATTAGGAATATTAGGGTTCTGTTCTCAGTTTTAAGTAATTCTCTATATTTGGGGTGTTGCTTTACAGTATCCGATATTCAAATTCATTATTCAAATTCAGGACTGAAGTAGGAGTTCCTTTCTCTGCTCAGTCATGCTGTCATCTGCATAAGACCAAGTATATCCTAATTATGACATAGAATTTAATAAGTAATAATGGCTAGTTAATAATAGCTACCATTTATTGAATGCCAGTTACTGTAGCAGACTACTTTTCACATTATCTTACAACAAACCTGCTAGTCTCAGTTATTATCATTCCCTCCTCTGCTCCCTTTTACCTATAGAATTTCTGCTTCAAATTTGTATATGAAAAGAGTGACTCAGAATTATTAACAAACTTTAACGTGCTTGAGGTCAGTGAATGAGTATGTGTGGTGGGTCAGGATTCATATTCATCTGTTGGACTCCAGATCCAATTTTCTTAGCATCTTTGTCTCAGATTCCTGTGACTAAAATGTGAAAGGAAAGAGCAGGGAGAGATTATATGCTGGTTCTGGGGATTAAAAAAACTTTATGAAGGAAGTAGCATTTGCGGTAGGCTCAGAGTATGGGAATACTTTTGGCAGGCAGTTGAAAGTGGAAGAAAAAAATAAATCTCTGCAAAGTTCTAGGTGTGAGAAAGCTTAGGGACCATTTAGGGATTAATAGCTATTGTTCATTGAGCTATTCATGTATGCCAGTATCTGCACTAAGTTCATTACTTACATGATGTTCTTAGGACCACTTGTAAGAAAGGTATTTCTTTTTTTTACAAATGAGAAAGTAAGCTCAAAAGAGTCAGGTAATTTGTAATTTATCCAGTGTCACAATAGTGAGTGGCAGAGCCAGAATTTGAACGATGAAGTCATCTTGTCTTCTCAGTTGCCTCCCAGGATGCTAAGTGCCTAAGTGTTCAGTGGGACACTAGGAAAGTAATAGGCACAGTGCCATCCATGCAGTGCTTTTGGAAGATTATGCTGGTAGTGGTGGTATGCAGTGGATTGGAATGGCAGAAGTTACTCATCAAAGCCAGTGAAGAGATGGTTATCGAAGTAGTCTAGGTGAGACGTAATAAGAGCCTGAACAGAAACTAGTTTGAAGGCATTTGTTTGAGGGTGATCGTGGAGGGAGAATTTATCAACTATTACTAGATTTGGGAGAATGAGAAGATGAGAGGACAGGGATATGGAGGAAGAAAGAATCAAAGGTGATGGACTCTCTTCTTAATATCAAATAATTTTCTATTTGGGTCACTTGCTTTAAAACCCTTTTTCTGTCTATACTTCTACCTCCTTTTATAGTTTTTCATTGATTTAATGTTTATTGAATCTCTAAGGTATGCCAGCCACTTAACCAGTGTCTGGATTATTTGTAACTTCTGTCTTGTTTCTGCTGCCACAGTGTTTCTCTCCCTTATCCTTTCTCTGGTTCATTCTCCACTCCGCTGATTCTTTGCCCCAGCTAGAATGACCTTTTTTTCTCTCTAACCATATCGAGACTGCTGAAGTCAGACTTTGAGGTTGCCTTGCTTGGCCTCTCTAATTTTGACCTCTCCTTCTCCTGAACTTGGGAAGCAGCCATAATAATTTAAAGAACCTGAGCATTGTGATCACACCAACTTGAGTTTGAATCCAGGCTTTGCGTTTTACTCTCTCGGTGAACTTGAACAATTTATTAGCTTTTCTGAGATTGACATCCCTTGTCTTTTACATGCAAGCTTGTTGTGAGGTTTATTTTTTTATTTTTTAAAGATTTTATTTATTTTTGAGAGAGAGCGTGTACACATGGTGGGGAGGGGCAGAGGGAGAAGCCGTTTCCCCGCTAAGCAGGGATTCTGATGCCGGACTCCATCCTAGGACCCCAGGATCATGACCTGAGCCAAAGGCAGACGCTTAACGGACTGAGCCACCCAGGTGCCCTTGTTGTGAGGTTTAAATGAGAGTTTGTGACATTCGGTTTGTTCTCAGATGTTACTTTCTCACCCTTTTAAGCAGGTTACTTTTTGTACTTTACTACAGTATGAGCCTCAGGAGCAGGAGAGATTGGATCTCCTTTAGTATACTTTCCAAACTCAGACACTTGCTTACTTGTTGAATGACTGCTAAGATTAGTTACATTTTCACTTGTGATAAGGGAAATGAACCAATAAGAAATTTTTAGTATTAAAATCAAGGGTAGATATTAACATTATTTTTATGCACCATTCATGACGTGATGTTCTTTGAATGTTTGTTCTTTTAGCCACGACTGGATTTAGAATGCATGTACTGGCAGATTATCTTTGGTCTGTTCCTTCTTTCCTCAGCTCTTTAGTTTTATCACATTGTTCTGCTTTCCCCATAAACTTTTGTGGATTCCTGGAATGATACAGCTAGAAGGGATGAGCTAAGGCTCATGCAGCTGATAGCTGTTTTGCAGTTATGGGTACTGAGCCAGCAGGCACCAGTAAGAATAGAGTTCAGGTGTTTTAGATTTCCACCCTGGTGCTCTTTTTCAGTATACTTTGGTGTTCAGGTTTCTCACAAATTTCTTTAATTACTAATAAAAAGATAAGAGGAGGAAGTTTAAAAATATTTTTAAAAATGTTTAAGGGGATGTAGTACGTATAGACTTTACTAACAAGCACTGTAGCTGTAATAAAGAATTAAAGGATCTGTAGTATGAAATATGCTCCCTATTGATTCCTTGGGGAAGATAGATACTTTATTAGTCTTAAATCTGAGACTTAATTTTTGATGTCTGGATTTATATACTCCTTATCAGTTCGTATGGATATCCAGGAAGCCAAATGATGATTAAGTTATAGTTTGGGAAATAGGTTGTAAAAGTAATCATTTAGACTTTTATTTTTAGGGATCAAGGTGGTCGGACATTGTGTGGTGTAATGAGGATTGGCCTGGTTGCAAAAGGCTTGCTGATTAAAGATGATATGGACTTGGAGCTGGTTTTAATGTGCAAAGACAAACCCACAGAGACCCTGTTAAATACAGTCAAAGATAATCTTCCTATTCAGATTCAGGTGAGTACAGTTTAATTGCACCTCTAGGAGAATTTGTAAAAAGGTGAAAATAGGTAGCGACCTTGATGAAATTAATAATAAGAAATTGGTAATAGTAAAGGGTAGGTGCAGACAAAGGAAATACTGCTACTCTGGGTCAGTGACTCATCCATCACATTTAAAACAAACTTCTGATGATTAGTACTCAGGATATATTTACTAGATTAAGAAGGCTCTTAAGGTACAGTCTTCAATTTTCAGGTATATCTTGCTGAGAGGCTTCATGTTTTTCAGACTAGGTCTCTCAGTTTTATAAACTTCCTGGAAGGGTTGGTATAATGCAGAAAAGATCAAAAAGAGCATAGACAACTAGAAACTTTCATAGGTGATAATAAAATTGAAAACTCAGTTAATTTAACAGTCACCCTTTCATTCTGTTAATAGAAAGTCACTATTAATTCCTTGTTCCAGACCTTTTTTCCAATTGGATGCTTTTAGAAAATTTTGATGTTGGCATGCTTTTTGGAGAATGCTGTGAAGGCGGAAGGCTCCTCAGGGCTGAAGACAGTGGGTTGGTCTGGGGCAGTGCCTGCCCTAGGACCTGCTCTGCCAGTCTGCTCCGAGGGCCAGCTGCATCACTAATTGGAAAGCTGTGATCATCTTTCAGTTTCACATGCGTTGTCTGTGGTATAATCAGATTGTAGCTTTTTGATGATTTCTTATCAGTTAGTCCTTATATCCATGTCATATAGATACCAGCCCTCAGGGTCCCACAGTCCTTTGAGTTGAATGCTGTCTTTTGTTTAGTTCGTTTCTTTTATTTGTATTTCTTCTACCAAGGTTCTTTCTCCCCCCAAGTTATATGAATTCTAAATTTGTTTTTATTAGCTTTGTTACTGGATACTTTTCTTTCACACTTACAAGTTCATCTTCAAGACCATCTCCCTGACTTTTTTATCTCAAATTTGTGTTTAAGTGTCACATTTCCCTATATTAATTTTTGGAGCATTATAGTTTCATTTTGCCTTAGATCTCAAGATATGGTTTTCTAAGTGACTGAACATATATTTGGCTTTTCCATTTTCAGTTCTCATGAAGAAATGTTTTTGCTCTTTCATAAGGTTACATTTATTTCTTCTAAAAATTATTTTAAGTCCTTTTGTTATCATTTGGGAAGGGAGAGTGGTGAGCAACATGGAGTACAATAATAGAGCTTTTTTTTTTAGAGACTGTGTGGGGGTGGGGAATGGGGGTTGGGGGGCAAAGGGAGAGTGAGGGAGAGCATCTTAAGCACAGGGCTCGATGTGGGGCTCAGTACCATGACCCTGAGATCATGACCTGAGCTGAAATCAAGAGTCGGATGCTTAACTGACTGAGCCACCCAGGCCCACCAATAGAGCTTTTAAAAAACAGTGAGCTCAATAACAGGAGTTTCTGGCTAGCTATACTTTCTGTTATTAGAATGTTGATAAAATTCCTCATTTCTATTTTTTATATCATTTTAAAATGTAATCTGTATTCCTGCTTTTATTGCAGTGAACACTGTTACTCTTAAATCTAGGATAAAGTAATAATTCATGGAGGCTTTTCAACCATCTCACCCCTGTTTCTGCTCCCTATAGCGAGTCCTGTTTCTTATGAGAGTGGTCCTATTCCTTAGCTCTGTCAGGGTGGAAAAAGAGTTGAGAAACCAGGGCTATAAATAACTGAAGTTCTTATTCTGAAAATCTGTCATATTTCTCTAGTATTGATATGAGAGATTGGGCCAAATTTCAGTCTGCATTAATAGAGCTTTCTCTGTGCAGATCACAACTGTGTAAACTCTACATTTTTTGTCTCCTTGGTGAGGGTCTTTATTTCTGGGCACCACAGTTTTAAAATGTTCTTACTGAGCTAGCAAGTAAGTGTTCAAGGGAAGAACCCAGAAGAAAGTGCAATCTGTGTAAACCATTTTAAATTTGAAGAGACTGGGGCTTTTTAGGCAAGAGAAGACCAAAAAAAGACACATATCTTTTGGTCTTTGAAGGGCTTCTTAGAGAAGTTAAAAGAGGCTGAACTCTTAAGGCCAGTGGTAGACATTAAGAGAAAAGTATTTCACTTTATCATAGCCAATAGAGTTATCCAACCCTGAAACCAGCTGCTTTGTGTGATGGTTAGATCCATTACTATAGGTTTTTGGGTAGAGGTATCCAGGTAAAATGGGGACATAATTGTATACCCATCCCAAATTAGCCATTGGATAATTGGCTCAGAAAGCCAACATACATGCTCACATACATACATACACACATTATTATTATTACTATTAATATTTCAGAAAATCATTTTAAGCATGATTTCTACCTTTACTCCCTGCCTCCTTGTTTTCTTGGTGTTTGTATGGAAAACCAGTTTCTGATATGATACGATCTTATTTTCTTGTGAATTAAAAATCTTTTTCCTGAGCACTTACCATAGCAGAACTTTCAGTAATTTAAGTACCTTAATTAATTTTGGTTGTACCATACCTTTTCTCTACATACTCTTTTCTAGGTCAATTTTAGAACTTCCTTGAGCAAGGGATAAGGGTGACCAAAACCAGGAATCACTTTTAATTAGCCTAAAACTCATACCGTGGTGATCTGCATGCATAGTTGAAAATTTCGTTTGAATCATTCTCTGCTGGCATCTTTAATGTAAACAGGCTTCTGCTTTTTCTCTGTATTCTAGTTCTGGTTTTTCCAGTGACTGTGTGGGCTTTCCCTTCCTTGGTTTCCTTTATTCAAAATTAGGATAATGAATTTTCTATTTTGCTATCTTTTTTGATATAAATGTTTAATGGTAAAGTGCTATTTTTATGAAAATGGCTTTGAGTTCTTTTAATGCACACTGATATGCAAAGATCTAGTAGTGTTTCCATTCAGCTGTTTATGTCAGGTAATAGATATAAATTTCACCACCAAGAAAGACCCTGTATAACTTATTAAACTATATGTTTAATGTATAATAATATATTAAATATAGCTTAATATGTGACTCTAATTGGTGATTATTTTGTGGAAGGCCCTTAAATTATATGTGTATAATTATATGCTAAAAGAAGCACTGTATGTTTCCCTGTGGATGTCAGGTGACTTGTCCTATAATGATAGGTCTCACTGGAGTGATCTGTGAGACCTACCTATCCTTTGGGAAAGGAAGTTACTTGTTTATACTAATTTTTTTGCTGGTGAGTGACAGTGCAGAGATCCTTTCTCATTCTCTCTTACTTGATTCTCTTTAAAAATCTATATAATCTTATATAAAAATAAATTTATCTTATATTTGTAAGTCCTTAACAAGTAGGAGTTCCTTTTGAGACAGTCCTGTCAAAAAGGGATTTGGTTTAGAGAACATTCTCAGCAATTTATTATTCTACAGTAGTTCTCTGTAAGAATTTTAAGAACAACACTTTACCCATTATCACACAATGATGCTGTTGGTATTTTACTTTCAAATATTAGAAAGAATGGTTTTAAAGATTGTTTAATAATTGTATAGATAGTTGACAATGTGGTTGCATTTTGAGGTGTGGAGAACGAAGATTTGTTGTGGTAAGTTGGGAGGAGAGAGAATTAAACTGAAGAACTAGTTAAAGACTTTACTCTTTCAGCCCAGTATTACTAATAGTTAATAACATTTGAAAACTAAGGGGCAGTCATTCATTTTTTGAGATTTTAATCTAATTAATTAGGTGTTTTTGAAATCTTGGTGACTTTCAGAAACTCACAGAAGAGAAATACCAAGTGGAACAATGCGTAGATGAGGCTTCTATTATAATTCGGAATACAAAAGAGCCCACGCTAACTTTGAAGGTGATACTTACTTCCCCTCTAATTAGGGACGAATTGGAGAAGAAGGATGGAGGTACACATGTATATATTTTTGTTTTGCATAAGACCTCTCTTGAATGCTATGTTAAGTATGCTTAATGGTTTTAAGAAATAACTGTCTTCATTTGTTTTATGCCACTCGTAGTATTTTAAAAAGCTTTATTTCTACACGATTGCCGTATTTTGCAAATATGTATACATTTGAAATATATGTTAATTCAGAAACCTGTTGATTATCATGTTGGTCTTAACTCTGCTTTAATTTTTATACTATTATGGTGTTCTGTTTTATTTTGTCTATTATTACATTGTTATTGGTATCAGCCAAGCTATTCTATGTAGTTTGGCTTTTAGGTCTGATTTAGGATTAAATGTGGTCCAGAACAATATTGTTTTCAAATTTACTCATTGTTTCAAGTTACTCATTTGTACATTGCTCTTGACTTCTAATAACTGTTACAACCTTGTAAGATTTATGCTTTACCTAATTGTCCATGTGTAAATATGTTTTATAATGTAAGAGATATAAACTGGGGGATTGTTTTCTAAAAATTAATCTTTAGTAAATTTTTTTCTAGGAGGTTTGTGATCCTGTTAACATTTCGCATATGATATATGTGGGAATTAATGCTTTAAACTAACCTTCTTCTGAAGTTAAAAAGAATTCTTGTATGGCAGTGTCATCCTCATAAAAGTAGAGTAAGAAATCTGTATTCAGCTTTGAGAAGGAATGATGGAGCTGGACTTCTTTATCTGATGTTTTTATCCTGTCAAGTTAGCTTGTTTCTGCCTCTCATTCCTATCCCTAGAAACACTTGCCATGTGATATTTGTCCTGTGTCAGACCTTTGACCAACTGGCCCTTCTCTGTCATGACAATTTAGAGGCAGTGTTGCTTATCTGGGCCAGTGGGGACTCCCTTAGGATTGCTGTTTTTTCATCACTAGACATTCAACAAGTCCCATTACTTACTCCCCTACCTGAAATACCAGTGCAGTAAGAAATACTGGTCAGTTTCTTAATTTATGTCAAATTGATGATAAAGGTGTAGTAAAAGACACATTAGTGATGTTAGGATTGAGAAATTTCGAGTTTTGGCAGACATGTCTCATAGAATCTCTGTAAAAGTGATATACTCCTTTAAAAAAAAAGTTTTTTTGGAATAACTAAAATCAGCTATACCATGCCCAACAGATATAAAGTAGACACATTATGACTCAAGTTTTAAAATTAAAGTGCATCCAATCTGTAATTGGGTTTATGCCAGTACTTTTTTTTTTTTTGCTGTGTATATATAGTATCTCTAATACCTCTGAAGAACCAATCCTAAGCAGCTTAATTTTTTTAACAGCTTTACAGTTCACCATTAACTGTAGAACTATAAAATGATTTCTGAAGTGTCAAGATAATTCTCTTACTTCTGGTAAGCTGTGTTCTACTTGACCCTCTAGTGTAAAGCCAACCACTTCTAAGGATAGTTATAATTATAGGTATTACTAATTATTTGAGTATAGAGAGATGAAAAAAAAGACTGAAATCACCAAAGACCAGATTAATTCTACATCTGCTTGTAGCTGTAGGCATCTCTTCTGTTATTTCTTTGAAAAAATTAACAAGAACATCAGGCTTCTTTTTTCCCCGTGGTTTTGTATACTTACGTGGGATTAGGTAATAGTTTTCTGTGATACCGTTAAGCTTGGTCTGTTGCCTCTGTAACTTTAATTTCTGTTCACAGAAGCTGGAAACAGATTTTTACTGTACTGCACCCTTATTAGAAAACTAGTTACTGTAGAATAGTCTCTGTTCAAGGTGTTTGGGTTACTAGAGGATCCCAAGACCTCTTTTTGAGCTGAGTCTTATCAGCTGATATTAACAGTATTGTGTGGGATCAGATAAGGTTTAAGAATCTGCCTGGAGCTAATGTGTAAAACATATTACTTCCTCTCTTTTTGAATGGCGGAAAGATTTGTTTTGCAAATATCGTCCTTAACCTCTCAGCCCTGTTGAGTCACTGTTATCTCTTACAATTTGTGCATTTTGTCTAACCTGGGCTTTTTCAAAATGCTTCTTGATCTGCACTGCAGTTTTGCGTATTCCTGAGCAGCTTTTAGGATCCAACATGACTGAGCATTTGAGACCTGGGCTTATGATTCTGTAGGACTTGTTTCCTCCTACCAGACAACTCCTCCCACCTTGATGCAGTTATTTTCAGCTGCATGGGGTGAAAGTACAGGATTCATTTGGGTTCCAGGAATTTCTAAGACTGGGAGATAGCCCCCTTTTCAAAATCTCCACTCCTTTTCTTTCTCAATCTTTAAAAAAATATGCATTGTAACTCTCTTTGAGGAGACATTTTCCTATAGAATCTAAACAGCTCGCCTCCCCACAAAACAAACCAACTTTTCACAGTACGTATACACTCACATCTTTCTCCTCCCTCTCTTCACTTGCTGCATATTTGGGTAAAATCTAAAAAAGGGAAAAAAGCGTGGTTGCAAGCAGGGAGAACCGGAGGACTGGGGCAGGTGAGAACATCACGCTTAACTCCTTCGGGTTGTCTCTGCAGAAGTAGGTCTAACTATTCATTCAGATCGCTACTTAAATTTTTCAGTGGCCAGAGTATATAGTGAATCTCTTTGGTATTGCTTACTCTTTCACAGGTAAGATTCCTCCCATGCTGTCAGTCTTCTTGTCATATTCTAACCCTTTACTTGAAGGCCCTGTAGAATAACCATTCCCCATCACTGTATACTTCCTGCTAAAGAAGGTGCAGGAGAAGAAGCACTTAGTGCCTGGCAGTTAGGTGTTCGATTCTTAACTCCATTAGGTACTCTTGCTGTGTGATCTTGGACAGGTTTCTTCATTTTAAACTGTGGATAAGAAACGCTTGAGAAAGTTGAGGTCAAATGACAGAGTTTATGTAATGTGACCTCTACGATACCTACACAAAGTATTTGCTCAATAGTGGTAGTTACACTTATTCAGCTTATACTAAGAGGACGCCCAGTGCAGACTCACATATGCAAACTGCCTTCAGTTCACAGTGAGAATAACCTGTACTTGATAGATCTGAGGAACTGAACCTAAACACAGGTAAACTCTTAAAGATCCACTGAAGTGTAGTATTAGAACCAGTATACTACTGTTTTTGCTGCAGCGCTTAAAATGAGCTGATTTGTTATATAGCTTTTGATTCATCAAGGGGTGGGTGTATTTTTCCCTACCCATGTCCTTTATCCCTGGTGCCGAGAACGGTACCTAATACACTATAGGTGTGCTGTGCCCCCCACCCCCCCGCCAAAAAAAATCTGTTAAATGAATTTTGGAGCCAGCACATTACCTGATTAAATAGGACTGTGTGGTGTGTAAGAAGCATTAACAATGGGCATCTTGATATTCAAGCAATGCATATTGATGATTCAGCTGTGTTAAAGTGTTTTATAACTTACTGTGTTAGAAGCATTTTCTCATATATGATTTAACCTTCACAACAGCCCTGTGAGGTAGATAACTGCCTTGTTTGATAAATGAGGGAAAACTCAGGTTTTACCCAGCTCCTTCCACTCTAAGTCCAGTGTGCTGTCGGCTCCCATTACTCTCTAGGATGAGTGTTGGAGCCTCTTAGCTGATGTAGTTATTCTCAGCCTTACAGGGTCTCATCTTCTTTTGGTGCTTGTGATTTTAAGAAGTGTATTTGCTGTGAGGGTGGTAAGTTAGCTATTTATTATATTTACAGTGCAGTTCGAAACCAGGTGGATAGGGAACCCACAGCAACTCTTCTGGCTTAGGCTAAGATGAACCTCTGTCCTCAGTATTGGGGTAGACTTTTAGGGGTTCACAACAGAGAAGCTGCCCAAAAGTCCCTTTTCACGTCTTGGTGCCAGTATGAACTTCTGATGCGTCTTGGCAGTTTACTAGCATGAGGCCTGCTAAACAGAAGGCATTAGTCTGGAGATCACAACTGGGATTGTAACGATGCAGTAGGCTTTATTTTCCTGCCTTCCCCAGCTGCTAGACCCACACTATCCAGTGCAAATCTTTAGCCATTATCTTTCCAGTGGCCGGCTGCCTACTGAAGCATTGAAGAAAAGTCATATCGAGTGATGTTTCTACCATAAATTAGGAAAACAGTGCTCTCTGTTCTACCTTAGTGCTACATTTACCTGTCCACATTTTTGTGGCCTGATGTTTTGCATGGACAGTGGCTTGGTGCCTAGTATCTGCTCTTCACAAAGTTTCGAGGAATTGAGAGAAGGGGCTGCCAGGTATCTTCAGGCTAACTAGAAAATTCTGTCAGCATGAATTCAGTAGCTCAACTACATCCAGATTGTCAAGGAGGCCTTTCTGATAACCCCGCTCAGTTATTTTACCTTTGAAGGGCCCAGGTTCCTCACAAATAACTTTGATTTAACACAGTCATGTTCTGGCTTTTCCCCACCCCATCTCCAGGCTAGTGTTTTGTTAACAGAGAGCTGGCTTACGTGTAAAGGGATTGAGAGAAACTGACCAACATTTCCTGCAGTACGGTGTGTTTCTGGTCACTGATCTAACCTCTAACCAAATAAGCAAAGTTAGGCATAGTAGACTTGTCTTCCAGTGCTTCCATTGTTCAGAACGTTTTATGTGCCTTCATGCCCTGATGCCAGGTTACTGAGCCATAAATTTTTAAAAGCTGTTTTTCTTTGCTTTTGGCATTTTTGTCACTCCCCAAGCCCATCCCCTCTGCTGTTTCTCATCTGTTTTACTGGTCACCATAGGAAAATGATATGGCTCACAGTTCCATTGTTTCTAATTTAAAGACTCCAGATGTCTTTTTATCAGAAAAGTTTTGCTTCTCCAACAAAATTGAAATACCTGTGTTAAAGTTCATACAGAAATGTTAAGCCTGAGGTTTTACTATGAGAAGTAGCATTGTTTTTCCACCAGGTGCCCCATAAAACTGTTATTTTTATATAAAGCAAATAGGCAAGCAGGGCTTATAAGTAGCACTACAGTGCGGTATGAATTTATATTGTTTCAAAATAAGAGACTTTGAAGAAGATAAAATGAGATGAGTTATTACATTTCCTCTGCTGTTTCCCACCTCACGAATATTGAAACATTCTGGATCTTTGGACTTTTTTGACTATAAGAGCATGAAGAAACATGGCCATTCTGGTGGTGATGTAAAGGGAGTCCAGTGCAAGCCTTCTTTCTGTTCACTGCCTGTGCCTTTCATCTCTTTTTAGCAAAATCTACTGCCTCCAAATGTTGACTGTCTGAAACAAGATGATGTCTGTTTTTTTTTTTAATAAGAGTTTGTGATTAAAATCTGACCTTGGGGATGAAAGAATTTATCTAAGTATTTTTGCTGTTGTCCCCCTTTAAAAATATCTGTGTTGCAATGAGCATAAGATGTTATTTACAAACTGCGACCACTGGGCAAAAGTACCAGAAAGCTCAAACAGAGCTTTGGTTTGCCTTGTCTTTTCCTATGCAAACTTCCTCTGACTCACACCTGTCTTCCGTTGCCCACTTTTCCAACACTCCTGTTAAGATGATCGAATAAAACTTAGCTTGCCTTACTTTTAACTTGAAGATTAAAGTCTTAAAAAATAAGTACATTCCATGTTTTTTCTTGAGATTACATTACTTAGCAGTCAGTCAACCTTTGTCATGTCTAACTTTTAAGAGATTCTAATCATTCATTTATAGTAGTTTGTTTTATCTGGTACATGAACTTTACACAGATGCTTGTATTGACCACAGTTGAGCATTTTGATATAAAAACATTAAAATGAGTTAATTTATGTTTTATGTTATTAGAAAGAGACAGAATTAAGCAAATCTAGGAACTAGATCATCTGTGAAGTAAATACCCATAGGATATGGCTACATATTCATAGTATATCTATGTTTATAAATTACATTAATAGTTTTTTTTTTTGAGGCTTCCCATTTTATGAGTAAAAAGGGGCAATGAAATGAGACCCTGTGTTTTGAATTTGTGGGCAGAGGTTAATGTGAACCAATGCAAATAATCTGCTGTAGAGCTCACCTGGTCAGAAAATAAGTGTGTAGCACTTCAGCCTTTAGAGCGTTAACAGCCAACAGAGAGCCACAGTTTGTTCTTTCATAGATTTGTTTTCTGTTGGGCATTATGCCTTTGGTTTTAGGTAATGGCATTCTGTCAATTAGAATATTACAGTGTAGTTGCCTTAATAGAATCTTATAGCTGAGGAATCCAAAAGGTATCAGTGATCTTGTCTCCCATTTAAAAATATTTACAATGTATCCCTTGGCCCACACAAACATACTACTTTCTGTGACTGTTAGGATTATACTAGGAAGAAGTGTTGGGTGGACTCTCCTACATCTAAGAGTTCTTACAAGAGAATGGTGAATCTGACTTAAATGGATTAGACAAAGAATTATTCCTCAGGAAGTATTTGTATGTTATGCATTATAAATATTGCACCAAATATTGCTTAAAAACCTACTTCCTAGGAGTTTAGAGGAGATATAAATTTGGCGATCCGAACGTGGATTTAGAATCCTGTGACATCTTCTCAGATATGGATATTTATCATTAATCTCGTGTTTGAATTCTTTTGCTGCTCTGGACCATCTAATCCAACTTTAAAATGTAAAGGCAAGTCAGATAAATGTAATTAGATAGTATTCTTTGCTGCCCCCCCCTTTTTTAAGGTAGATCAAATTTGAAATGTTCCAATGTACTTCATTTTTGTAGTTCTAATAATTTTGTTTTAGAAAAGAAATAATGAGAGAATTTAAGGTGCTGCTTGAAGAGTTCTCATCAGTGGAGCAAAGTTTCTATTAAGGGTTATCTTGCTGGATGAGTTTATTTAGGTGTAAAAAAAATTATATTCAGTGTATTCTTAGTAAATCCCAAATTATTTACATAAAAGAGCCCCAGTTTCCCTCAAGAACTGATCAGCAATTCTTCTGTAAAGGAAAATCGTTATTGCTCCTGGTCCCAGATTTGTGCTCTTTGTGCCCTGCCAAAGGCAAAAGTGCTATGTACCTATTTTGTGCCCCTGTAATGTTATACACATGCTTAATAAGATCCCAGATTGTATGTAGCATCGGTCACGTATTTGTTTACTGAATAAATGCTTTTGTACTCCTCTTGTACCTGTGCACAGAATGGCTCTGATGACTGTTTACTGAAGTAATCATCGTGCACGTAATTTAAGAAGAAAGCAACAAAAACAAAGCCAAATCGTAAAATCTTCTGGGAGTCTTATTAGTTCACTCAGATGCTGCTCTTCTTTTTATTTTTATTGTTTGGTAATTTGACAGGAAACCCTTGGTCAAATTGTATCTGTCTTTCTTTATCCCATTTTCCTATTAGAAAAGGTTGCGTTGAAAGATCCTCCGGACTTATTGGACAGGCAGAAATGCCTGAACGCCTTGGCGTCTCTTCGACATGCCAAATGGTTTCAGGTTGGCTTTTTATTATTTTATTGTTACTGTAACCTTGTGCAGGCTTCATTTGGAACACCTGCCACTTAATGGTTTCTGTGCACGTAATGTATAAAATGGGGGTGCTTTCTATCTTACAGAGTTATTGTAGGAGTATATGAGTTAATTTAGGTAAGGTGCAGAGTATAGCTTCTGCTACAGTTAATGATGTTTAATTATCATATAATCTTTTTTGTCTTAGTACTCTGAATTTCAAATGATGGCTTATAAAATACAAACAGGGATGAGAAAAGCTGGAAGATAAGATAGATAGATGGTTGCCCAGAATGGGATTGCCATGAGGCTATGAAAGCTATTTTAGTAATATGCTTCCTTTACTTTAAAATTTGTCTTTCTAAACTACATTTTTACTGCTTTTAATAACTTAATTTTTTGGTTTGCTTGACAACTAATGAATGAGTGGCTAATTAGTATTCACTTTAAAGAACCTATCCATGATCCGTGTGCTTAAAATGAAGACTGGATTTCAACAGGGGTATTGGAATCATTTTGTTTGTTTTAGGCAAGGGCAAACGGATTAAAATCATGTGTAATTGTCCTCCGCATTCTGCGTGATTTGTGCAACAGAGTTCCCACATGGGCACCATTAAAAGGATGGGTAAGTACTTATGGTTAAAAGCAAGTTCTGTAGCCATAGTCAGAGGAAATCCTGTAGAAATTACTTGTTACTGTAAAATGGCTACATTCTGAGTTAGGTGTGCATTATCTATTCTCTAGAAAAAAATTTTACATCTTTTTATATACTTTTTTTACACATATAACCTGTCTCTTCTACCTCATCATATTCATATTACAGAGCCTGAGATATTTTTCTGACAAAAAGGTTCTATACCTGTTAGAAGTGACTGTCTTCTTGCACTTTACTCTGTACTGATGGTTGATTACTATTCACCTACTGCCCGTGAAAGCCTCCTTAACTGGCACATTTCTCTTTCAGGGCTACTTCCATTTAAAATAAAAATTACCTGATATGCCTGTATATGGCTCCCATATCCTCTTTTTCTTTATCTTTGAGTGTAGACACTTTGATATAAGTTTGTTTTAGTAAGTAAAGTCGGGCAAATAGTACACTTGACACAATTTTGGACGTCGTTTATAATGTATATTGCAAAACTTATTTCATTTGGAAATTATTATGCTTGGCCCAGTCAAGACCACAGTGAAGAACGTTATAAAACAAATAAAGCTGTAAGGGTCATTTTAGATTAATCTAACAATTATTACTTTGTTATAGTACATGAGGTTTTAGTTTATTTAGTTTATTAACTATGGAGATTTGGTCTTTCGTTTATTCTAATTGTAGTACTTGGGACAGGCTGTCTGAAGTGAAGTTGTAGGTGGTTTGAGTGCTTCCTAGGTTAAGTAGGAGATAGGTGGGCTGGTTTTGAACATTGATTAGTTAATTAGCTATTACTAACGTAGACGAAAGCTTGTTAAATCCTTGTTAAATCAACTAGGTGACCACAGTTTCTTAAGTGATCCTTTCAGGGTAACCAAAACCAAAGTTTTTGTAACAAAATGTCTTCTGAATATGTTACCTCAAAAATGATTGATTTAAAAACTCTGGCTGGGATAAAAGTTGATAATCAAGCAGGAAAAGTTTAATTGGGCCCTAAATATTAAATTGACTTTCACCTTTTTGGCCTCCATTGTAGTTAGAAATGTCAGCTCACATTTAACTGGAATCCTTTTAACACTTGGTGCATGTACTAATTTGTAATTTAATATCTTCTAGCCACTAGAACTTATATGTGAAAAGTCTATAGGTACTTGTAATAGACCTTTGGGCGCTGGGGAGGCCTTGAGACGAGTAATGGAGTGTTTGGCATCTGGAATACTACTTCCTGGTAAGGGTTTCAAACTCTGGAGGCAGAAGAATCAGAAACATTTCATTTTAGTTTATTTTTTTGAATATGTGCTAAATTTGTCCTCTGCACAGGAAAATGATGTGTAGGTGTTGTTTTGCTTGGAATGTTAGCAACTAGAATGTTTGAATGTTGGAAAAGTGCTATAAAACTCTCTCTTTCAATAACTGTAATTTATGTTTTATATGTACTAACATAAAAGGTACTAATAAGATATTGTGTCTGCTATGAATTTGCTTTACCTAGAGCTCTGAATTTGAAAATGTAGATGTTTGGTTAAAATGTATGAAGTTCATTCTGTTTGCAGTCTGGTGTTTAATTTGGAAAAATTAAATTTTGTCTTATTTTACATATGTAATCCCTTTAAAGATCTGGGATGGTTCATCATGCTGTTTCTAAATTCTCAGAGTAAGACCCAATTTTGTCCTTAGATACGCAAGTGACTTCCAGTAAAATAAGGACATTTAAGTGTTAACATATTGAAAATGAGAGAGTCCTTTTTATTCCATTTAATTGAGCAGACTTTTAACCTAGTTCCTCAGTTTTTGTTTTTGTTTTTGTTTTTCTCTCCATTCTTTTCTCTCTTTTGTGTTAGTTCATGGAATTCTAAACTCAGTTCTAAGTGGTGCTTGTGTTTTTCTTTTGCCTTTGCCAAAGGGGGTCCTGGTCTACATGATCCTTGTGAGCGAGACCCAACAGATGCTCTCAGCTATATGACCATCCAGCAAAAAGAAGATATTACCCACAGCGCACAGGTAAAAGATGGGACATGTCACAATGATCTGTTTAGAGAAAGATCATGTCTTCATTTTCTGAATCATTCCATTTAAACACTTTTTTTCTTGTCTGTTATTAGGGACTTTTGCCATCATAAGCATAACATTTAATGAATGTCTTTTTAGTTACTTGTACTAAAGACTTTATGAATGGCCATTGAAATTTGAATAAATAAATCTTTTGTTCTTTAGCATGCACTCAGACTATCAGCCTTTGGCCAGATTTATAAAGTGCTGGAGATGGACCCCCTTCCATCTAGTAAGCCTTTTCAGAAATATTCCTGGTCAGTTACTGATAAAGAAGGTGAGTGTTTTATTGGGGGTGGACGTGGGCAGTGGTGGAAATGGTCACGGACTGCATCTCTTGTTAGAGTGGAGCGAACTTTATTGTTAATCCAAGTTGTGTATTGCTTTTCTTCTTGACTTTCTTCTCTTCTCTCTCATCGGTAACATCAGCTTACTACCGTTTATTCTTAGTAGTGACAAACTCACTTAGCTACATTGGCCAGATTCCAATCTATCCAGTTTACTGAACAGATTTAGAGACCACACTTTGAGAACTGGTGGTCGAAGGGGAAAAGATGAGCCGTAAGCTGAGAATAGATGTTATCATAGTCACTGACCAGTTAGATCTTTGTCATGCTTGGAAGTGTTATGTAACTAAGAAAGAGATCTAGAGGAGGAGAAAAGCATACTGGAAAATTCAGAACTATTGCATTTGACCTAGTCTGTCTGAACTCACAGTTTCAACAGACAGAGCACAGACTTTGGGGTCAGTATGACCTCGGTTGGTTCCAGTCAAAGCTCCACTACTTACTAGCTTTAGGCCTTGAGCAATGGGTTCATCTCTCTCTGTGGGGATATAACCCCCACTTTATTGGCTGATGTCAGATTAAAATGCCTAACTCAGTGTCTGGATTACAGCAGATACTCCGATGTGAATCACTTACTCACCTCATTGTGCACAGTACATGTTTTCCCCCCTTCCCTTATCTCCTGTTATGCTAGAAAGTGGGATGTTTAACATAAGTTATTCTTCACCTGGGACTCAGCCCATCTCCCACAATGGATATTATTCTAATAATTTTTATATGATAAAAATAGTGCGATGGCTCAATCTATTTATTTAGACGACAGAATTCCAGTGGGTTAACAGACTTTTCAGGGAGTCCACAAAACCAAAACTATTTCATAATAATACTAAGGCTTTTTTTTTTTTTTTTTGTCTTTTCCATTCTTTGTCTCATGAGTGTACAGTTTTCCAGAGGCTGCATGTGACATGTGATAGCATTATCACTCTGGCTAATGGAATGTTTTTTTGTGTAATCCTATATTAAAGTTGTTTTAATTTCTAATATGATAAATGTTGATATTACCCAAAAAACAAAGCTCTTTGAGTGTTCAGTAATTTTTTAAGAGGATAAAGTGGTCCTGAGATTAAAAATTTGAGGGGTGCCTGGGTGGCACAGTCGGTTGAGTGTCTGCCTTCAGCTCAGGTCATGATTCCAGGACCCTGGGATCGAGCCTCGTGTCGGGCTCCCTGCTCAGTGGGGATCCTGCTTCTCCTTCTCCCTCTGCCATTCTCCCTGCTCATACTCTCTCTCTCTCTCAAGTAAATAAAATCTTTAAAAAATAAAAAATAAAATAGGGGCACCTGGATGGCTCAGTTGTTGGGTGTCTGCCTTTGGCTCGGGTCATGATCCCAGGGTCCTGGGGTCGAGCCCCGCATCAGGCTCCCTGCTCAGTGGGAAGCCTGCTTCTCCCTCTCCCACTCCTCCTGCTTGTGTTCCCTCTCTCGCTGTCTCTCTCTCTCTGTCAAATAAATAAATAAAATCTTTAAAATAAAATAAAAATTTGAGAATCACTGCCTAACTTCTCAGGGATAAGGAATTCTCCAGATCCTACTATATAGCTTAAAAACTGATGCTCAATAAGTATTTGTGGAATGAAAGCCACCTTATTCCAGAGGGTGCTCACACAAGCAAAGATTTTGGGGGCGGGGGGCAAAGATTTTTTGAAAAGGATTCACATAGCCATGTGACATTAAGCACTGTCTGTGGATTGAATAAAATTTTCAAATATTTATAGAGATTCTTGTGATTAGTATAGAAAAAATTTGTTTGAATCATTGAATTCATAGCAGCTCTTTTGGTTTTTTTATATTTTCTTTCACTAGAAGAAAAAGTATATCTACTGTAGTGTGGCTAGGTTTTTTGTTGTTGTTGTTGTTGTTTAAGTTAGGGAACTGTTGATCTGTCAATTTATAGCTTAAAAAAGAACCAGACTGTCAGTGTTTCCATTCAAGCACTATCAGTTACTGGCTGCATGAGCTGGGCAAGTCACTTAACCCATCTGTGCCTTAGCTATAGGAGGAGGGGACCATGGCCATTGCCTCCAGACCCTTTGGCATTCTTCCTCATATCTTCATGTTTTTAGCACCTAGCTTCCTGACATTGACATTTAAACTTTATTCTTGTAATTCTTGGTGATTTCATTATGCACTCAGATGATTTTTTTCCCCAAACTTTTGACTTCTTAATTCCTTCGTTTCTTCTTCCACAAATATTTTGTCTTCTATCCTACCTCAGTTACCCATACTGTGAACGTACCCTAGACCTGCCTTGAGTAACTCTACCCTCTCCATAATCTTATTTTTAAGAATCCCACTTCTAACTGCCTCTTGTCATCATTCTCTATTACCCTTACTCCAGTTCTTGAGCCTCACCACTGATTCTGTTACCTTTTCATAGTCTCTCACCTTCTCCATGTTCTCTCTTCTGTCCCTTCTCTGATTGTATTCCATGGTCCATCATCATCATCATTCCCTAGCACATGCCTTCACTTCCTCGATCCTCTGTTTCTGGCACAATTCTAACTCTGGGAAAATCCAATTCTGCACCTAGACCAGGCTGTTGAACATCGTTGGAGGAAAAATACAATCATCTTGACTTTTCCCTTTAGGTCTCAGGTGTAAATGACCCTTCGTGTTGTCTAGCAATCCTTCTGTAAGTTCTAGAGTTCTCCAGTTTTTGTAGATAACTGTTTTACACCTTTTCTCATTTCATACTTCCTCTTCCAACACTTCACTCTCATCTGATGCTCTTGTTTGCTCAAAGGATTCATGTATTTGGATAAACTCCCTTGACTGTGATAGACTGTCCAGGCTCTTAAGACCAATCTTTCTACTTGTCTACAAGTGGACATTATTCCAGCAGTTCTCTCTTTTCTCACCAGCATCAACTCCTCCCTTCCTACTGGATCATTCTCATCACCATAAAAACTTGCTGTAATGCCTCCCATTTGAATGATGAAACCAGGGGCACCTGGGTGGCTCAGTTGGTTAAGCATCTGCTTTCAGCTCAGGTTATGATCTCAGGGTCCTGGGATTGAGCCCTGCATTGGGCTCTCTGCTCAGCAGCAGTCTGCTTCTCCCTCTCCCTCCCCTGGCTTGTGCTCTCTCCCCCTACCTCAAATAAATAAATAAAATCTTAAAAAAAAAAATTGAAAGATGAAACCAAACTCTCCCCCCCGCCCCCAATTCTGCAGTTCCCTCCAACAGAGTCCCATTCTCTCCTCCCCTTTATAAGCAGTACTTTTGGAAAGAGTGGCCTATTCTTTCTCCTTTTCTTCACTTTTAAAAGAACTTACTCTAATCAGGCTTTCTTCCTCACCACTCTACCAAAGTCTTTGTTGTGACTTTCATGTTACTGCCCTCAGCAGTTAGTTTTCAGTCCTCATCTTAGCCGACTAGCCACATTTGATGCAGATGAACACTTTTTTTTCTCCCAAATTTTGTTATAGTATGTATACAGAAAAGTATAAAATGTATCATTTAGAAAATAATGATTAAAAAATTACATGCAGTCACCATCCTTAAGAAACATTGTTAGCTTCTCAGAAAGTATCTGTTTATCTCTCCATATCACCTCCCTGCCCCATGAACTACTAACCATTCCTGACTTTCTGATAATCATTTCCTTGATTTTCTTTATAGCTTTTCCACCTGAGTATGCTTTCCTAAACAATGTGATATTGCCTAGAATTTTATAGAAAGGGAATCAAACTAAGTTTAATCTTCTGTGATTGGCTTCTTTCTCTCCAGCATTGTTTGGGATACATTCATGTTGCTGCCTATAGCTAATGTTTGTTCATTTTAGTAGCTACATAGTATCCATTATGAATGTACTACAGCTTATCCATCTACTTTTGCAGGACACTTGGAGTCTTTTCATTTTTTGGCATCCACCTGCAATATTGTTATGAGCATTTTTATATGTGGCTCCTGGGGTGTATATCCAGGATTTAGTGTAGGCTAGCATATGATCTAGTAAATAGTTATATATATCAGTTTATACTTTGACCAGCAGTGTGTAAAAAGTTCTTGGTGCCCTGTATCCTCAGCAGCATTTGTCATTGTCACACACTTTTTCTGACATGAAATACTACTTTTCATTTGACTTCTAGGTCATTACTTTCTCTTGTTTCTTCTAGCCACACAGCCCTCTCCTCAGCTTTGTTGGCTTTTCCCCATCTTCCTGATTTCTGAATATTTGAGTGTCCCAGGGTGCAATCCTCAGACTATTTATATTTATTTACACCCACTCTTTAGGTGACCTCATTTAGTCCCTTGTCATGAAATATACATATCTCTACTACCAGTCCTAGCCACCAGCCTCTGACTGCAGACCCAGATATCCAGAGGCCTCTTCAGTGCCTCTACATGGATGTCTAAGAGACATCTCAAACCTCAAATGTCTAAATCCAAATTCCTGTCCTTAACCCTGCCTCTGATCTGCTCTTTCCATAGTTATCCCTGTCCCAGTCATTGGAAACTCTGTCTATGTGCTCAGGTCAGACACCTTCACCCTTTGAATCCTCTCTTTCACTTTGATCCAGACCAGCGGCACACCCTGTCTATTTTACTTTCCAGAATATGTCCAGAATTCAGCTATTTCTTTAGCTCCTTCACTGCTGTCATCCTGGCCTACACTGTCATCGCCTCTCACCCGGATTATTGCAATTGTCTTTCCTGTCTGGTCTTCCTACTTCTGCCATTGCCCCTGTTGTCTGTTCTCAGCAAAGCTGCAGTTCTATTTTTTTTCTTTCTTCTTACCTGGAAATAATTACAGATTCACAGGAAGTTGCAGAGATAGTACAGAGAGGTCCCATGTTCCCTTCACCCAGTTTCTCCCAGGTTACATCTTACATAACTATAGTACACTATCAAAACCAAGAAATTGATATTGATACATTTTATGCCATTTTTATCACATGTGTAGATTTGTATAACCAGTGTCATAATCAAGTTGCAGAACTGTTTCACTACCACCAAGATCTCTCTCATTTTGCCCCTTTGTAGCCACACCCACTCCTCTCCCTTCAGCTATCCCCAAGCCCTGGAGACCATGCATTTTTCTCAATCTCTTTGATTTTATTATTTCAAGGATTTTATATAAATGGAGTTATACCACATGTGATCTTTTGAGAGTGTCTCCCTCCCCCAGCATAATTCCCTTGTGGTCCGTCCAGGTTGTTGTGTGTGTCTGTAGTTCCTTCCTTTTTACTCTTGAGTAGTATTCTATGGCATGGATTAGCCAGAGTTCGTTTAACCATGGACCTGTTGTAGGACATCAATTGTTCGCTTCCAGTTTCGGGCTATTACAAATAAAACTGCTACAAATGATCCTTGTGTAGGTTTTTGTGAACAGTTCACAAAAACACAAATTTTTGTTTGTTAGATTGGCCAGCAGTTTTCCTTTGTTGTAATGTTTTGTCAAGTTTTGGCTCTAAGGTTATGCTGGCCTTACAAAGTGAGCTGGGAAGTGTCCCTTCTTTTTCTTTTCCTTGGAAGAATTTGTATAAAATTGATGTTATTTCTTCCTTAAATGTTTGGAAGAATTTATCAGCAAAGCCTTTTGGGCATGTGGTTTTCTTTGTGGGAAGGTTTTAAATTATGGATCTAATTTCCTTAATAGGGAAAGGGCTGTTATCTTCTTACCAGAGTTTTGGTAAATTGTGTTTTTCTAGGAATTTGTTCATTTTACCAAATTTAAAAATAGTTTATAAGATTTTATTTTTGGGGGGGCGCCTGGGTGGCTCAGATGGTTAAGCGTCTGCCTTTGGCTCAGGTGATGATTCCAGGGTCCTGGGATCGAGCCCCACATCCAGCTCCTGGCTCAGCAGGGAGCCTGCTTCTCCCTCTCCCTCTGCCTCTGCCCCTGCTCATGCTCTCTTTCTGTATCTCTGTGTCTCAAATGAATAAATAAAATCTTAAAAAAAAAAATCTTACTTTTTTATTGTCTGCAGTATCTTTAGTGATGTGCTCTTGTGTACATTTTATACCTCCTTTTTTCCCTGATCACTCTCATTAGAGGTTTATCAGTTTTATGAGTCTTTTCAAAAAAATCAGCTTTGGGGGCTCCTGGGTGGCTCAGTTGGTTGAGCATCTGACTCTTGGTTTGGGCTCAGGTCATGATCTCCACGTTGTGAGATCAAGCCCCAGTCGGGCTCTGTGCTCAGCAGGGTGTCTGCTTGAGATTCTCTCCCTCTCCCTCTGCCCCTCCCTCCGCTTGCACCTGTATACTCTCTCTAAAATAAATAAATCGGGCTTTAAAAAAAAATCAACTTTGGCTTTGTTGATCATCTTCTGGTATATGCTTATATTCTATTTCATTGACCTGTGCTCTTTGTTTTTCCTCACTACCTTCTTTGGGTTTTATTTGCTGGGTTTTTTTTTTTTAACTTGTTGAGATAGCTGGATACATTATTAATAGATTCCTTTGGTCTCTTATTATATATACTACTAAGGCTATAAATTTTCCATTTTAAGCCCAGATTTATGTGCATTACACTTTTTTTTAAGATTTATTTATTTTAGAGCATGTGTGAGTGTAGGGGGAGGGGCAAAGGGAGAGGGAGAGAGAGAATCTCAAGCAGACTCCCCACTGAGCCTAGAGCAGATGCAGGGCTTGATCTCAAGATCCTGAGATCTTGACCTGAGCTGAAATCAAGAGTTGGATGCTTAACTGATTGAACTACCCAGGCACCCTGTGTTATGCTCTCTCTCTCTCTCTTTTTTTTTAAGATTATTTACTTCAGAGAGAGCGAGAGAGAGCACAGAGGGAGAGGGAGAAGCAGACTCCCCACTGAGCATGGAGCCCAATATGGGGCTCAACGTGGGGCTCCATCCCAGGACCCTGAGATCATGACCTGAGCCGAAGGCAGACGCCCAACTGACTGAGCCATCCAGGCATCCCTACACTCTTTTGACATGAGTATTTTCATTCTTGCTTAGTTAAAACTATTTTTTGTTTTCCCTTGTTATCAGCTCTTTGACATATGAGCCATTTAGATGTCATCGCTTTATTTCCAGACAAATGAGGATTTTCTAGTTATCTCTTTATTTTATATGAGTTCTTGCTTATTCTGTGATCTGAGAACATACTTTTTATGATTTCTGTCCTTTGATATTTCTTGAGACTTATTTTATGGCCCCGTACGTGGTTTTTGTAAATGATTCATACTCTGAAAAAAAAGAGAAACTTTTTAAAGTTTCAGATTTTCTGCCAGAAATTCTTCTTGTTGTCTTTTTTTTTTTTTTAACATTCTGATCATTCTTTTTAATAAAGTGCGTTTTTGAAAGGTCAGTCATTTGGGTCCTTTTGGGTCTGTTTCTGTTGTCTGATCCGTCCCTTGTTTTTTGATCACATTATCTTGTCTTCTCATGTACTTAGTTATTATGAGTGCTGGACACTTTAAATGAACAGTTGTAGAGAGTTAAAAACCTAGGGTAATGATATCTTGGAGGATTTACATTTGTTTCTGGGCAATGGTTAGTGGAATTGGTGATCCTGGATCATTTGAATGCAATCAAGGATTAAGATGGGCTCGAGTTCATGTGAGATCCAGACTATTTCTACTTTATTTACTTCTAGTGTATGACATTGCAGAGGCCCAGCCCCCAGTGTGGGAGATTCAACAGGCCTTCTTTGCTTGGTGAACTTCAGTTTTTTTTTTTTTTTGAACTTCAGTTTTTGACCCCTGAGTCCTGAGTGCCTGCTAAAAGTTACTCTGTCCAGTTCTTAGTGGCTTCTCTTGGATTTGGAAGATGCACCTAGGGGAAATATGGCCTCTAGTGCAGGGTTTCCATTATCTCCCGTATCTTGACTCCACAGTTCTTTAGTGTCCAGGAATAGATATTTTTTCTACCTTTTCTCCAGCTTTTCTAGTTGCTTTTCTGAGGAAGGCTTTTTGAATTTACTTACTTCTCATACTGAATAGTGGAACTTAAGTATTTTGTGAAAGTTCCTCTGGTGAATTGGTGGCAGCTAGGGTTGACAGTTACTGCCCCTCCTCATCTTCTGTAATCATCCCCTTCTTGTTTAGGCTACTCCAACCACTCAGGCCTTTGTGGTGTTTCTTAGCATATTCATATCTTAAGACCTTTGTATTTGCTGTTTTCTCTGCCTGGGGTTCTTCCCCAAATCTCTGAATGGCTCACTCTGTTATTTTCATCAGGTCTTCATCAGAGGGTCACCTTATCTGTGATATCTCTCTGACCCTGCTGATGAGCACCACATATAAAATAGCAACACCTCCACCCCCTCAAGCCTCTTATTTTTCTCCCATTTTGCTGACCATCTTATGATATATAATTAGTTTCCACCACTATGCATAAACTCTTTGAGACATTGTTTTGTTCTGTTACATGTCCAGCCCCTAAAATTGTCCTGCTCAATTAGGGGCATCTGGGTGGCTCAGTCAGTTGGGTGTCTGACTCTTGATTTCGGCTCAGGTCATGATCTCAGGGTCATGAGATCAAGCCCCTCATTGGCTCAGCACTGGGAGTGGAGCCTGCTTAAGATTCTCTCTCTCTCTCTCTCTCCCTCTCCTCCTCCCTCCCTGCTCTCTCTCTCTTTTTTTAAAAGATTTTATTTATTTGACAGAGAGAGAGATAGCGAGAGCAGGAACACAAGCAGAGGGAGTGGGGGAGGGAGAAGCAGACTTCCCGCGGAGCAGGGAGCCTGATGCGGGGCTCGATCCCAGGACCCTGGGATCATGACCTGAGCTGAAGGCAGACGCTTAACGACTGAGCCACGGGTGCCCCTCGCTCTCTCTCTTTAAAAAAAAAAAAAGAAAAAAGAAAAAACTCAATATTTATTGTTGAATGAATATAAGAATGAAATTATGATAAAAGTAATCAAAAACTAATGATGTAATGAATGGTGACTAACATAACATAATAAAATTTAAAAAATTATGATAAAAGTATAGGCTTCATAGGTGCTTGTGAGGATTGAATAAGTTAATACATTTAAGTGAAGACATTTACAGTTAAGGTATTAAGCACAGTGCCAAGCATATGGTAAACTCATATTATTCAAAACTGTTGCCTCTCAAATGATCACTTCTCATTTCTAGATATTATAGAGATTGAAAACTACTTGCTTTTTGTAAAGCAAGCCTTTTTTTTTGCTCACATTACTATTATGATTAACACCAGATTTTACAACCCTGTGGCTGGGATGGTAGAATGAAGCTTAATCCATGGAACTCTCTTTATGTAGCTGCAGGATTAGAAAATAGATCTGTGTGTTTAAGCCAGCTTGTGATTTCCAGGCAATCAGGAAGCAGCTTTTAATGTAACTTTATGAGTGGGAGAGTGATTGAATAGACATCATTCCTTTTTAACTTTTATCTTGTAAGAACTCCATTCTGGGAGACTGGCACACTCAGTTTTATGTAATGCAAATGAAATATGATACTAAGCAGATAAAAGCAAATATTGTTTTTATTGAAGAGAGCATCAAGATTGATTGACCTGAGTGGTAAGTATTGACTCAAGCAAATGCTGAAGGCAGTGTTTACCACAAGGGACAGTAAATCTTGATGATCAGAGAATATATAGTTAATCTCAGTATTATTACAGAGTTTCACTAGAAGTATCTAGAAATCTTGTGGAATGAATCTGTTGCGTAGAACTTTCCTTTTGGAAAAACCCAACAACGAACTTTTAAGTTGAAGACACAGAGTTCTTTAGAGTCCTTACACATATTGATGAGCTTTTCCCTGATTGTTTTTAACTTGGACAGCCAAGTTCCTCCCTTATACCTGACAATGTTATTAGCTAGCTGCTTTATTCAAGAAATTGATTGCTAATCAGTAGTTAGTTTTTGTTCCATAACCATTATATATCCTTTATAAGTCTTATGCTAGATAGTTTATAAGATACAAGACAAGGAGAAAGTATCTTTGATGTTCATCGAGTTTAGGGGAAATACAAGATCTCTATATTTGAAGTAGGCAGTGGCACAATTCTACATGTGACACCTGGTTTCTAATAACATAGAAATTATTTTAGAAAGTTGAGATGAGAGGAAGGTTGAAGAAGATGAACTGTAAATAAGATCTTTTTTTTAAAGTTTTTATTTTAATTCCAGTTAATGTACAGTGTTATATTAGTTTTAGGTATAAAATATAATGATTCAACAGTTCCATACATTACCTGGTGCTCGTCATGACAGGTGCACTCCTTGGTCCCCATCATATATTTACTCAACCCCTCACCCCCCCTCCCTTCTGGTAACCATCAGTTTGATCTCTTTCTTTCTTTCTTTTTTTTAAGATTTTATTTTAAGATTTTATTTATTTGACACAGAGCACAAGCGGGGGGGGGTGGGGAGTGGCAGGCAGAGGGAGAGGGAGAAGCAGGCTCCCCGCCAAGCAGGGAGCCCAATGCAGGACTCGATCCCAGGACCCTGGGATCATGACCTGAGCCGAAGGCAGTCGCTTAACCATCTGAGCCACCCAGGTGCCCAGTTTGTTCTCTTTCTTAATCTCTCTTTTTTCCCTTTGCTCGTTTGTTTCTTAAATTCCACATATGAGTGAAATCATATGGTATTTGTCTTTCTCTGACTTTTTTGCTTAGCATTATACTTTCTGGCTCCACCCATGTCATTGCAAATGGTAAGATTTCATTCTTTTTTTTAATGACTGAATAATATTCCATTACACACACACACACACACATGCAGGATACATATATATAAAATAAAGAATGAGATATACATATTTATATTCACACACACACATACACACCACATCTTTATCTGTTCATCTATTGATGTGCACTTGGGCTGCTTCCATATCTTGGCTGTTGTAAATCAAACTGCTGTAAACATCAGTGCGCGTGTATCCCTTTGAATTAGTGTTTTTGTATTCTTTGGGTAACCCAGTACCATGATTGCTGGATCGTAGGGTAGGTCTGTAACTTTTTGAAGAACCTCCATACTGTTTTCCACAGTGGCTGCATGAGTTTGCATTCCCACCAGTGGTGCAGAGGGTTCCTTTCTCTCCACATTCTCACCAAAACTTGTTTCTTGTGTTTTTGATTTTAGCCATACTGACAGGTGTGTGGTGGTATCTCATTGTGGTTTTGATCTGCATTTCCCTGATGATGAGTGATGTGGAGCATCTTTTCATGTGTCTGTTGGCCATCTGTATGTCTTCTTTGGAGACATGTCTTCTGTCCTTTTTTTTTTTTTAAGTAATCTCTACACCCAACATGGGGCTTGGACTCACAACCCTGAGATCGAGTCTCATGCTCCACCAACTGAGCTAATCAGGCACCCCTGCCCATTTTTAAATTGGATTATTTGGTTTTTGGGTGTTGAGTTGTGTTAGTTCTTTATATATTTTGGATACTAACCCTTTATCAGATATGTCATTTGCAAATATCTTCTCCCATTCCATAGGTTGCCTTTTAGTTTTGTTATTTCTTTTGCTGTGCAGAAGCTTTTTATTTTAATATAGTCCCAATAGTTTATTTTTGTTTTTCTTTCCCTTGCCTCAGGAGACATATTTAGGAAAAAGTTGCTATGGCTGATGTCAAAGAGGTTATTGCCTGTGTTCTCTTCTAGGATTTTTATGGTTTAAGGTCTCACATTTAGTTCTTTAATCCATTTTGAATTTATTTGTATGTATGGTGTAAGAAAGTGGTCCAGTTTCTTTTGCATGTGGCTGTTCAGTTTTCCCAACACCATTTGTTAAAGAGACTCTTCTTTTCCCATTGTATATTCTTTCCTGCTTTGTTGAAGATGAATTGACCATATAGGTGTGGGTTTATTTCTGGGTTTCTTTTCTGTTCCATTGATCTGTGTGTTTATTTTTGTGCCAGTACCAGATTATTTTGATTATGTAAATAAAATCTTGAATAGGATTTGAGTAGGCAGACAAAAGAATGGTTTGTAGTGTGAGAAATAGAATTCCAAAAGCATAAGATTTTAATATATGTGCTTAAAAAATTTATACACATAATAAATGTTAAATTATAGACATATCTGAAAAGACATAAATGAAAATAAATCCTTCCCCCAGAGATAACTACCTTTAACATTTTGTTATATATCTTTCTAGACTTTTTCCTGTTCATGTACATACAGGTGTGAAAAATGCAAAGATGGGGCGCCTGGGTGGCTCAGTCGTTAAGCGTCTGCCTTCGGCTCAGGCCATGATCCCAGGGTCCTGGGATTGAGACTCATATTGGGCTCCCTGCTCAGTGGGAAGCCTGCTTCTCCATCTCCCACTCCCCCTGTTTGTGTTCCCTCTCTTGCTATCTCTCTCTCTCTGTCAAATAAATAAATAAAATCTTAAAAAAAAAAAGAAAAATGCAAAGATATTTGTGCAAATGTTTATCAGTACATATAAATAAATAGGAAAATAAATATTGATATAAAGGGGTAGTATTAAATTGTTTCATAAAGATTCATTTAAACATTTTTGCTATTATAAGATTATATATATGGTAATTTAATTGATCAGTGAAAGTACTATGGTCTTTGTGATTCCTAAGATTTTCCTTCCTGAACATATTAGATACATATGGTGGAGTATATATTTTTTTTATTTTTATTTTTTTAATTTTTTTAAAGATTTTATTTATTTATTTGACAGAGAGAGAGCATGAGAGAGGGAACACAAGCAGGGGGAGTGGGAGAGGGAGAAGCAGGCTTCCTGTGGAGCAGGGAGCCCGATGTGGGACTCGATCCCAGGACCCTGGGATCAGGACCTGAGCCGAAGGCAGACGCTTAATGACTGCGCCACCCAGGCGCTTCCATATGGTGGAGTATATTATTAGCTACATTTGGTGGAGTAAGTAGACACATTGTTTTGAATGATAATGAATCTCTTATAATTTTTTTAGGTGCTGGGTCTTCAGCTCTGAAGAGGCCATTTGAAGATGGATTAGGGGATGATAAAGATCCCAATAAGAAGATGAAACGAAACTTAAGGAAAAGTATATAAAATCTTTCTTCTTAGAGATGTGAACTAGAAAAGATTTATAGTCTCAGACAGGAAAATAAAAATTACAAATTGAAGAATTTGATTGATTTGAATTGGAGTTTTTTTTTTTTTTTTTTAAGATTTTATTTATTCATTTGAGAGAGAATGAGATAGAGAGCATGAGAGAGGGGAAGGTCAGAGGGAGAAGCAGACTCCCTGCCGAGCAGGGAGCCCGATGCGGGACTCGATCCCGGGACTCCAGGATCATGACCTGAGCCGAAGGCAGTCGCTTAACCAACTGAGCCACCCAGGCGCCCTGAATTGGAGTTTTAAGAATATAGCTTAACTGAGAAATTGATGATTGGATAACTTTCTTTTGTTTTCAGTCTTCATTGCTTCAGATATATTAGTATTGACAAACTAAAATTGATGTTATAGATATAATAATTCACATCACTTGTACAGTAGTGTTAGTATAATTAAAGTGATTTTATAGTTATGAAGTGAAATTAATTTGTATATGTGTTTTCAAATTCTTGTTTTTTAAAGCCTGGTGAATTTATAGTGGTCACTCAGAACCTACAGATGCATAGATTAAAAACAAAATAGTTTAATTTCTGATCTCATTCTTTTTGTTTTGTTTTATTTTTGTTTTTGTTTTAAACAGTTCTGGATAGTAAAGCAATAGACCTTATGAATGCACTAATGAGGCTAAATCAGATCAGACCTGGGCTTCAATATAAGCTTTTGTCTCAGTCTGGCCCTGTCCACGCCCCAGTCTTCACAATGTCTGTAGATGTGGATGGTACAACATATGAAGCCTCAGGGCCATCCAAGAAAACAGCAAAACTTCATGTAGCAGTGAAGGTACAGTACTGCATTTATTTAGCAGGGCTTTGTTATTTTATGTTGTAAATAAGGTGCTTATTTTTCTAAAATAAATTAACAGACTTTTTAAAGATTTTAATGATAATTACATAAAGATTTTTGTCACCTCTGGATTACAGAATTTTTCTTTTTTCATTATAAAATAATATGTATATTCCAAATAAAATTTGGAAAATGCAGAGGAAAGTAAAGACATAAAAAATATGGGGCAGATCATTAATATTTATATATAGTATGTTTGTTTAGGTTGAGCTCACAGAGTGTATGTAATTTATCCTCTGATTTTTTTTCATTTACTATGTCATCAATGTTTTCTCAGGTTATTAAAATCCTCACAAATAATTTTTAATGACCAAATGATTAACATGATATGGATATACTATTATTTGTTTAGACATTTTACTATTCATTGAATATTTTGCTGTTTGCAGACTTTGCCGGTCATAAATAAATTTAATTATTATCTTCCTGCATATGGTGCCTTTTCTGTATTTCACATTATTTCCGTAGGGAATAAGGTCCAGGATCGAACCAACCAAACATGCATGTAGGTTTGTAGAAAGTCCCTAAATCCTGGAATTTTTCCATGAGTACATTTGCCCTCTTGTAGACAAATGTGAAAATGTCAAAGATCGTGTAGACTAAAGATCAATTTTAATTTAAGAAAAGTTCTATTATGTAACAGTATGGCATAAGACAGAATTGGTCTGTTTTCATGATCATTCCATTTTGTAAGTATTATTAATAAAGATGTGAACATTGTCCTAGATTCTAAGGATATAGCAGTGAACAAAACAAAGCCCTTGGCCTCCTGGAGCCTGCATTCTAGTGTGGAAAGGATTGGAGACAGACAACAAATATACAAATGAATAAATTCTAAGGCAGGTAGTAATAAGCACAATGTAGGAAAATAATAACTAAACTGTAAACATATAAAACAACACTTATGTTGTGTCTTGTTTACAAAAGGGGTACTTCAAGTATGATGAAATAGTGAGAGTTTAAAATGAGGCAGAAAAAATGAAGAATGAGGGAAAAAAATGAATCCAGGAATAAAGCTAAAAATACGGCTCAGTAACTTAGCCCCATAATGTATGCTGAGAATGAGTCACAAATTAAGATCTCAGTTCTCTAGAATCTGACTCAAAAAGCTTATGAAATATCCCTTCATAGTGACATAAGAACTGTTGACATAGTGACATAAGACAGTTGATTATAAGAGTCATAGTTGTTTTGGTATACAGATCAAATGGACATTCTCCTTGAGTGGGTCTTCATAAAAAAGGATTGCAGTGACATCCTTAAACATCATATGTGATGCAGTGAAAATTTGTGGGTTGTTTGTTATGATTGCCTTTAATGTAAGCTAGTGGCCTCATACCAACTTGTAATTCAGTAAAATTTGGGAGTAAGAACAGTGGGAGATTTTGTAATATGACAGGATTTAGATGCTATTTGTTCTCATAATTACTATTAACATTTTGGTATGTATTTTTCCAAGCCTTTTTTTTTTAAAACCTGCAGTTCCAAAATCCATAAAGCACTGAAAATGAAAAATAATTCCTGAAGTTTGATGAAAACTCACTTGATGGGAAAACCTGACCTGAATTGTTGTAGAACTACTTTTAGTCTTTATTATTCCATTTCGTGTGAATATTTTATATGTTCCTTTGCACAAACATGGGGTAGCACCTGAACTCAACTGGGGATTTGGAAAATATATAGTAAATATTTTGTATTCGCTTTCTAAACTCTGAAAAACTATGAATTCTCGAAACAATCTGGCCCCAAGAGTTTTAGATTAGGAGTGGTGGGACCTACATAGTGGGAATACAAAATATATAATTAAAACAAGTATTATTTTTGTTCATCTAAGAATATGAGGGCTTTTTTTTATAGTTATCACAAAGATTGTTCTCCTTTTTAGTGATGGCCTAATATTTTTTTTATTGTCAATCTACCGTAATGTAACTGATCTTTTAGATTTAGATGCTGCCAGTTGGTTGCTTTACATCTTTTTAAACTAGTCTCATTATCCCTTAAGATATATGTTAGGGTCACCTAGCTGGCTCTGGTCGGTAGAACATGCGACTCTTAATCCTCAGGGTCGTGAGTTCAAGCCCCGTGTTGGGTGTAGAGCTTACATTAAAAAAACAAAAGTAACAAGTAAAGACAAATTCTAGAAATGAAATTAGATCAAGAAGAGGGCACATTTGAGTGATCCATTAATTCATTAAATAGGTATTGGGCTTCCTATTATATGCCAGGCATATATTGCCAAACTGCCATCTATATACAAGTTTCAGGTTCTGTTTTACAGATGAATTTGAGAGTGGTTTATATCTGACATGAAAGTGGTTCCCACTAGATAAAAATCCTTAGATTTCTTACTCAGTAGTTTGGTAGGAGTCTGTACCTGTTAAGACAAATCACACTAGAGAATCAAATCAAAACAAAATACGAAAAAGCGGTTCCTGCCACAGGAGCCTGACCTCCAGCAGTAGGCAGCCTGAAGTGATGGAGATCAGTTGCCAATCTTTTCTTTCCTCTTCCAGCCCTTTTTTCTGATAGTCCCTCACAAAGAACATAATCAGCGATATTCCATGAAAAGAAATCTTAGTCATTGTACGGAAAAGGTCAGGACAAGGAGTGAAGGCTCTTTGGGAGAGGTTCTTGCAGCCATCAGCTCTCCACCATCCAGAAGCCATGGATAGGACTTTCTTTTGAGTGGAGAGCCATACAGTAGAGTATGTTTTCATGTGTTTTCTTTTCACCTTTGTCCTGTAGTCTTTTTTTTCTTTTAAAGATTTTATTTATTTATTTGACAGAGACACAGCGAGAGAGGGAACACAAGTAGGGGGAGTATGAGAGGGAGAAGCAGGCTTCCTGCTGAGCAGGGAGCCCAATGCGGGGCTCAATCCCAGGACCCTGGGATCATGACCTGAGCCGAAGGCAGACGCTAAACGACTGAGCCACCCGGCGCCCCTGTCCTGTAGTCTTTGAGGTTATCAGCTTTCCCAGCCTCAACCCCCTTCTGGGTGGGCGGGGGGAGGGCATGGTTATACTGAATTTCCCAGTCACCTTGTTTCCAGGAATAATCTTGTGATTTTTCAGCCCAATTGATGTGTTTATTAGATATGATTTGTTTGCCAGACACTTGAAACCACTTTTTTGGTGTATCAGTTTTTTGGCTTCAGTATTGATTCCAAGCAAACTTTCGTTCTAGAGGTCTGAGAACTCATTACTTTTTTTTTCTTTAGCTTTTGTAGCATATACTAGTTAATAATCTCATGTATTCATAGGAAAATGACATAATTTTACATTTTTTTGTTAGCTGGTCTGTATTGCAAATATACTGTACCCCTTGAGATTATCCATCAGTTATATAAACTATAGTGTAGTGAAATATATTGCTGCAATAACAAATAAATGAATATGATATGTGAGAAAAGCACACAGAGAAATGGTGTTAAAATAATTCACATTAGACTTATTTTAACTGTCTATGTTAAATTGGGAAAAGCTGCATTTCTTTAGTTTTTATTGGAATAAACAAATCAAATTTATTTGTGACTCTTGACTTTTTTGACTTGCAGCCTGTATTAGCCTGGTGTTCATTCCAGACTGATAACTGTTCTTTCAGAGATGAGATTTTTCAGGGAGAGCATATTTACAGGACTCATACAGTGGAGAAGGTGTTTTCTTTGTAAAATATTGACGAGGATAAGCTAAATGATGTTAACATACTTAGTCTTACAGTACTACTTGAGAACTTCTAAAACTTAAGATATTGAAAAGAGGTTCTTGGCTTTCATCTAGTGATTACAAAGAATTAATTTATGATTTGAAATGTTCAACAGAATGCCAGAGTTTCCATATGAATTGGGTGAATTAATTTCAAATTCTCTTGGTACAGAGTTCTACTTATGTCCATTTTTTACAGATTTTATTTATATTGGCAGAATCCATTATAGAAGATGCCATTGTTTATAAAATTTAGGCTGCCTGGTCTCTCATTCGTGGGACTATCATAACTGTTTTTTGAGACATCTATTACGTATAGTTGGGATTGTAAAGAAATATGACATTGCTTTTACACTCCAGCAACTTAAAACATTAGTCAAAAGCTGAAACAAATACAGAGATGTTTACGAACCTATCTCCATATATTTTGATATAAACCTTTAAATTAGTAACTGACAATGCAACATTAGTCTGTTTGAAAGAGGCTTATAAAAATGCTAGTGAATGTATTTTCTTGTAAACATCTAAAAAGCAGTATAACCTGACAGGAGATATTAAAAGCCATGCTTGTATGTGTGTATGCTCATGGGCACATGCATGCCCCCAGACACACACACACACACACACACACACACACACAGTTCAGAAGACTTTATTTTAAAAAAGATAAGAAATGCCAGGCATTGAATGGTAATATAAGAAGAATGGACATTGGAGGAAGCCATAATGTAACTAGGCCTTGAGGGGATGGAAATACAAACCTAATATTGTTCCTGGTTCACTTACTATAGCAAATAAATCTTGAGACTGAATCCTTTCTTTCAAGTATTGATTTTGGTTTAAGTTGAAAGCAAAGAGGTCAATAGAAAGCTTCAGATATTATATAATTAACAGGCAAATTGGTTCCAGCATGAAGACTTCTTGATTCCCTTTCTGTGCTAATTCCCCTGATGGATTGAGTCATAGAATTTAGAGGTCAACTAATCAGTCTTCCTGTTTTGCAGATTGGAAAATTGAGGACCAGAGGAGAAATATAGGATTAGACCGCCACGTCTTTTCCTTTGTAGTCCATTGTACTTTTTTCATTATGTTATTTTATTTTTCCCCTCACCTCCTTGGTTGAACTCTGGCCTTCAAATTAAATGAACCAGAAGCAACCTCAGGTTTGCATTTCTGTCATCCTTTATTTAAGCCTAATTACTCTGAGGATGTTTTTCCCATTCTCCGTGGTGAAACTCTAGTAGGTAGGTAAACTTAGTTTAACCAAGGATTTGTAGATTTAGCACCCTCTTGCTCTTCCTGCAAGGTGTTTCATGGATTCAGATGTTATGGATTTGAAACTTGTTTTCAGTATTTCATCTCTTCTCTGTGGTCTCTGATGTTTGAATAAAACTGAATTTAATGTAATTTGTACAGGTATTACAAGCAATGGGATACCCAACGGGCTTTGATGCAGATATTGAATGTATGAGTTCCGATGAAAAATCAGATAATGAAGGCAAAAATGAAACAGTCTCTTCAAACTCAAGCAATAATACTGGAAATTCTACAACTGAAACCTCCAGTACCTTAGAGGTATATTTATATGTATTTTTTTCCTTAGAAAAAAAGGAGTATATGTAGACTGTAGAAAATTTGAGAGATGTGGAAAAGTATAAATAAGAAAATCAAAAGCATATACAAATGTATATATTCCAGAGATAGCCATTATTAATATTTTGGTTTATTCCCATCCAGCCTTTTTTTCTGGCAGTCATATTTTCATGCAGTTTTACATTTTGTTTTTTTTCCACTTAACTTTAAAAAAAACCTGTAAACATAGCTGTATAGTACACAACACATGAATGTATCCTAATTTAACTAGAATTTTCCTTTTGCTGGCCATGGAAGTTCCTTCTAGTATTTCACAGTTAAAATATATCAACAATATCAACAATAACTAAAGAGTGAAAAACGAGGCCTAGCAGAGGAAATTTAGGTTTATTTGAAGTTTATGCTGAGCTATGGGAGGCAGTGGATCATTATGGAGCCGATCTAGCCTTGAGGAAGGCATAGCCTGATCTAGTATGTTCCTCAGACTCTGAGTAGGTCCTAACGTATGAGCTTATTGCCACAGATAATAGAATGGGACAGAAATCTAAGTACTGACTATACACAGCATTTTTGGGAATTCATGGGGTACTCATTCATTACATTCTGCAAGAAAAATTGGCTCTGAAGTAACAGCAAGAGGTTACATTAAGTTTTTAAAAAAATTTTTTTCATTTGGGGGAATGAGATCTATCAAAGACTGGACCATAATATTTTCAGTCTGCAAACCTTTTGTAGTGCCTGCTTACTGCCAGATGCTGCAGAGCCTCAAAATGTTCTCAGGCTAGAGGCACAAAAGACATATCCATAACTAATTACAATGTAATGTGATAAGTACCATGATGGCAAAGTGAACATAATAATGTAAAATCTCAAAAGAAGAAGTGATTAGGAAACTTAGACACCTGTAAAATCAAAGGGAGTAAAATGTGAGTGAAGTTTTAGGTGATGAGTAAGATTTTGCTATGTGGAGAAGAGGTGGAGAGAAGGCATTTTGGATCAAAGGAATAGGAGGTATAATGACCTGAAGTTGTGAAAGTACATGTTTGAGAGGTGCCAGGCAGGCCAGTATGGAGGGACAGATGGAGGCTGAGGCCTGTGGAAGCCTTGTCTGACTTTCCATGTGATACCGTGGAGGAGCCCTGGCACCTGGCTTTTCAGAGGACCAGTCATTCACAGGTGATTGTCACAGGCACGACAAGGTGTTTTGCTGGCAGTGTTATAAATACTTAGAGAAGAAAGAGCTCATTAATTATGAGACTTAGACTGTTCAGGGGAATTGGGAGAGAGAGAGAGCAGTGTGGGTTGCACTAACAGCAGCCACGTGCATGTATGGTGCTTTTGGTAGGAATACATCTATGCTTTGTTTCTATATAGTGTAGTAATGGCATGAGGGTTGGGGGGAAAGAAAGCCCTTATTCTTCATTTAAAATTAAAATATTAAAATGCAAATATTTATATGCCTTGACTCATTTTTATAAAAGTGATTTCAGATTTGGAAAGCAGAGAGTGATTACCGTAGACCTAGGTTCACAAATTATTCATTACCTTTTAAAGATGGAGACTGGAGGGGTGCCTGGGTGGCTCAGTCGTTAAGCGCCAGCCTTTGGCTCAGGTCATGATCCCAGGGTCCTGGGATCAAGCCCCCGCATTGGGCTCCCTGCTCCGCGGGAAGCCTGCTTCTCCCTCTCCCAATCCCCCTGCTTGTGTTCCCTCTCTCGCTGTGTCTCTCTCTGTCAAATAAATAAATAAAATCTTAAAAAAAAAAAAAAAGATGGAGACTGGCAATTTGCTTTGCAATTAAAAAATATAGATTACAAAAACTCTTCAAGAAGTGAGGTGTTGTTTTTTTTTTTGTTTGTTTTTTTATTGCAGAAGACCCAGGCACGTTTATTAAACTTGTCTTGAAAAGTTGTCCAGTGTTTCATTTTTTTCCCCTACAGCATTAACCACTTAGTAAATCAGCACAGAATAGTTTATTAAGAGACTCTTGCTGTCCATTGGATTTATATGTATACATAAGAATTGTTTGAGGCATTCATTTCTTCTTTTTTTTTCTTTTTTTAAGATTTTATTTTTTTAGGTGAGGGGAGAGAGAGAGAGCGTGCATGCTCGAGAGCATGAGCAGGGGGGAGGGGCAGAGGGAGAGGGAGAAGCAACTTCCAGCTGAACAGGGAGTTCCATCTCAGGACCCTAGGATCATGACCAGAGCTGAAGGCAGTCACTTAACCGTCTGAGCCACCCAGGCGCCCCTGGGGCATTCATTTCTTTGTTCGGTATTTCTTGAGCAATTACTATGGTAGAATTACAGACATGATCTCTAACCTCAAAAAGTACTCAATCTTTGGGTCTCTCTCCTTTCTCAAAATTATAGGTGCAGTATTTTGTGGTTTATTTTTGGTGCTGCACTTCATTTCAGGCTTCACACTCTTACAGGAATTACTTTTTTTCCTTACTCTAGTCTTAATCCTTCCTCGAGTCAGTTCTTTCTGCTACTCCTGGCATGATTTTTCTACAACACAAATCTAATCCTGAATTTTCTAGATTAAAGTCGTTTAATCATAGTTCTTAACTATGGCTTATCATAGTTCATGATAAAGTCAAAGCTCATTTGCGTGGCATGCAAAGTCCTTTATGAATTGGCGCCATCAAGGGCGTTTCTAGTCAGGTCCTATCTTCCTGTGCTCACTCCCTTATACAGCCAAACTGCGCTTCTCGCCATTTCCCGAACAGATGTTCTTTTCTTCTCTTGGGCCTTTCCACGGCTGTTTCTTCTGTCTAGAATGCCCTTCTCCTTTGTTTCCACCTTATCGTGGTCTGGTGCTTACCTCTTTAAGGTTTAAGGTCAGGTTCGCATGTCACTTCCAGGAAAACTATCCTGATTGCCCTAGAAAATGATTGCTGCTTCTGTGTTTCCATAACATACATCTGTTGTATAATATACAGTTTTACAGTGATTATGTCTGTCCCTCCCACTATACTCTAGCTCCTTTGAGCGGGGAGTGACTGCTTTTATTCTTATTTTTAAATTTCAGAATCCATAGTCTGTAGCCTACTGTTTTTACCTTAGGTGCCCTTAAGTCTCTTTTGAGAGAACTGAGAGCTGTGTAGGAACATTTTCTTCCCATCTCCCAAGTTGAGAGTTATTTCTTCCTAACCCTAAAGATGAAAAACAGTGAATATTCAGGTGTCATGTGAATCTCAACTGTTCTGTCCACTTTGTTAGTCATTTAAAGTATTATTCTTAGATCATGAACACCACAGAGCAGACTCTAGAGTGCCATGTAATGGCAAGGCCACATTGCTCTTGAACAGTGTTGAGACAGCCCTACTTTAAGGGTAGGCTGGCTAGATGACTGACTGCCATGTTTATTGCCTGTAGAGTTTCCATACCTTTAAAGGTATTTTGTCGTTTGTATGTAGAGGTGATCACATCCTAGTCCCTAAATGCTTTAAAGTGTAATTTTTGAGCCTCTTTTCAACAGAAACATAGTATAATTGTATTAATAAGAAATTTAATACTCTAAAATCTTACTTGGTTGAACCTCCTTTTAGGTAAGAACTCAGGGCCCTATCCTCACAGCAAGTGGCAAAAATCCCGTAATGGAGCTCAATGAAAAAAGAAGAGGTCTTAAGTATGAACTCATCTCGGAGACTGGTGGAAGCCATGACAAACGCTTTGTAATGGAGGTGTGTACCTAGATTCAAGCCAACCTTAGTTTTTGCCTCAAGGACATAGGCTATCCTGAGCTTATACGTAAAAAAGTTTTAGACTGAGTTAATTCTTGTGGCACTATTTGACTTTCGGTGTTTTCTGTGTTGTGATACATTTAAATTAAAACTACATAGAGGAATTGCATGGGATAATTGCAGAGTATTGTTCTTGATTTTAGGTAGAAGTAGATGGACAGAAATTCAGAGGTGCAGGTCCAAATAAGAAAGTGGCAAAGGCAAGTGCAGCTTTAGCTGCCCTGGAGAAGCTGTTTTCTGGACCCAATGCAGCAAATAATAAGAAAAAGAAGATTATCCCTCAGGTATGAGTTAAGCATTAAACCTTTGCAATACTTTTGAAAAATACTACCAAAATTAAATTTCCTTTTCTGCCTTGGTGCCACTTTAGCTTTTTCTGAAGTTGTTTCTTTTTCTTGCATTTGGCATCCTTTTCTTTGGGTTAGATCATAAATACTGTAATACTCACTTTTCTCTGGTCTTCATAGGCAAATTATATATTTTAAAAAGGCTGTTAGCATTATTTGGGGGCTTTCAGTCACTCTTGATGAAGTAGAGCATTGAGGGATCTGTACTTTTAGTGAGATGTTAGCATTTGTTTAGGGAAACTGCCAAGAGTATAGGGGCTTACTTTCATCAGAGTCTGCAGATGTGCTTCCATTTCCTTTCCAGTTTTGTCCGTTTGCATTATTTATTTTGTGTTTTCCTTTGGGGTGGCACAGTAGAACTTGGCCCTGTGTTCTGTTCATTCCTGACAATGGGCATGTCGGTCCTGCTGAATGCCCAGGACTGTAGAAAGGTCTTTAGAAAAGATGGCCTCCTAATTACATGTGTTTGGATAGCAGATCCTTCTATCCATTCATTTATGAATTCGCAAATATTTTCTAGTCATATACTATGTGCATGATTGTGAGGGCAAAAGAGATACATTATTAAATATAAGACCGTTCTTTCCCTGGTGGAGAATGCTGGTGCAGTAATGTCTGAATAGATTATGTGATAGAAACAAGTCAATTAAAAATGTTTAGACTAATAGAAGGAAGATTACTTAAGGTTCTGAATGAAACTGTTTAGTTTCTTTTACATACACTGAGTGCACTGGCTAAGGGTAGAGTTGATCTTGTTTTATAGACGAGGAAATGAGGCCCGAAGAGATACAGACACTGCCCTTATTACCACAGGTAACTGATGGTAGGGTCTCTTTCAGCTAGGTTCTTCTCCTTCCAAAGACCGTGGGCATTCTGTTGCATATTATAGCCATCTTAGAAATTTGTCTTGTCTTGTACTTATTGTAATAAACATTGCTTACATTCTAGGATTCAAAATATAACCAAGGGTAACTTTTACTGAGATGAAATACAAATAAAACGTTTAAATTGCACTGGTAAACACGCAGAGAGAGAAGTGGTTTTATTTCCCTAAAACCTTCCAGGAAATGTGCTAAATTAGTAGAAAGATAATTGTTACCTTGTTTGTTTTGGTGTGTTTTTACCATGAGTTACATCTTGTATTGGGTCAGTTAATTTTAGTGTTTAAAAAGAGAGTGCAGATACGTATTAGGTAGTTAAGTTTGGTTCTAGTAGACAAGAGCTCGATTTGTGTGGAGTCACTCTACTGCCACCAGATTGTTACTTCCTGACTACTTGGACTAAACTGTGTTTTTTTTTTTTTTTTTTAAAAAAAAAAGATATCTACATGAGGTTCACCCATTTTTAGAAATTTTCCATACTAGAAGCTCTAAAACTCATGTGTTCAATATGCTTGACGGTCAGGAGGCAGTCTATTTTGGATGTGTGGGTTGCCTTTTTTTTCAGCCAGATAGAAAAATGGCTGTTCCCTGTGCATGATACATTTGACCTTGAAACTGTCTTCTGCCCAGTTATGCTTGTGGTAGAGGTGTTCCCATGAGGAATAAAAGATGATGGCTTTTCAGTGTGAGATAAATGTGTGTATACTCTGAATGTTTAAGCTGTTTGAAATATTGTTGACTTTATTCCACCCTGAGCTCTGAGGCTCTGCACCTTGGTTATAGGAGGGAATTCTGGTAGTTTTTAGTTTGAATTTTTGTTGTGTCTTTATATTTAAAAAATAAGTATAATGTTTCATTTAAAACTAGATATTCTTGATTTTCTTAAAATTTCAGTTTTAGAAAGGGATGTTTTAGCAGCCCTCTGTTCTGTTTGTCCTTATCTAGTATACTTTTCAGAGTTTGCTGTTTTCTCAATTGCTCTTTCTCCTCTGAAGTAGAACAAAGAGGATATCATTATCCTCATTGTATAATTAGTGGGAGACTCCGATAGACATAAAGATTTGTGATTTTTACCAGAGTCCCATGGCATTTTAGAGCAAGAGGGGACTTTAGAGGTGGTATTTCTTTAATGATTGGTACATGTACATACACATACACACATACACACATACACGTATAGCAGAAAATACAGACTCAGAGAAATCACATGACCTTCCTGGAGTTCTCATTTTTGGTCTTTCTTCATAGTTCTGTTTTTTTTTTTGTTGTTGTTGTTATTGTTTTTTTCTTTACTCAGGTTCACAGCTAATTCTTGGTGGTTTATTGGGTAGTTTTTGTTTGTGGGCGGAGAATTCAGTGGATTTCAAACCTAGGTATCAAGTGTCTATAATTACTTTAGTCGGGTCTAAAATGTAATGGATGTAATTTGACTACGAAATCTGTGTGTAGAAAATGAACTCTTTCTGAGTAACCCTCAAGTAAAAAGAAGAAGTTATTTGCATACTTTTATAAGCGCCCAAATATTCTTCAGAACAGCTCTGTTACGGTAGGTGTCATTTTTATTTTATAGATGATAAAGGTTCAAGGTCATAGACACTCATTGACTCATCTACAGGCTCAAGTTTCTCATAGAGGTTGTGCATTAGAGAGATGATGGGGTGTTAGTTCTTATTTCTCTCAGTAATGAAGATGTGTTATTTTTAACAGGCAAAGGGTGTTGTGAATACAGCTGTGTCTGCAGCAGTCCAAGCTGTTCGAGGCAGAGGAAGAGGAGCTCTAACAAGGGGAGCTTTTGTTGGGGCTACAGCTGCTCCTGGCTACATAGCTCCAGGTAGAGTATAGCCTGCAAGAGGTCTGCCTCCTCTTCTGGGCTTTGAAGAACAGCATCTCCTTTATTTTCTAGGGTTATACACAGTCCCTGGAAACATAACACAGGTGTAAGATGGGTGTGCACGGAAATTCAAAAGAAGAGAATCTACAGAATGTCATAGGTTTTCTCCTGGAATCTGCTGAGTGACTAGAGGTGTTCTGGAGGGAGGTGACAGATGAGGAATATTGCACTTGGTTGAGAGGACATATTTTGATAATGAGGAAGCTAACAAATACTCCACAGATTGAGGAGTGTGGACATGTGAGCAGGGTGCATTCAGCGGGGACATGTAGAGGATGGTTGGGTATAACAGGAGAGGAAAACTGCTGGTAAGAGACTCCCTCATTGGGGTGAAGCCTAGCATTAATAGGTTTCTTTAACTCAGTATTTGGGATCCAGCAAAGGTCTACAGAAGTACAAAAAGAGAAAAATTAAAAAGAAAAAAAAATGGGTAACTTATTTATCCAGAGCTTACTATACAACAGATACTTTGGTATAAATGATTTCACTTAATTGTTTTTTAATCCTCACAGTGTTTCCTCAAGTAGAAATTATTTCCGTTTTCTAGGTGAGGGAACTAAGGTTTAATGGGAGAAGGCAGCTAGCTCAGTCTGAGACATGTAGCGAACAGCAGAGCTGAGATTTGAATGTAGGTGTTTGCAGTTCTAGAGTTTATATTCTTTCCATTTCACCACATGGCTTGAGGGAGATGGGGGAAAAGATGCCCTCCTTCTGCCTTCTGTTCTAATACTTACGTCATTTCAGCAGTAGATGTAGAGCTGTCTCATTAAAGTCAGGTTGTCTGCCATATTGAACCTATGGAACTTTTCACTTAACAAGTAGACTGCTTGTAATTGTTGATCGGGATGAAATTGTCATAAGGATTGGATCTTATACCATCATTATTTTTTTATGTAATATTGCTAAGAAGTTCACTTAGATTGTGTGTGTGTGTTTGCTTTCTTCTTTTCTCTTTCTCTCTCTCTCTTTCTTTCTCTCTCTCTCTTTTTCTCTCTTTCTCTCTCCCTCCTCTCTCTCCCTTCCTTCCTTCCTTCCTTCCTTTCTTTCTTCCTTTCTTTCTTTCTTTCTTTCTTTCTTTCTTTCTTTCTTTCTTTCTTTCTTCTATCTTTCTTTCTTTTCTTTCTTTCTAGAATAGACTATTTGGGAAGTTCTGTGGATGATGTGGTTTTGGAATTAGGAATTGTCCCAGTAGGGGCAGAGCTCAAAGATGTGTCATGGAATGAATATGTTCACTCATTGAAATAACATGTGCCTGCTTTGGGAGTTTACTGTCGTGCAGCTTATGATCTAAAGGTGAGACAGGCCAGTCAGATAAGTCACTCACTTACCAACTGAGAAGGTTGTGATGAAGGACAAGGGTATGTTCTATGAGAGAATGTAACAGAAAAACTGGGTCTAAGATTTTGGGCCTGAAGGCCTTCCCGCAAAGAAGTGACACTTGACCTGAGCTTTAGAGAGTGAGGAGGCGTTAACTTGGAGAAGACTAGGGTGGACGAGTGTTGTACACAGAGGGAACAGCATGTGCAGAGACTCTGCGCTGCTGGGCCAGGGAACTCGGCTGGTGAGGATTAGAGGAAGGCCAAATGTCTGTAGTGTGGAGAGCACTCTGTGTTTTGGGTGGGGGCTGGTGGGGAGAGACACAACAGGGACAGGGAATGATTTGAGCTAAAGCTAGACACTCGGAACCCCAGTCCTGGAGGCAAAGGTGTGGATTTTGGCCTTAGAATGCTAAGTGTAGTGGGAAGTCGTGAAGGGCTCTGAGGAGAGAAGTGACGACATCAGACTTTTCTGTAAAGATCATCGTCTATAGTGTGAAGAATAGACTGTAGGTACAGAAGTGGATGTGAAAAGACAAGTTAGAAGGTTCTGGTAAACTCATAGCTCAGGCCAGAGACAGTGCAGGTATCTCCAGTGGGTGCAGGGAAGCAGATGGGTGGCAAGAAGCAACCGGATTGAAGGCGTACTGCAGAAGCACAATTAATGGATTTAATGTGGAGAATGAAAAAGAGGGAGGTTTCAAGGATTTCTCCCAGCATTTTTAGCGAGAGGAACTGGGTCACTGAGTGTGCCATTTAAGGAGATGGAGAATGGTGAAGGATGAGGAGGAAGGGAGGAAAAGGTTCATTGGGGTTTTATTCCGTTTATGGGTCCCAAATTAAGACACTCTTCTGTGCATCTCACTGTTTCTACTGATATTTCATATTCTTTTGCCTCATCCAATCATTATTTAAAGAAAGCAGCTTTTATTAATAATAGGCAAGTTATTGAGATGAACTTTCTTGCCTTTGATTGCATGTTCAGTGGGGGCTTTGTCCATTTGGGAGTGTCTGCGGTCATGTGGTCAGCGACGCTTACCTCCCACCCATCATCTAGTGGCAGTGGTCGTGAAAGGCTTCGTGTGTGTCTGCTTGTTGCCAGGCTCGTTGGCTCTATAGTAGCTTTTCTCTTATGTCATCACATTGACCTCTGTGAAAGGCCTGTCTCGTGAAGCTTTTATTTTTTATTTTATTTTTTATTTTTTTTAAAGATTTTATTTGTTTGACAGAGAGAGACACAGCAAGAGAAGGAACACAAGCAGGGGGACTGGGAGAGGGAGAAGCAGGCTTCCCGCCGAGCAGGGAGCCCGATGCAGGGCTCGATCCCAGGACCCTGGGATCATGACCTGAGCCAAAGGCAGACGCTTAACGACTGAGCCACCCAGGCGCCCCTCTCTCGTGAAGCTTTTAAAAATGAAGTTCTTTTATAGCCTAGAGAAGATTCAGATTAGGTCAATTAGATTATGAATAGGTTATATGCCATTTGCGGAGTGTATTCTTGCAGCAGGGACTGTAGTAAGTGTTTTTACATACATTATTTAATTTCATTCCCCTGCCAACTCAATTACTATGGAAGACTGTGAGGCTCAGGGTGATGAAATAACAGGCACAAAGTCACCTTGCTAGTGAAAGTGAAGTTGGGGTTCAAACCCCACAGCCTGATAGGTGGCCAGCTTAATAGTTTTAGTTTCATCTCTCTTTAAGGAGGTTTTGGTAAAACCCTTGAAACTGTAGCCTTAGTCATCCAGCTTGCTACCTTTTCCTGGAATAGATTTGATATGCAAACTTTTTAAAGTATTAATTTCTCTTTTGGCCTCAGTTCCTACTGCATATCTTCAGCTGCTTCTTTCAGCTACATTGTATCCTCTTGAAATCTAGGATTTAGGGAGCACTAAAGACTACAATTAAGACTAAAGACTAAGGCTACATTGTATCCCCAGTTTTATGTGACTTAAGTATAGACTGAAAAGTGAAAATTTCCATCTCTCAGGAAATGTTTCCATTAGTCCCTAAAAGCAATTTACTTATTCAGCATACATTTGAGTGTTTTGTTTCAAGCAAGAGATTTGGACCTGGGCATTAGAAGATGATTAGCATCTGCCCCAGTGAATGCTTGAAGGTCATCTGGGGTAGGAACAGACGCTTGCATCAACAGTGTGCAACATGATGCAAGCTGTAACATTGGTGGCGGTGGGGGTGCAAAAAACAGCAAACCCAGGAAACTTCACAGAGGAGGTGATATTTGATCCTGATCTACAGGATGCGTTGCAGCTGGGCAGCTAGAGAAGGAGGAAAAAAAAAAATCCTTGCAAGCAGCAGAAATGATTACAGAAAAAGGGCTTGTAATGTTAAAAAGGCTTGATTTGTGTTTAGGTACAGTGTGAAGGGCCCATGTAGATTTTGTTCTATTTTAGAATCCAATTTTCCCTGAAGATTTACCCAAGCAATTTAGTATTTGTATTTTTAAAGTTGTTTTATTGAAAGATTAAAGATTGTAGCTTCTGTTAGTACAGTATTTATAATCCCTGCAGCACTATAGAGTAGCTTGGAAGATTTCTCATTTTACAGGCATGAAAAGGCAACTCAGAAGTTAAATGTTTAAGGACATAAAAGAAACCAGTGCCAGAACAAATTGGCTCAAAAACTTCTCTGTTCTTCAGACTTGTTTTTATTGACAGTATGAGCCTTTTTCATAGGCACCAGAGGCCAATGTCAGTTTTGCCAACATTTACTGAGAGATGCTGTGCTGGGGCCAGGAATTCAGATACCAGGAGACATGGACCTTGTCTCCGAGCCCCCAACCCGATCTGCACTTGAGACTTCAGCCTGTCCTGTCACTGCTTTCCCAAGAGACCTGGAAAGTTCTCCTTTCCAGCTTTAAAGAAATTGGTAACTTGAGTGATTCTAAGTTTAGGGAGAGGAGACAAATTTGTTCAATAAATTATATTTAGTGAGTGGTTACTATGTGCCAGACCTTCTTCCAAGTTGCAGTGATACAAAAATGTCTAAGACTTGGTGTCTGTCACTCTAGTAGGGGACACAGACATGGAGTCGATAATTATAATACAGTGTCATAAGTGCAAGGAGAAAGACAGGATATTCTAGTAGGTCAGGAGAATGTTATAGGTCATGCTAAGCGGGAATGGCGGGTTCGGCCATTCTGGGTATAGTTCTCATTCATCCAGCATCTGGAAGGAGTCCTCAGGGCCCACGGTGCTGGGCCAGGCAGTACTTGTGAATTGGGCTGGGATCGGTTGGTTGCCCTTTGTTCTGGACTGACTGCTTTCTTCTTCTCTGCACTAGGCTATGGAGCACCGTATGGTTACAGCACAGCTGCCCCTGCCTATGGTATGTACACCATCTTTCTGATTTCTCCTCTTAGCAATGCTGTCACAGCAATCTAAAGCACAGTTTGTATCCAGGGTTTCTTTAAATGAATTGGAGGATCTCAGACCTGTTCATTCTAGTGACCCAACTTAAATTCCCTTTGAAAACGCCACAACCTTGTGGTTCTCGGTTCGGTTGGAGGTGCTCTTCTCTCTGCTTTGCCTGATTGAAGGACTGCTTGTTCTAATTGCCTGTTTCTGACCATACTGAAATTAAATATTTTAAGTAGTTCTTCTTACAGCCAACTTACACTCCATTCAAAGGCTACTGAAGGGCCATCCCCGGTTTCCAGCTGAACTGCTCGCCGGTTACGTGGCTGCATTGAAGTGTCTGGCTTGAAACCATCTGGGTGACTTGAGTTAGGGTTAGGAAATGTTCACTTCAAATTTGTAGCCATCATCCTTTCCCATGACTTTTGCTCTAGAGGTGGCATCAGTGGGCCCCAGCGTGGTGACAGGGTGTCACCGGCAGTGTCTTTGAAGTGCTTCCCGCACAGAGTCTGTGCAGCATGTTACAAAATCATAGGAGTGTCTCTTCTCCCTCCAAAAATAAAAATAAAAGCATATGCAGAAGTCAACCTCAGTGGCCCTTTGGATAACTTTTGAATGAGGTTTATGTGGCAATGGAGGCAGTAGGTTTGGAGTCAGTGATATGCCCTCGTAGACATTTTCCCTAACTCAGGCGCTACGTGTTACAGGTCAGCCATCTGCAGGATGTTTGCCATTGAGAGAAGAAGAGTGTGTGTGCGCACGAGCGTGAGTGTGTGGGTGTGCACGTGTGAGTGCGTATCGGTGCGACCCTGGGCTGGGCGTGCACGTGTACAGTGGGGAAGGACCTTGAATGTCCCGCTACTCGTGGTGTTAGTCCTCCACACGAGCCTCAGGGCCCTTCATTATGCTTTCTCTCTTCATGCATCAGCTTTTCCATTTTTGTTCAGATGAAAATGGTGGGTCCTTAAGACACTGCTAAGTGGAGGCTCCATTTGATTTCATAACTGTAAAAAATAAGTAGAAAATGAACATGAACAGTTTGACCACTTTCCCCATTAAGATAGACTGGAAAGATGTGGAGAAGCTGCAAGGGTCAAACATTTGGGTGAGTCTTCTCTATGGCAAAGTACCAAGTCTGGGGTCTCATCCTTGACCTGAATGTCTCCTCTGGAATGCTCAGGTTTGGTCAGGACTTCCCCAGAGTCCCCAGATCCCCCGATGTGGGGTGATAAGGAATTGAGAACTCATTCGAGAAAATGTTTTCACCCAGAATTTGTTCTAAATTCAAATTCTCTAGCTCCTTTTGTTTTGGCCATTTGCTTTTACCATGCAGCCAACTTCCTGGATATCCTGACCACCTCATCCCTCCTGTGAATTAGGTCTGGGCGGTTGATCCAAATACATTTTGACTCACTAGTCCCATTGTGGTGTGTCTTGTGTGAGCGCCAAAGCATCTGCCTGCTAGGGCAGGTTGTTAATTCTTTGTCTCTCTTTCAGACATCGTAAGTCTCACGTTCTTTAGTACAGGTTTACTGAGAGCTGAATTTTTCTCTTGAAAACACGGGTGTGTCTAGGCTTTAAGCTGCATTCATGTTTTTCCTCAGTCTTTTTTTTTAATTTTTCTCTCTTGTGCCTCCCTTTCCTCTAACATTATACTTTCACCCTGCGGCCTCTGAGCCCCCACTTCAGAAGGCTCCTCTCTTCCATGTGCCATATAACTGACTTCCAAAGCTGGTGAAATTTGATGCCCCCATTTTTCACATAAAAGATTTGGTTTTTAAATGTTACTGTGATGCCAACCTACTAAAACAATGCTTTATTTTGGCTGTAAGGTAAATATGTCTTTTGGCCTTTGTAAAGCTGTTGCATGTGGGGGTAATTTCCCTCTGATCATCTGGTGCTCTTGAACACCTGCTGTTGCTGCTTTGTGATTTCTCCATAGGTTAAATACTAGAATAGAGATAGGAGCAGATTTCAAATCATGCTTGAGTATGCAGAAGTCTGTGAGGCCACAAGAACTTGTTTATTACAAAATTAAGAAAGTAGTTAATCTTTCCAGATTTGCCACGCCAATACTGGCAGTAGCCGTTAAGATAAACCCCTGGTCACGACTCCGGCTGGAGCTGTCTTTCCAGGGAGCTGAGGCCTGCACAGAAAGCTGTGCTTTGCGTCTTGACAGTCATCCCTGTTTCTCCTACAATATGTGATGTGCCAAATTGAGAACAATTATGGATTTCTAGAGTCCCTTGAGAATATTCATCAGTGGCATTGCTTTTGATCTTTAGAATTCATGGCCGCTCACACAAATGAAATTGCTTTCTGAATATCATTCTTCCTGTGATATAGCCATCTTAATTTTGAGTGGAAAATACCAATTATCAAAATATTAGCAATTTCAAAATAGGAGATCTGTGAGAGGTTTGTGGGTCTCCTCCAGAATGCTTCATGTTGACTGACTAATCTGGAAAAGGTTAATGATCATTACTGTAAGATATTTTTTTACCTGAAATTTTTATTGGATTATTAAACTTATTTGGAGTCCTCTCCGTTTCTTTTCTCTGTAGGTTTACCCAAGAGAATGGTTCTGTTGCCCGTTATGAAATTCCCAACATATCCTGTTCCCCACTACTCATTCTTTTAGCAAATGACAGAAGCTAATTCCTATTGAACAACAAATACAGTACAATACAGAATGTTAGAGCAAAAGCCTTTTTATCCTGCTTTCTTTGAACACATACTTGATCAAAATTATTTGTAAAGAACATCTTTCCTACTTTTTGATTTTAACAAATGCAAATTTAGTTCTCTACAACTTGAAAACAAACAACAAGGAACTAGTTCTGTGAAACGGTACCTCACTTCCGGAAAATACCTTATACCAGCCCTTCTGTCCTAGGGAAATAAGTCTAGCAGTGCAGAGGTTGAGTCTTAGGAGGAGTATCAGATTATGTAAAATTAAATTTGTGAAGGATGTATAGAGTCTCAAACACTGATCACAAATAAACTGCTTTGTTGTAACACAGAGTACTGCCTGGTTCCTGATGCAGTCACCGAGTCTTAGCTCTGATTGATATGTATTTGCCCAGGGCACTGGAATTCGGGCTGTAGTTATTTTTTTTAATACAATAGAGACTTTTCATTTAAACTTTAACTTTGTAAATACTGAAGTGTGTAATTAAAGCCAATAAAATATGGGTTTGAATATTGTTTTAGCTTATTATTTTTGATATGTTTTGGTATCAAATTACAAGGAATTGAAAACTAATAATAACTTAGCCCTAGAAACCCATTCATTTGTAAGGAAACTGCTAAAACAAAGCAAAGGCAATTGTTAGTTCGAGCCAGTCTACTTACTTTGTAAGCCCTTTGTACTGCTGGACACGGGCATCCCCATGAGAAAGGTATATTCTGTGATCCGAGCATTGCTTCTTAAAATGATGGCACTACCCAGAGATGGGGAAGGAGGAATGTGATTTAGTTTCCTAATTTCCAAGTTTTAAAAGAGAATAAATTAATCGATCAATCACCCTCTCTTGTTCTTGTGGCCTTCTTCACTCTGTAAGATACTGTGTTCACTTCCCTGGTTTTTTTCATGCAGATAGAAGATTAGCGATTTTTCTGGGATTCATGGAAAGGTCTCTTTTCCTCTTCAATTACATCAGAATCTAAAGCAGCAACAGGGTCCCCATAAAAACTTGCTCTTCGATTGTCCCAGTTCTTGTTGAGTGCTGCTGTGAAAAGTGACAGGTTTCAGCCATGGGTCAGCATTTATTTTTAAGTTTTTCTTAAAATTTATCTGATTAAGCTGGTGAAAAATGATCAGTTGGTAACATTGTGCTGTCCTGTAAAGGGTGCAGACCTGAGCCTTCCCCTGCATTCTCGCCTTGTTTGGAGAGCCTATGATGTTACTAGAAGGTAATGGTTTCATTAAGGTACTCACCCCCATGAAGGCACCAGTGTGGTCCCGTGTCGAGATTTCTAAGTTGCTGTGTCTTAAAAATGTCTGTTTTTAGTACGAATTAGCTTCCCTCTTCCCTCTTAAATTCTGTTTCTCAGAGCCCAATAGTGCCCATCAGTGAGAATGGGCTTCGCAAAATATAGCAAATTTATGTACCGGATTTCTTTGGGACCGCTAAATGAGAATCAGATGGGCAATTTAAAATAAACGTTAGTGTCACTTCTCAGATGTGGATTTATTATCACAGTGGCTTGTTACTTCTGCTCCTTGACCTTTAGTCTTTATTAGTGGTGGGTGATACTTTAATAAAACCTCATCACTTGCTAGAAATAGCTGTGAACTTACCATTCTCATCCTGTGCATTAGTGGCTAGACATAAACCTGAGGGCCCATTGCAGCTGGGAGTTTTCATGTTTCACTGATTCATTTTGCTGACCTATGGATGAAACAGAGCCATCACTGAGAAGAAAAAGCATGGCTGGTAGTGTCCAGTTTTTATTAATTCAATATTTACAATAGTCCTCTCTGTGTTTGGAATACTATTAATTGGCAGCTGCAGCCAGATTGTTATTTGAAATTGATTGTCAAATTTGCATTCCAAGTTGGAATCTCTCTGGAGATTTCTCTTTAGAAAATTATTTTGAAGTAGCTGACTCAGCTTCATAATTTAACCCCTCTATGATGGTGAAAAAGGGAGCTGTGCTGTTTTCCAACATGATGGCAGTCATTTCAAATGGTTTCTACCAAGTCTTTTTTTTTTTTTTTAATTTTGTTGTTTGTTGGAAGTTACTAACCATGTTGTAAACCTGCCCAGTTGCTGCAAACTTTTACATTTCTCTGCTTTACTTAAAATAATTGAGCTGTCAGTCCTTTGTTAGAAGTGGTAACCATGCAAGTTCAACTGTTGAAATTTTGTAATGAATTAAGTGTCCCCCTCCCCCCCTTCTGCCCTCCCCACCCCTCCATTTTGTAATGAAAATTCCACTTACAGCTGAAAGAGCAGAGAAATATAAATGAAGCTCTTGGCTTCACCAAATTCTGTGACATTAACACCAAGTGTTGCTTCTCTGCTCTTTTCTCCACTGTAGGCGGTTTTTTCATTGACAGCCCCTATTGCCAGCCTCTGAGCGTCGCGCCACTTATTATTCACTTGGGCCCTCAAGATTTCTTCTCTGACTTCTAGAACCATCAGGTTGTCTGGCTTGAAATGGCAATTTCTGTCTTGGTCTTAAGAGCATTGTGACCCTCTGAGGCTTTCCAGCTTTCAGATACACCACTCTGACACCTTCTTTTGGAAAGCAATGACTGAGCATTTTAAAGAAGAGCAATACTTTATTCAAAGCCACGGTGTCTGTTTTAAAACCTTTCCTTTGGAAACCTAGCAATATCTGTACTTAACCCCTCCTAGCATAGTCTCTTGTCAGGGAGTTTACAGACCAATGTAGAACTTAGACTCAGTGTGTGAGCTGTGCTATCTCCTGACAGTTTTTAAACTTTTGTAGCACATAAATTGGGTAGTTGCATTCCTGACTGCGTCAGTTAGTGCTATTATAATTTCTCAGAATTAGGGGTCCTCCTTGAAGCCATATTCTTTGCATGGGGGCTGGCGCCCAGCCAGGGGTGTGGCCTGCAGCCCGGGTCTCTTCTGGCTGCAGGAGCACCCCCTCTCTTGTGCAAGGTAATTGGTCCAATAGATTCCCAACATACCTCATGCTGACTAGATGCAGTGCATGGTGCGTGCAGCAAGGAGTCCCGAGTCGTTTGTAGTCTTTCTGAAATCGTTAATCTGGGAACAAACCACTTATAGATTTTTCTGCTATTAGCCTTTCCTTCTTTTTTTAAAATTCGGGTGAATGTTTGAAAATCATGAATCAGTCAGTCACCGTTATTAATTGAAGAGCTGGGAATACCTCGTTAATGTATTTTTAAAACTAGTGTTGGACCCTCTGTGTATTTCAGGTTAATACTTTTAAGCAGTTTTCAGCACGTTTATCTCACTTTATTCTCGTTCTCCTCGGACCTCCGTAGCCATATCACTTGTATAAAATAGGCTGAGATCTAGTGACTGTAAGCTGTGGTCTCAGTAAACAAAGGTAAGCTCTTTTATTTTCTGATTAAAGAGAAAAATAACTAAAAGTCAATGAACACAACGTGCATATATGACAATCATACAGGATGTGTTTGATCTCCTAGGTCTTATGTCATCATATTACCTTTAAAATTTTTATGATCTAAATGTAAAATAGTTATTTTCAGCATTTGTTTTAATACCCTTGTAATTACTTTTTATTCAAGAGAGACATTTCACTTTTACGAGTTAAATGTGTATATGTGTGTAGAAACTTATGATATTACATATATGTGAATTACACACCCGGACATGTTTAAATAAAAGAATTTGGTGGTGGGAAGAGTTCACCTAAGAAGACTTTAATGTCAGGGCACCCTTTTGGCCAAAGTGCTAGAATTTCATAAGCAGCAAGACTGGTAACAATGCTGGTAGGATCCATTTATATGTAGCTGTTAAACAAGCAGAGGATCAAAGTGCCAATTTCTCAAGGAGAGAAACTTCTCTGAGAAATGAAAATCTCTGATCTGTGTTGTATGCCCTAATACAACAGCAGCAAGAAGCCATAAAAGAAAAAGCAATAGCAAATGAAAAAAAAAAAAAACACCAAAATATTAAGGTAACTGTGGAAAAATATGTAATTGACTGAGTTAAGCTAACTTTGCAGAACCAACTTTGCAAGACTCAGAATGGTAAATACCCAGTCTGCAGAGACTAAATAGACAATTCATCTGTCTTTTCCAGGTTAGGTAGCTAGATGATTGATTTCCCACCTTACTCAGCCATCATGGAGTTCATTTAAAAGATGTGAGGGTCAGGCCAAATATTTTAGTAAGGGTTTGCTTCATTTAGTGTGTCCCATAAATACATTTCATGTGTGTTAGATGTTCTTTGCTGAGGCCGTATTTGATATATAGAGATTAAAATGAATTTTGTGTTTTATTTGTCTCTAAGTAGCAGTTTTCTTGTTATTACTAACTTTGAAGGTTGCTGGAACAACGTTTTTTCCCCATGCAGTATCTGTATGTACGTCGAATGTGGCTTTGGCATCTATAGAAGGTTGTATGAGGTCTAGCTGACTAGTACTACGTACATTCCAGTCCTCATTGAGCAGCCGAGTGCCCTTACGTGCCGGGTCCTTCTCTGGGTACTAGCGAAACAGAGGCTCTGCCCGGTGAAAACATGCAAGTCTGAGAGTCTCCTTGTTGGTGGAATTGGGCTGATTATAAATCTCCTAGGTTGGGAGACAAATGATGCAGTAGCAGCATCAAAAGATAATTAACTTGGTTAGTAGTTTATTTATAGATTATTTAATATTATAGGCCCTCTGACATCACTGAACTGGCCATCATTTGGAAATTCACTCATTTTAAATATTTCCCTGGCAGTTTTGAGAGCCTGAAACCAACTCTGGTTTACGTTCATGGACCTCTCTCCAAGTAAGTGAATGGAATGAAATGAAGAACAAATATTCCAGTCCTTTTTAAGCAGTTTTTATAGTATAGCAGAGACCAAAGTGGTTGCTTTAAACACTGACCACATTTTTTCGATGACAAGTGATCGTGCTTATAATCAATCATTCATTATAACTTACCTGTTTATTAGATTTTTTTAATAACTGCGGTGGAGGCAAATCTTCAGTAGTGAGTTAGGGGAACGAACTAAGATTTGCAGATGTGCCCCCACCCTTGCACCCAGCAGTTAGATTTCTAGGAATCTAGAGCCCTAGGAACTAGGGACATTAGGAGCAGTTAAAGCTGAAAACCTGCTCTGTGAATGGTCCTCCTGTACCTCCTGCTCAGCACAGGCCAGTGCGTCCTGGGGCGGGGGAGTCTCTCTGAAGTCCTCAGAGCAAGAAAGGTTCTGCTGTATTTGTACTTGCAAGCTATAAGGATCTGATGCCACACAGTGACCGTAGGTTTCTCAGTGTTACTAGGAGGCCTGGAAGGGAGATAGGTGGTAACTGAATAACAACCACAACGTCAGGAAACTACCTACCGCTGAGATGAGTTTCAGTATTGATGGTTCTCTAGCAGCAATTTACAGAGCACAAGCTAGGACTTCTTATGTAAGAATAAGTCTCTTTCCCTTCCTCATCCCATCTTCCAGAAAGACCGTTTTAAGTCAAGAATTCAAGTTGAGTTAGTTGTAAGAATAGATATCCTTTCCCACATTATCATTTTAGGTAGGAGCTAACAGCTTCCATTGATACTTGATGCAGTGATCTTTGGAGATTTTAAAAAATAGCTCCATAGTGCAAATTAGGTTATGTAAGCTTTACAGCACAGCTAGAAATAGGGAATAGAAATCATGTGGGAATCTGGGCCAAAGTATTTCTCTCCCTCCAGCAAATTCCTGTGGGGCTTGGGGATTAGATGACTTAATACACGTAGAGTGCTTGGAATAGTACCTGGTGCACAGTAGGTACTCCGTAAATGTTGACGGTTCCTACCATGGTTGGCTGAAGGGACAGAAGGTATGTGAGGGAGGCAGCAAGACTGTGCTGGTGGGTAGCGGAGAAGTGAGCACATGGCCTGCTTGGGGGGGTGGGGGGGAGCTGCATTGGTTCCTTGGTATTTGCAGGCTGGGGGTGCTCCCACACTTTGAGAGAGGACCCCTAAACAGGAAGGATAAAGCAACACTTAGAGAGGTAGTGTGGGGAGGTCGCTGCAGATCCCCGCTGACTGAAAATGCACGTGTTTCTGCTGTGGTGGACTCACTGGCCGGTCTGCTGCCAGGGGGCCATATGTACTCGCTTGGGCATTTAAGTGTGCTTGGAACTTCAGAACGGCTGAGCTTAGAATATCAGCCTGCTGATTCCAACTTTCCTCCCAGTGCATTAATAAGAAAAAAAGAGGTGTGTGATTACAGCTAGCCGTGGAATCCAACATCCAGAGCTCACCAGTGTTTGGCAGGTAGAAAGCAAGTTATTATAAACCACGGGAAGAGAAGTCTGGGTGGCATGCTTAGAGGGCCGCTGACTCCCATGCGTCTCTTTGTAGCATTCCTGCAGCTTCTCTCTCCTGGTATGCTTCAACGCTTTGGGACACATCGGCACTCATCCACACAGGAGGCTTCCCCTGCGTGTTAATCTTAGAAAAAACTCATCTGCCTGTCCATCCATCTCTTTCTCTTTTCAGTAAAAGGAAAAATGGGTAGATGGTGAGCCGGTGCCGTTGGTTGAACATACAGCTTGCTGTCTCTTTCTGCGCAGGTGCAGGCATCCCTGTCTGTTGGCAGGTGGTATGCTAGGTGGGGATTCCAGATTCAGTTCTCTCTCTTTTTTTTTTTTTTTTAGGTTGAATTCTGTAGCGCTCTAAGTTTATAAAACTGTAGACAGGGACTGAGCATTACCTTTAAAGGCAAATAAGATGGATTGGCGTGATAGTCAAGAGGCTTTTTTTTTTTCTTCTTTTAATGGTACCAACGGTCTGTCTTTATTGTTTGCAACGGGAAGTGAAAAGAAGAGGGGACACAACAGCCCCAGCTCCAGGGGAAACTCCAAAGACCTTACTCTCTTCACTGTAGCCCCAAAGCAAGAGGCTTTTCTTAAATCCAAGAGATATTTGTATAAATAATGTCCTGGCAGAAGTCACCCCATTCCACAGCTGTGGCTGTTTGGTGGAATCTTTGCCTCATTGAACCAAGGTTGAGGGAGGGCCTTTCTCCCCCCGCCCCCCGCTTTGACCAGTCAGTTTTAACATCTTAATTCCTTGGTCCTTCTAAGGAGGGTCTTTGTCTTTCTTGGCAGAACTTAGCCATTCTGCGAACTGTGCTGCCTTTGCTGGGGGGCTTCGTGGAGATTGCCGCCATCTGCCTGGGCAGCTTAAGGGAGACTGGGTAGCGTGTCCCAGCCGGAGATGTATGCTCGTACCTCTCCTGCTGCTTCTGGTCCACAGGACGTAACATTAGCCTGGCTGCTGTGCAGACATTCTCTTAGCACTGCCTCGGGGCCCAGTCTCTCAGCCTTGGTGTGGCTTCGAAGACCTACCTGGATCCTCTGTGAGGTTGGGATGAGTGGTCTCTGCATTTACCTGTCAGCTAAATGTTTTCAGGTGATGAAGTCAATAGTAGCCTTCAGTTTAAGTTATTTTGGGCTGTGGGCAGCAGTAGATTGAAGGAACAGAAGAAAGAAAAGGAAGAAATGCTCAAATCGCTCTCTTGTTTGGGCCAGGCACTCGGACATTCTTCTCGAACAACCTTCTCAGGTGGAATCTTATTTTACAAGAGAAGAGACTGAGGCTCAGAGTTAAGCACTAGAGCTAGGGATGAAACCCCACTCTGTTCGATGCCAAAGCCTCTTTCCACCACACCATGCACGCTGTGCGTGCCGTGTGGCTGAAGGGGAGGGGAGCGCCGTGTGGCAGGAAGGACGTGTGCAGGCAGTGGGCTGGGCCAAACGGGGCCTCCGGGTCACAGGCTCCTGTGCTGGAAGCCAGGCTCTCTGACTTGAAGTTGTTCTGGACCAGATATCCTGGCCTTTTAAAAATAGGGCTCTTTTTTATTGGACCAGTTGGGTAAGTTGTTGAACAAACCGGAAAGACAGGCTAGAAGATGCAAGTAAGGTGTGGCTGCATAAACAAAGGAAGCGCTTATATTTCAAGCTTGTTTTTCTGTTTGAATATCAATGAGAACTTGAGGTCTGTGTCTGCATTCAGCTAATGCTTTCTGAGGCGACGCTCTGCCTGGCCTGAGACTGGTGATGGGGATGCCTTAGAAGATTTGAGCCAGACCCTAAAGCCTGGCGAGCTTTTGACTCACGGGGTAAAAAGAAGAGAGGGTTCTGGAGGGCCGGCAGCCCAGGTTTGGGGTGTGCTGGGGGGCTGTCCCCGTGCTAAGCACAGCTGGGGGAGTGGCAGGTGGCGGGGGCCTGTTCTGATCAGCAGGACTTCCCCCGGACGAGGCTTCAGGACAGGCTGCCAGCCTGGAGGCAGCAGGCAGCCCCCTAGGCTTGGCGGTGCTTGGTGAGCCCCTCTGGGGTGGCTTGGAGGTCTGAGCCACTCTGCTGCTCCTGTCTGCGTCTCCCGCTGCCGCACACCAGGCCGCAGGCTCCTTGGCCGATGATGGCCTCCTGGCTCTCTGCCTGAGGGATGGAGGCTGAATCCTCTCCAGGGCAGAACGGTCCTCCCTCACCGCAGGGCATGGGCCCTGGCAGTTGGCCGTTTCTCGGCGCCACCTGCCATGATGCTGGCGGGGAGCAGGAACAAGGAACTGTTTTACACCCAGGTTGCCCGAGTTCCAGAACAGTGACTTGTGTGTGAGGAGAGTGAGTACCTGGCACAGCACTGCCTTAGGAGCTGATCTTTCCCAGCGGCCACCCCACGTCCGGCGCTGCCCCTACGGTTTGGACAAGCCACAGCGCGCGCACTGCTGTTCCCACTGCGCAGGCAAGGACGTGGAAGCCCAGACACCTCGCCAAACCACCCAGCTTGTTTGTGGCAAAACACTGTGGCTCCAAATAAGTGAGTTTTTAACCACACAGAAGAAATAACATGGCTGCCACTGTTTTGGAGCTAACAGAAGCCCGTTCTTAGGGATGAGATTTGAATTACACCACAACTGTGGGACCTAGAAATGATCTCCTTTTACAGATGAGGAAATGGAGGCTTAGCCACAGTGACTTCCCACAAATTATACAGCCTGTCACCGGCTGGGCCCCCCAACCTGATAGTGCTCGCTGTGCGCAGCGCTGGTGGTTGGGGTCCCTGCGGGGCACTGCCACCCGCCCCGTTTCCCAAACCGCCTGGCTCCCGGGTCCCCTGCTCGCTGTGATGCATTCCATGGACCTCTCGTCCACGCTTCTGGACTAGATCCTTTGTGGTTTGAAACAAAATAAGCAAAAACCTATGCTCCCCCTCCCTCCCTTCCCCCCGCCCCGCCACGTGGGGAAAAAAGAATCCAGACTTCAGGCTTACTCTTTCTCTGGTTCCTTTGGAGAACTGTTTGTGAGCTCGCTCCCGGGCCAGGGGATTGACTGGTTAGCCTCAGCTCCCTCTGTTTCCATACCGTCTTTTTGCACTGTAACTGAACTCCATAACGAAGTGCAAACCAGTGATTGCTATTGGAGAGACCCCCAAGGGTTGGTGGGGGGTGTGGTGTGCTGTTAGAAGTGTATTTTCTATATTCAGCTTCATCCATGTTTTGGCTGTCGTCTGTCGCCTATCCCTGCCTAGGCCTTCAATGTGTGCTCCATCCAGAGGGGTCACCCTCACAGTGACACATTGCTCAAGTGCTCTGATGCTGGGATCTCGTTGGACCCTTCATAATGGAGATGGTCTCAGAAGTTGCTCAGCTTTTTAACACCCCTCATGTCCTTAGAGGCTACATAAGGGAAATATTGTGGACATCTAGGAGGTGAGAAACCTCTGGAAGGTGGCACCTGGGGAACTCTGGAAAGCTGAAAGCCCCTCAAAATGAGATTCATTGAGGCTGGGGAAGGAGAGGACTTATCCATCAGCAATTTTAAAGGGTTATATTTACTTGTATCTGGCTCCAGAAGGGTAAGGATGGTTATAGGAAGCCAGTTGGGCAATTTGGGCTAATGTGTGCCTCCCAGATGACAGAGCTGCCCTGGGAGATTAGGTGTGGTGAGAAATGAGGCCTATGGTACCAGGAATGTTTAAGCAAGCTAACTGTTAGCATAGTGCAGAGGAATTTCTTCCATGGGATATCAAGTTTGGATGGAACACTGATGTGTTTGGGGACACTGCCAAGACCACTTCTCCCCTCTTGGGCATATGGATTCATTGGGAAACCTTCACTGTCACCTGCTGCTGTTTACCAGGCTCTGTGGTGACCCCGCAAAAGGAATAGCTGGGAGAAAATGTCAGGATTTTCAGCTTAGACAATGGAGTAGAAGGTGAAACCGCTGACCAAGATGGAGCGCACAGGAAGAGGGAGGGGGTGCCCAGGGGCTTGAACAGATCAGAGCCGTCTTCTGTGGTTGGGAAAAACTCTGGCAGGCCTTCCCCTCAGTGCGGGGGCCAGGCCTGTGAGGAGGCTGAGGACCTGGGCGGTTCTGACTGGGGTGGCAGAGTCTTCCCCCTGAGACGGGCACCCGAGCTGGATGGGAGTCTGCCAGGAGGGTCGTGAGGAGAGCTCTCAAGCAGGGGGTGGGAGGGGGGCGGCAGCGCATGGTGTGCACAGAAAGGGCGTGGCCTTCTGGAGCGGCATGGTTACTTGCTGACAGGAACTGGGATGGTTAGAAGGGTGAAGTGGCAGATGGGATGTGTAATTTGGAGTCACGTGGGGGAAGACCCTGGGTCCTGTGCCCTTTGGTGATTATCCTCTTCCAAAATGGTGAGCGAATTCTGGAGGGTTGATCTGGACAGTTGGATGGGGAAGGACTGGAGGCGGGAGACAGGGGCTGCCACAGATAGAAGAATGGGGTCTCTTCAAATAAGCCAGGCTCCTCGCCTGGACCGAGCGAGAGGGTGGACCTGATGGCTCCCAGCGGGGGATCTGCCCGAGCACTTCTCCTGGGCCTCTGTTCAGTAGGTCACTGAGAGGACAGTGGTACTTGGGGCCAAGATGGGGAAGGTGGGGGAGGGAGGAAGGTGCTGGCAGGGCAGGAAGGGTGATGGGAGAGGGTAGCGGTGTGGCAAGGACATCTCCTTTGGGCTGGGAAATGGGAGTTTGGTGGGCCCAAGTACTCATTGGTGTGAGGTGTGAACCCTCTTGTGCTCTCTGGGAAGCATCTCTTTGGCAGTGGATGGAGAGGTTTGCAGGCTGGTCAGTCAGCATCTTATCCTTTTCCTGAGTTTCTGAACGTCTGCTCTGCTGGGTTCGCCAAAGGGAGTGACGAGTACTGGGTGTTCATTCGTACAGCGGCCTTCTGTTTTTTTTAAAAAGTAATGCTTTGGTTTCTTTACCTGGGCAAGATCCAGGGCTCACTGGATTCAACATCTATAGAACATGGTCTTTAGCTAGTGGGAAGTTGCAGACTGACTTTACGGAGGACTTTAAAAGGGGGAAAACACCATGTAAGATTTTGGTGTCTAGCTCAGGACAGGTGGCTCGCAGAACTGAGGAGTCAGGGTGGCTTTCTGCACCTCTGTTGTTTCTGTAGTTCTGCTGGGGATTAAGGCTAAAGAGGCAGCTACAGTTTTGAACCTTCGGGTCAGAGCTATGAAAGGTTACAGGTGCCCTGAGACACGGATTCCCTTCAGCCTTTGGGGTGGCCAGGACCCCAGGGCCAAGTGTGTTTAGCTACAAGCGGCGTTGGCTTTTTATCCCAGCGGGCCACCTTAGTATCGCCTGTGTGTGTCATAAGGCGGAAATGTGTGGGAGCACTGCCTTAGCCCTGGTGTTGGCAACTTTCTGGAAAGGGCCAGACCACCTTTCAGGCTCCGTGGACCATTCGCTCTCATGGCTACTTTGCTTGGCTGTGGGAGCAACAAGAGTGGCCAGAGACAGTGCATAAACACAGCATGGCTGTGGTCCAACAAACTTTAAAAAAACAAAAAACAAGAAACCCAACAGATAGTGGGCCGTATTTTGCCAACCCGTCTTAGATTGTAGAGACTGCTCACCCCTTGGCTTATTCATGATTGGAAACTTCCATCTGCTGCCTGGACCATCCATCTTCCCACAAGGGCTTCCTGAGAGCATCTGTCCTATGTGAGCGCTGAGGAGCAAGGGGCGGTCCTGGCCCGTAAGGACCACAGGTTTGTGTGTGTGTGTGTGTGTGCGCACGCGCGCGCACGGGGGGCAGGTAATGCATTGACAGGTGAGAGCAAAATATAGAGCAGAATGGGGCTTGGGAAGTCCAGGGTGACAGGGGCTCAGGGTGAACCAGGAGAGCCATAGGAAGGGAGCTGCTCTGGAGAGGAGAGGGAGAGTGTGTGGAACACCGGGGACCGTGCAGTCCCACAGGTGCGTTGCGCCCGGCCTGGGAAGGGCCCTGAGTGCCAGGCCAAAGAGGGTGGACCTCATTCTCTGGGTGCTGGGAGCCAGTGAGGGGTTGTGTTCAGGACGGTAAACTGATCACAGATGCATTTTAGAAACATCACTCTAGTTTTGGAAGACCAGATCTGTGGTTACAAACGGTATCGGTTTTTTCTGGGCTTTTTAGGCAAGATTTTGGTTAGAGTTGGTATTCAAGTGGGAAGGAGAGGTCCAGAGAGTTGGTGTTTCTGGCCATTGGCTTTAGGGGGCAGGGAGCACACTCTTGAACTTGGCAGGGCTTGATAAAATTCTCCACGTCCAGGCCTTTTCTCTCTTGCTGTCCTAAAGAACATTTAAGAGGGCAAGACAAACATTCGGTCTCAAGCCAGAATTAGATATTGGCCTGGGGCCTTGGTGTGTGAGGGTAAAAATGAGCTCCCCCTCACTTCAGAATTGAGTTCGTGGCAGGAGAGCTTCACGCAGTGGACTCCCTTCCTGTCTGCATGCAGCCAGCCCACAGAACAGGCCTTCAGAGAAGCACAGACGATGGTCGGGACTCTCAAGAAGCCTACTAACTACTGAGGCAAGATGTGTGTCACAGGCTAAAGCCAACCCTGCTCGGGGGCGTCACAAACTGCCTGGGGCCGGGCCTTCCGTTGGGTACAGGGAAGATTGAGGTGAGTCACTCATGGTGCCTGCCCCAAGGTGCTCGATGTAGTTGGGGCAATGAAAACAACTGTAAATGTACATAGTGCTTTCTACTCTCCAGATCTGCGGTCCGTGTCCGCTCCGCCCCCCCCTCCCCCCCGCCGCGGTTTCTGGGCAGGTGAGGGGAGCAGCTGTATCTGGAGCACTGGTGAGGCGCTAGGGCCGGGGGCTGGGAGCTGCCCTCGTCGTCCTCCGGTGAGGAGGGGGCTGTGTGCCTTGTGTGCAGTGACAGGAGCTGCCGGGCCTGCGCTCGTGCCATCTCCCCGAGCCCGCAGCAGGCCTTTGGCAGCAGGTGCGGCGCCCACGCAGCTCAGAGAGGAGGAGGCGCCCGCCTGAGGCCCCGCAGCTGGGGGGCGTGGCGCCAGCGCCGGACGTCCGGGAGGCGCTTTGCGCGTGTTCTGCCCGCACGCTGGTCCTCCGGAGACCCAGTCAGGAGGCGAGGGGTTGGGTGCTGCCCTGGGCAGGTGGGCCTGGCCCCCGGGGGAGGACTCAGGAGGGTGGTAGGAGGTGGTGAAAACCTAGGGAACACTTGCGCGCTGCGTACGGAGGGAAGCGGTCTCGTCATTGCTGGGAACCCGGTGAGGGTTACGGAAGGAAGGCCCGTTGGATGCCAGCCGGGGCTCGTCAGGCTCCCTTTCGTGGAGGGCGTGCCCCTCGGACTTGGGTCCCTGGTCTTGTCTCTTTTGGGGCTTGGGGAGAGGGGGCTCTCATGTTCTGATAGTAGGTGGGTAACTTTTCTGAGGAGCACTTGTGTTTCCCAGATGCATTTCCGGGCTCATGGAAGGGAAAGGACGAAGGTGGGCCTGGCTGCGATGGAGCTGTGGCCTTTCCTCAGGCAGCTCAGGCCTCAGAGGGAGGCTCCTGTCGGGCACCACAGTCCCCTCTGGGGCTGGAGCCTGGCCCAGGCCCTTGCCCTCTCCTAGCCCACGAGCATAGGCTTGATGCCATTTTCCTGCTTAGGGACACAGATGGTCAGAAGGCTTTTCTTTTTTTGGACTCTAACCTAAATATTTCTGCTGCTTGTAAAGTCAAGATTTTTTTTGTTGTTGCTCATGGAAATTCAGAGTAGGGACAGGAGTTTTCGATCGCTCAGAAGACCCTTCAGGAGGTTCCTTCTCCACCTGTGATTTATTAAGTTGCATTCTAAGTGTCCAGCCTCTTTTCCCCTCTTCTCTGGGCTGAGGGCTTAGGCGTTTTGGTTTGGTGTGTCAGTGGCAAGATACGTTGCTCCAGGCGGGCTCCTTCCTTGATCTGTGTCACTGTGTTGGCCTCCCGGAGTACATCCTCTGTGGCCCTGAGCCCTGGGGTCGGGAGGACACCCACACGAGCTGTGGCTGGAATTCCGCCGGGCCGGCAAGCCCCGATTCCCCAAACACCTCTCCACTGTCGAGTCAGAAGTGCTGCCGTTAGATGCATCCCCTTCCCTGACCAGGAGGGCATCTCGCGCTCAGGCGGGGTTCGCACTGCACCCCTCCTTCGTCTAGGGAACACCCAGGGCTGCCTACTCCCTCTCTCGCTTCCCGCAGTGGCTTCTCAGCGGTGGGGCCTGCCAGGTCTTGCTCCCTTGTGTCTAGAAACTCAGCTGGGGAGACTAATTACAGGCAACGTCAAGGCCCCGCACTCCAGGGCCTTATTTTCAGCACCTCCCAGGAATCCCAGGCGGCTCTGGCTGTCTTGTGTGCCGTCTCCCACCCTCAGGGGCACTTCCTTCCCAGGGGCTTAAGGAAGCAGAGTGAATGCTTACTTGAGGTGGGAGTCCTCTGCCTTTGTCCCTCTTGTCTTCTGGTGAGCTTCTAAGTGAGGCATGAGCCGCCTTCACTGGGCAGATTTCATCTACTTCAGGCCTTAGCAGTGCTTACCTTGCTTTACCCCGAAGTGTCTCGGAGCTCAGGCCTTTTACCAGGGAGCAGTCTGCTGGCCTAAGTGGCCGGTGGGGGCCCAGCCACACCTTCAGGAGCACAGGAGAGGCCGGTGTCCCAAGGTAGCCCTAATTAGGGGGAGGGCACTTCTAGGAGCGGTGAGGCTGATGGGCCGGCTCAGCCCGTCGGCTCCACAGCCCCACACCCTGCTCTGCGTGCCGTGTCGCACTGGCAGCGAGGGGCCTGTCGGACTCGTCACCCGCTCGAAGCAGAGTGGGCAGGGTGGCGTGGTGTGGGGAGGCGGCAGCTAGTTCCGAACTGAAGCCCAGGGCTGTTCAAGAAGGGGCTTCCCTCATAAAGGAGTAAGGTGGCCCTGCTCAGCCTCAGCCCCGGGGTGGGGAGTTCAGGAGGCATGGAGAAGGCCGAGTGTAGTTGTGGGTAAAAAACCTTTCTTTCCCCACTGCACGGTTACGCACATGACATTGGACTCCTGGCTGTAGCTTACTCTCAACTCTGGTCTGGTGATGGCCCAGGTAGTTTTTAGATACCAATTTAAAATGCCTATCTACTGTTTTTTCTGAATACGCAAGTGTAAATAGTATAATTTGCAGTGCAAAGTCCTTGGCAATAACTTTATGTTGTGTATGATGTTGAAAAACATTGGCAAACTCGACCACCACGGACTGTCCTTCCCCTCTGGGGCAATGATGACACGTAGGACTCTGAACTTTAAACCTCCGGCGTGGTTGAAGCAGCAGCCTGCATGTGTGGACTGTCACCAGTGCCTCGCCCAGAGATGCCTGGCCTTCGTCCCAAGGGACTCTCTGCCACCCCAGCGCCCACACTGTGGCTCCTTCGCACCGACTGTCGGACTCTGCCGTAGACTCACCCTCTCGTCTGGCTGCTGCCGTTTGTCTGTAATGCCCTGACATGTTGCATTCTCCCCATTTGGATGAATACAAAATAAAGGCTTCTGTCTTAAAAGCAGTGGACCCACTCTGGTTAAACGAAGGCTGTCACTTGGATGAAATGGTCAAGTGCAGGACCATTTTCCTGGCCCTTACAACTCTCTGCTAACTCTTCTTTGCTAATGGTGCAAAGAGTTTACTGGACCTGAAACTTTAACCTGGCACCCTGACCTAGTGAGCTGGGGAGTTGTGGGTGCCGAGCGAGGGCCGAATTCTAAACTGTAGAACTCACTGGGTGCTTTGCACGCATCTCACTCTTCCTGCTCACACCTGTTCCCTAGGGCTGGCAGTACCCACACAGGACAGATCAGGACACTAAGGCTCACAGGTAAAAGTACAGAACTTCTAAATGGCAGCAACCATCTGTATCCAAAGCTGAAGCTCTTCCCCCTTGTGAGGGTCCTGCCGTGGAGCTGCCCCAGTAACGCGGAGCCGGGGGACAGAGAAGGCAAAGAGCCAGGCCAGGGCCTGCTGCTGCCCTCCAGGTAAGTGCAACCACTGGCTGGACAAGGCACCGGGCGTCCCTGCTTCCCTTTGGCACTCAGGGCCCACCTTCTCCCTGCCCGCCACTGAAGTGGGATTCACCAGCACGCTGCCGTTCCCCGTGCGATTCAGAGCAGACGGGGTGGCAGCTCTCCTGGGAGCCTGAGGAAGATGCCTCCTCCCTGCTGGGACTTATCAGCAAGGCTCTGGTGATCAGAGGCTCTTGGGTTCAATGGGGCCTGCTGGCCAGTCCGCCCAGCCCGTCGTGTGCTTCCACTGACCTTTCCAGCGGCCCCGACAGACCACAGCCTGGGAGGAAATGTGGAGGGGGTCAGAACCAGGATCGGAGTTTTCCAGCACAAAGCCTCATGCTCTTTGCTTTTTCCGCCGTGGTTCCTGCCAACTACCCACCTTTCCCTCCCTCCCTCCTCAGCCAGGCTTCCTAAACATCTACACTGGCCTGTCTCTGCTTCCTCCCCTCCCTCCCCTCAGCTGACCGCACCCCACCCACCTCGGAGTCTGCTCCTGCCCTGGGCACCAGCAACCTCCCCGTCACCGTCACCGAATCCAGTGAGCCTTCTCTCGTCCTGCCCTCACTGCTGACTGACGAGCTCCTTTTCCTCCCGGTGACCACAGCCTTACTCTGTGGCCGCCCTTTCTCCTCGAACAGCACTTCGCAGGCCTGCAGCCAGCCCTTGCTCACTCTGTACGCTCTCCTGGCTTCGCCTCCCCTGCCAGGGTAGGCCTTCACAACTAGTGCTGACCGCCCCACCCAGGGCTGGGAGACCTTTTTGGTCGTGACAACGGGTGGCGGGGGGGAGGAGTGCTGCCAACCAGCTGGAAGGGCAGGACAGCGCCCCACACCAGAGCACGAGCAGTACCGCTGAGGTTCCGAAACACTGTGGTAGCGCCGCCCGCGCAAGTCCCAAGCGTCTGTGGGCTCTGGCCGCCTTCCAGCGGTGTTTCCCGGGCTCTCCCTGGGTGTCTCCCCCCTTTCTGTGTCTCCCCCCTTTCTCTCACCAAGTTTCCGTGACTCTCCAGGAACTGTCTCCAATCTGGCCTATCTTACCACCTCTCTTTAGACTCTAAATCTCTCCTCCAACTTTTCTTTCTAAAGGACTGACTGGACACTTAAATTTTTTAAGCAAGTTGGCTTAAAACTCTCCAGTCAAGTTCCCTTGACCTTCAGACTGCTTGGCCTGGGTGGCCTCACCCTCATTATCCAGTCTCTTTCCCCCGGCCCCATCAGACCATGGTGCTAACTACCAACTGTTCGTTCCAGCTAAATGTTGCCTCTCTCTCCAGCAAACCCCCTAGTCAGCAGTGCAGAAAAACCGTCCCTGCTGCTTCATCTCTCTTGCCATTACACATCCCTCCCTGTCCCCACAGGGCGCCGTACACCTGTCCCAGCACTCAAGTGTTTTCAGTCTGGGTCTTAACACCACTAGGGGACCTCCCTGCAGCAGGGCCCATAGGAGTCCCCTGAGGCCTGCTGTGCCCAGGCTGACCAGCATATGGACTCCCTTCTCCTTTCCCAGCTGCGACATGAGGATTTCTGCGGCATCCCTGCACTCCCGAACACTAGGACCCTTGGGATTGGAAAACCTAGGGCAAGCTGGCCTTTCTGGATTCCCGCCCCAGCTGGCCAGGAACGTGGACCCCAGAAATCGGTTCTCCAGCTCGTGAATGGCAAAGGGATCCCAGATGCGCTCTGGAGCCGCTATCCTGGCTGCTGTCACGCACCTGCCATGGCCCAGGCCCCTCCGGGCACTCGCCTGGCTTCGGTGCAGTGGACAGCAGACCGGGCAGGGGCTTCACTCACCGCCTTCCCTCCTTTGCGGCCTGCATCTCAGCCCGTTTCCATCCGAGGCCGGGTGTAGAAGGGGTCCCGGAGGGCAGGTCACATGGGGAGAACCACAGGGTTGGGGAGACTGCTCTTCTTCCTGCTGCAGAGAAGGGGCGAGGTGGTAAAGAGGGCCCTACGGGGCAGGGCGCAGGAGGACCCCCCCCCGGGGAGTAGGAAGGAGCTTCTGCGAGAGGTCGTCCCTGCCGCCTCTCTCCCTGAAAGTTTCAGCAGAGCAGACCCGGATCCCAGCTGCTTCTCCCGCACTTTCACATTTTAGGCCTGGAATTCCACCTCCTGTCTCTGCCTGGTGAGGTGCTTTCATCTTGCAAGGTCCTACTACACCCCTACCTCCTGTAGGACTTCCCTAACACCCCACTTCACAAGCAGCGCCTCACCCTGTCGCTGCGGCCCTCCATCTCGCAGCAGGGGTTCCGTGCTGGCCATGGCGGCGCAGGGCGTCAGCCTCACGGAGGCGCAGCTGGTCCCGCCGCACCCCGCAAAGCCGGCAGCCCGGAGCCGCTGGGCGCAGGCGGGCGGGGGGTGCCCGGTGCCTGAGCGCATACGTGTCTGCCAGCACGCAGGCTGCCCTTCTCAGAGTGTGCATGCGAGCGGGGAGACGGGGCAGGAGCGCGTAATGATGAAACCGGTTTCTACAAAGTGATGCTCTTTGTACCAAAATATTTAATGAATATGCTGTTAAAATAAAACCAACCAAAGGAATAGTAATACAATTTTACTGGTTTATATTTCAATTCATAAAGTTGACACAATGGAACTACCCTAGCACAATGTCCACGCACCTAGTTTTAGATGGGCTTACAGCTGTTTCGGTAACTGAACAAGAAAGACACAAAGCGGTGGAGGGTGTGGTGGGGGGGGGGGGGTTGCCGCTTGTCACCTCCCTTATCACAGATGACCTCAGCAAGCGCTAGGCCAGCCACCGGGAAAAGAGATACAAAACAAGCCAAGTATCTTTATACGCAGACCAGTGCCTCTTAGAATAGCTCCTGCGCGCAGACACGAGACCCCCGGCGCCAGCCTGTCAGCATACCGCTATATAAATTAAAAGACTAGGTTATTTATTTTATTTTATTTTTTTAAAGGTGCTAAAACCTCCATTCCATAGTTTTGAAGTGAGAACCTGCAGTCCATCTGAACAGCGAGGTCTGCACCCAGCCACACTCTGGGGAGGGACACGGGCCGGCAGGACGGGGCCTCGGCACGCTCATCCCGCACATGCGTTTACACAAACACACACACACAGTGCAGTGTCTTTCTCGCTTGTATGACCTGTTGTGCAAAAACACTAGGAACCTTTTAGTGAGGGAACATTTCCCAGCTCTTGTGAGGGCAGGGAAGAAGGGGAACCCAACAAACCCGGAGTGAGATCAAGTGCCCAGATATCCACATAATTACCTTGTGCAGATGAGTCTTAGTCTGGGATTTAAACACTGTCAGTTGGGCGCACTGGGAAAAGATATTTATATATATATATATACACACACACACACGACACATGAAGCAAAATAAGATTTGTCCATGTTATGATTAATCCTGTCTCACGTCAGTCAAGTCACCCAGCCCAGCCCCGTGAAGTTTTGGCAGCTAACACTAAAGAACAACAGGAACTACGAGAGTTGCATAGAATTGATCAGAAACGTGAATAATGCCAAACCCAAAACCTGTGCATCGTGTAGTTTAACAAAACTAGGTGGCTGCGACTACAATCAGGAAACCCTCCTATTGAAAACGAAGTGCTTCTCCATGTCTACCTGGAGGACCCTATGCTGGCACTGAAGTAGAGAAGAACTGAGTTACTGATCCCCTGGCACCCCCCCGGCAATACATATAATATGTATATTAAAAAAAAAAAGATTAAAGGTTTAGAAAAAAACCAAAAGCCTGAAGGATCCCCAACTCTGACAATGTCAACTCAGTCCTTGGGCTGGGTGAGGTTGTGACCCCCACCAGGGAGAGAGGCCTGGCTGCTCACACCGAGGATGGTTTCCCAGAGCGCGTCCAGAGCGTCATACAGCCAGCAGGCCTGTTAGCATCAGTAGTTAGGGGAGCCTTACCCCAGAGGCTGCCTGCTTCACGAGCTCTGGTCCAATGACCTACCAACATGCTTCTACGGATCTGACTTAGATACATCCTGGTCCTGGGACACGTCACAGAATCACACATCTGGCCAAAGAAGGCAACAAAAGGTGTCGTGTTTTCTGAAGGTGTCTGGAGGCAGCCGCTTCACTCAGCAAGTCTCTTTCCCTTGAACCCCCGTTGCTGTCTTTATGGAGCTCAGTGTTCGGTTAAACCACGTCTTCTTGGCAGCCTGTACCTCATTTAGGGCAAGGCCTAAATGGTGCTCCAAGTCCTGCAAGAGGAACAATGTACATGAGCGTGCTGGGCTCCAGTGTGAATGGTGTTGCCTCCCCAGAGCTGAGTCAACACAAGACTTCAGCCTATTTACTCTTGAGAGGCCTCTGGAAACTCCCCAGTTTCCAACTGGCATAGAAGTATCTAGAATCCCTAGAGTTCTGGGATCTTTCCTAGTGAAGACCTCTTCATTTCTTGCCTAGTCTATTTATTAAAACAACCTCCTAACTGAGCACCTCCCTCTCCTGTCCACCTATTACACACCAGACAGACAGGACTAGCACTCCAGTTAAGACCATGTCATTAACTTCCAGCAAAGACCTTTAAAGTCTAGACTCCCAGGCAAGGCATTTGAGGGGTTTCATGATCTGGACCCAGAGACTGTCTGCCAGCTCAGTACCCACCTCCACCCCTAACTTCCTGACACTCCTTCTTGGGCAGGCCCACTCCTCCCTCTGCTGCTCAGCATGCCGCTCCCTCCACCAGGAATGCTCACTGTTCTTTCGCTTCTGCAGCTGCAACCCTTGTTCATTCTTTGACCACAGCTCACATACTGCTGCCTTGGTGGTGCTTTTCCTGATTGTCCTGGACAGTCACACAAGCCAAGTCTTAGCTTTGCAACCCCAGCACCTAGAACAGGGCCTGGCAAAGAGCAGATGCCCAGTGAATGTGTGTGATGTGGGAGACCAGGCCCTAAACTTCAGTCCTTAACTCGGTCCCTTCCACAAACGGGCCCACTTGCGCTTCGTAAGGGTGCTTGTGGAACTGGCCACGCAGGATAAAGATGACCAAAGGAAGCCCCGATTTCTTCATCAGGAATGGAGGCTCAGATCAATCAGGTAACACGTCCAAAGTCACAAAGCTAGTTAAGTGATAGGAGCTGGGACTACGAGGTGGCATTTAGGAAGTCCTCAGACACTGTGCTGCGAGCCCTTTCTGTGCTTTTATCTTATTTAGTCTTCAAAGCGAACTATCAGATAGGGGCCCTTATCACCTCCATTTGCAGATGGGGAACCTGAAGTGTAAGGAGGTCATGCACAGACCCAAGGTCACAGGTTTTGGTGGTGCAGCAGTGATTTCCAAGCATGTCTCCGCTCCACCAAAAAGATTCCAAGCTTGATGGATAATTCTCATTATGAGAAAGTCCAATTCATGACAGGCCAAATACTAATTAAACATCCACTGGTAAATAACAAGCAATGGGCTTCTTCATATAAGGATTATGGTCAAAGTTTAAAAGGGAAAAAACCCCAACCACAGAGACCATTTCTGGGGTCTGCAGCCCACACGGGGCCGGGCGCGGGGCCGGGCAGTTACCTGGATCTTACACTCGGCCTCCACCAACTGCAGCTTGGTCTGCGCCAGCTCCAGTTCCATCTCTCTCAGCTGGTTCTTGAGTGTCTCCTTCTCTTCATCAGTGTCCTCATCTAAAACTTCCTTAGCTGAGCTCATGCCCTTTATGCGACCTTCTTTGTTGAAAAATCCCCGGCAGCGCTCACAGTCATCCACTTTTTGCTGAAAGTGAATGTCAGATGTGAACACGCAAAGAAGAGAAGTGGCCCCGTAGGAAGGTGTGGGCACCTCCTTTTTGGGGAGCCAAGAGGTGGCTTCTGGGTCAAGCACTACAGCTCCCAAAAAACTCTGTTCTCTTTGCAAACTGGCAGATACCCTAGTGGAAAAGCCATGTAGTATCCTACGCTAAAATCAGTAAGAACATTCTTATATCTTTGGTCATCTCACTCCCAAGGAACCTTGGTTAAAAAAATGAAGATGCAGCGACTAAAGATTTATATACAAAGATTTTCACTGCAGAATCAGAGACAGAAAAATAACGAGGGGATAACCTATCCAACCACTGTGAGAAGTTAAATAGATACTGGGCTGTACCTATACAAGGAAGTATGTAGGCAGCCTCTACAAAGTGTTTGAGGAATTTTTCATAACATGGTAAAATGGTTAAATGCTGCGTGAACAAGGACACAAAAATGTCTGTAAAGCATGGTTACAAATATATACCATGTTTCATTAAAATAAGATGTCCCTGACTGGGAGAAACCTCATTTCACATTCCTCTAAGAGAATATTCTGCCAATTAAACCACTTTATTTTAATTTTGAGAGAGAGAGAGGGAGAGACAGAATCCCAAGCAGGCTTCACCCCCAGCATGGAACCCGACATGTGGCTCACCACGGGGCTCGATCTCACGACCGTGAGATCAAGACCTGAGCCCAAATCAGGAGTTGCATGCCTGGACTGAGCCACCCAGGTGCCCCCAGTTAAACCACTTTAAAAGGCCATCAGTTATAAAACTTGTCCCAATTTCAGAGAGGTAAGTGTGGAAAAAAACGCCTATCTTAGAATGAATAGCATTTTATATGTTGAAATAAACACAGAATGAGCACTGAAAGCACACACACCAACGTGTTAATGATGGTGATATTATCTACGGGTAATATAAGGGTTTGTTTTCTTACTCTTATTTTCCAAATTTTCTGCAATAAGCATTGCTAGTTTTATAATCAGATAATAAACTACATTTAAAAAATCGACACTGCTAGTTAAACACTACTTACAATGGAGGCCAGGTGCCATCTTCCTCCAGGTAAAACGGTGATGTGTGTGATTAGGGCCATGAGCACAGAACTTGCTCACCTTCCTGTCCATTGAGCTATTAAATATGTTAGCAAAGTATCTTTCAGTAAGTTACTCATCTTGGAAAAATGTGATGAGTGCTCTAATACAGGTACAGCTTAAAGCAAGCAAGCACTGGGCACCTGGGTGGCTCAGTCGTTGAAGCGTCTGCCTTGGGCTCAGGACGTGACCTCAGGGTGCTGGGATTCAGCCCCACATTGAGGAGCCTGCTTCTCCCTCTGCCCCTCCCCCACTGCTCATGTGCACTCTCTCTCGCTCTCTCAAATAAAATCTTTAAAAAAAATTAAAAAAAAAAAAAGAAAGCACCAAGTTACAAAAGTCCCTGAATTGGCAACAAAAACATTAAAAAATTAAAGCCTTCATTGGATTTGGATCCATTATAGCAGAAGGAATTGAGCTCAGAGGGGGAGCTGAGTGTCCTCATTTTACAGAACGTGCAGAGTGACAAATGACACCACAGGGTCCTGACCTCTGCACCCGATCCGGAGCTAAACTCCGGCTGGCAGGCCTCCTTCACCTGTGGCACTGCAGTGACCACCTGCTCCACTGACATCTGCAAATCCCAGGTCACTTCTTGTTACAGTCACGTCATTCAGAGGATGTTATGTGAGGAAAAGGGCATTTGTATTTTGAGATCTAAAACCAGAGTTCTCGGGTTGCGTCTGCCCTCCCGTCCGGAGGAAACCGGCACGGAGCCAGGCCACGATGGGCCCCTCATCAGGTACTCACAAGCTTCTCTCACTTTTGAAATCGAAGTAAACCACCCCCTCCTGAAATCTGTGGTGCCGAGCAAAAGCACAGCGAACTAGGTGGTACAGAATAGAATCTCTTTGGTAAAGGAAAACTTACCCGGATTTTCTCAATTTCCACTTTATTAGCTGTCTGCTGCTTTTCCAATCTTTCACTCAACTGAGAACAAATCTAAAGAAACAAAGTGACAATCTCTTGAGCAATGTCATCACGTGCAGAACCTGGGCTTGGGAGGAATTCTACAGCAGAAGGCAGAGAGGCCGAGGGGAAGGAAGAGTGGGGGCCGTAGGGGCTGCGGGCGCGCGGGGCAGGAGGTCGGGCAGGAGGACGGGGCAGGAGGACGGGCAGGGGGACAGGCAGGAGGTTGGGCAGGGAGACGGGGCAGGAGGTCGGGCAGGAGGACGGGGCAGGAGGACGAGCAGGACGGGGCAGGAGGATGGGCAGGAGGTCGGGCAGGAGGACGAACAGGACGGGGCAGGAGGACGGGCAGGAGGTCGGGCAGGAGGACGGGCAGGAAGTCGGGCAGGAGGACGGGGCAGGAGGTCGGGCAGGAGGATGGGGCAGGAGGACGGGAAGGAGGTCGGGCAGGAGGACGGGCAGGA